>NC_143396.1:138283426-138591426 GCF_052110815.1 Crocodylus siamensis | reverse complement strand
GCTTTGAAGTAAAGCTTATTCGATGAGCTTAAATTAAAAGTGCTCCACTGCCATTTTTCAGCATGGGTAATGCTGATACACATGACACTCAGGCACTTTTAATTAAAAGCTCTCACTAATTAAAGTACCCTCCCCATACTTCCCAGAGCACATGTAAAAATGCCCTTTGTTTGCTCCAAAAAAAAAAGAAGTGTTTTACAATAAGATAATAACTGCTAAGTGAAAGAAGATGTGTAAGGCTATAACATCTTCATGTTGAGCACCTAAGAGATATAGGTCTTTGATTCGTACAGGCCGACTATGTCACATACAATAACTATGACAAGTGTTGGGATGCTGGGTTAGCAAACTGCCTTAGCTTTCAGCTCAAATAAGTAGGAATGAACTGATAACTCAACAGTAGCTCAATGTTCCTGCTGCCTGAAGGAATTCCAGGATGATTAACATTAGCCCACCTTGGGACCATCCAGAGTTCTCACTGTGTTTACATATTACACCTAAACCTACCGTGTACTCACACATGAAAGATTTTCACAGGAAGAGTATCTGAATAAAAATGCAGCACAGCAAAAGTTTAACCCATGGGAAAGGATCATGCATTTAGCACAGGGGGTTTTTTTGTTTGGTGCACCCCCAGCAGCTGGTTGAGAAGCAGAGAGTCCCCCAGCCAGTCAACGAAGGGTGTGGGGGGCCCTGGTTGACAACCCCAGGTTTAGCAGGTAACTTATATTACAGTTTGCATGTCTACACTGTGACCTGAGCAAGCTGCATATGGAGGTAACACCGGTACCAGAAACAGATGAACTGCTACAGGAGCTTTTCAACAGGTCTGCCCCAGCTTAACTTCTTCCAGCATGCAAGCTCCGACATTCACAGCTAGCTTAAGTATCTCTACACTATGCTGCAGCCCATATGGCAGGCATGCCCTATTTCAAGAACAATTAATTTATATCCATAAGGACAAACAAGACTACTATTAGATTTATTGTTACACTTGTTCCAGGTATGGTACAAACACGTAACAAAAGAAAATGGTACCCATGCCAGATAGCTTACAACCTGAGTATTCAACAGGACAGACTAGAGAGACTGGACAGGCACCTGGCTGGGATCACATGATCCCAGGTTTGGTGACCCTTTTCCTGCCTGCCAGGGGGTCAGACTAGAAGACCCACTGAGGTCCCTTCCGACCCTAGAATCTAGGAATCTAAATGGTTACAATCTGGGTCCTAATCCAGCAGCAGAGTAGATGACTGGACAAAATATACTTAACACTACAGTCCCCTGTTCAGATTTGTATAATGAACTCCTTCTGGGGGGTGTTTTTTGGGTTTCCCAGACTTTAAGAACCTCAGTCCAATGTGAGGATTTGGGTAGTTCACAAATTAATACATGAACTATCAGAAAGACAGGACACTTAAGAAACATAGCTGTGTTGAACTATCCAGAAAAATGGGATGGGAAGGGAGGAAGGGGGAGAGTGAAGAAATTTGTCCTTTCAGAAAAAAAAGAAGAGGAAGAAGTTTGTCAGAAAAAAATGGAAACATTTCAACTTATAAATGATACCTCGGCACCTCTCCTGATCTGTAATTTGTTCATCTCATGTTTCTCATAAATTCTATAGGCCAGGCACCTTGACTGGACTACATGTCTCATGTTTCACTGTGGTCTCTGCCTTTATTGAAGTAAAATGATCTATCATAGAAGGCTTTCTCCCCCAGAGGCATAACTAGCAAGTTTACTAACCTGGGCAGAGATGCTGTTTAGTGCCAGGGCTGGGGGTGGGAGGGCCAAGTGCCAGAGAGTAAGGATGGGTGTTGAGTGCTGGAGAGCAGGAACAGGGTGCCATTAGTTGGGTGTGGGATCACAAAGACCTCAGTTGCTTTTGCCATGGTGCAGGCTCTCTAGGGGCTACCATTGTGGTGTCCCTTCTAAATCAGCACCTGGGGCTAGTGCCTTACTCATGCTATGCTAGTTATGCTATGTTTTTCCTTACTGAGGGGCACTGGTGATGCATAGGGGGTGCACACAGGTGCACATGCACCCCATGAACATGGCAGTGCACCCCCTAAGAAAAGGGGGTACCAGCAGTACCTGTGGGTGGTTGCCAATCCCTGGTAAGTGCTCCCCACTCCCACCCCCCGCTGCTGACAGTGCCAGCAGCATCTGTGTGAGCTCCCAGCTTACCGCCATCATGCTCCTGCCGACACAGGCATGCATCATTCATGCTGAGGGGAGCCCCACTCATGAAGAATAATGAGCATATGAATTAAAAATCCTTAAGGTATTGTGCCAACATAGCTGAATCAGAGTATTCAATTTGGTGCCAAAATGTTTTGGGTTTTGACTAACGTCCAAAAACTCTTCTGTTCAGGGTCATTGGTTTCTTTTGCAAAATATATATAACAGATCTGTGGAAAGTCAGTACCTTTCCCAAAAGACTTTTCATTAGTCAAAATAATGTTTTTAGATTAAAAAAAAAAACACTTTGGGGCAGCCCTACTCATGACTACACAAACATATTCCAACCACTAATGCTTCCATAGAAGTTTCTCAGATTACGTAAATTTAACTTTAGCTACAATATTCACCCATGGCATCTGCAAAAGAACCTAGAGGAATTAGGCATGGGCACCTAACTTCCTTAGGTTTTTTTGAAAATCTAAACCTAAGTGACAGAAAGTCACAAGAGACTGGTTTAAAGTTAATTTGACTGGAATTGTAGGTGTTAATCCTTGCTCATTAACTCATTATCTAGTAGCTTGCTACTGTGTATTGAGCTGGTCCCTGAGTGAATGATGATTGATTGCTAACACAGTAGCTAGGAAGGATAATGAGTTAATGAGCAAGGATTAACACCCATGAAACCACAGACTAGTGAGAGGAAAGAATCAATACAGAGCCAGGAACTGCTTCTGCTCCAAGACACAGACAGTCAGTTGTACAAGTACCCACGTCATGAGTTTTGTCTGTCAGCAGCTAGGGGTGCAGGGCCCCAGAACCCTCCTGCACCGATCTCCTTGACAGCTGGCAGGCTTCATAGCCAAAGCAGGGCCTAGCAGCTAGGCCTGCAGTAGTTTCCCCGCCCCCCTCCCCTATGCCCCAAGACAGACACAGTTGCACAAGCACCCATGACAAGTTTTGCCTGTCAGCAGCCAGAGGTGCAGGGCCCCAGAACCCAGAAGCCCCTGCACCTATCTCCTTGAAAGCTAGCAGACTTTGTGGCCTCAGCAGGGGCTAGAAGGCCTTCAGCTTTCACCCTGCTGCGCCTTAACACACAGTGTCATCCATGTCACAAGTTTTGCTTGTCCGCAGATTGAGGTACAGTTTCCCCCAAAGCCCTGCACCTATCTCCTTGAAACTTGGCAGGCTTTGTGGCCTCTGCAGGGGCTACCATACCTGTAGTTTTCACCCCACTGTGGCTTAACACACGCACACAACTTGAGTTTTGCTTTCAGTATTTGAGGTACTGTTTCCCAGAAACCCCTGCACCTATCACCTTGAAACTTGGTATGCGTCATGCTCTCAGTGGAGGCTACTATGCCTGAAAGACTCATCCAAATCATCCAAAAGATAATAAAGTTATAGATATTTCATTGATTCCCCATTATACTCTATAGCCAAATCTCTGACTCAACGAATCTTCTCCAAATCGATTCGGAAAGCGTAAAGCTTCCAGAAATTCAATTTGGATTCATAGATTTGGCCTCCAAATCATCTGAATCAAATTATGATCTGAAGCTTTGCACAGCTTATATCAAGGACAATATATGAGAGAGAGAAAGGAGTACAGTCAATACCTGTTTGTGGCAATACCTGTTTAAAAAAACACCACCACCAAAAGCAACTTACTAGATGCATCTACGTGAGCCACTTCACTTTGCATTAGCATAGTTTACTGCAAAGTAAGCAAGCACACAAGCACATGCTTACTTCAAGTACAAGTTGCAAATTTACTTGGGATTAGTAACAGTGCTGTAGCACTTGTATAGACACCTGATCAAGAGCAAATGGGAGCTGCCTGTTGCCGAGCTGGGCTCTCCCACAGGAGCCCAGGCAGTGATTATGTCCTCCTGCTCTGGCAGTAGGCGCTCCAAACTCCCCACACGGAAATTGCATTTGGGGAGCAGAGGGCTGTGAAACCCTTATCTTCCAGCCTAAGTCCCATGACCATGGAGCTCAGGCTGGGATATAAGGGTCTCCCAGCAGCGGCCAGAGTAAATGCATGTGTAGACATACTCACTAACAAGATTTCCCCTGGGAGTGTTATCCTTACTGTGTATTCAGATAATTCTCCTATAACAGCAATAGCCATTTACAAGGAACATACTACCAGGGCATCAGCATATAGCTACTGTAACAGATACAGCTGTATTGGTAATAACACTGAAATGTTTGTTGTAACATGAATATGAATGCAAGGATGGATGAATATGAATGCAAAGAACTTTACCCTCATTCCATAGTATATATCCATTGCACATCTCTATAAACACATAACACATGCTAAGAGATCCCCCTGGATCTCATACAGAAACTACTTGAAAATTGATTTTGTTTGTGAAGTAAGCTACAATTTAAAATTAAAACTCATTACAAATGAAAGTGAAAGCCAAAAACTAATGCTACTGCCTACAACCTTTCCCAGAGGAAATAGGAAATAATTTTAGAACTGAACTTTGCTTATAACTGCAGCTCCATTTATCTACTATAGGGAGTTACCACAGGTAACTTCTCTCCTCCCAAAAACTTCATTTTCTGTGACCTCTTCCATCATTTACCATATTACCCCAGCACAGTGAATTCTTCAGCCTTTCTTCATGCCTCATACTATTGCTAAGTAGTCTTGAGTAAATAGTACTCAATACAAATTAGGAACTATTCCATATTACAGTATCTTCTTTTCTTTTCTTTGTCTGCCTGCCTGTCTTTGAAGGTTATTAATTTAGATGATTTTCAAGGACCAGGCTATGCTTGTCTTCAGTGCAATTTGCAAGCAAAACCAAACCCACACTGTAAATGAAAAGAGAAAGAAGGGAATTTTCTATATATGTTTCAATACTTCTTTACCTCACTAGGCTTACATGCTGCTCCTCCCAGTGTGGGTATTCCTGGACACAACTGCTTGAAAAGCAATAAACATGGATGTTTCAGAATTATTTTTTCATAGTACAAACAAAATTATTTTATATATTATACTATCTAGTACCATACTACCTATAACAACAACCAACCTCATAATACCCCTGTGATTTATTCAGTCAATTTGACTGAATGTTTACTAAGATAAAGCAAGGAATAAATCTTGAATGCCCTGCTTTACATTTTAGACTCACTGTGCTCTATCAGATTCTAGTCTCAGCTATGCCACCCTGCTCCTACCTGTGTTGAAGACAGTGGGTTCATCTACATAAGGCACTTAATGTGCAGAATATTAATTCTACTGTGCATTTGTGTGGTGGACAAAACCCTTGCTAATGCACTAATGTGCAGTAGAATAAATCTACTGTGCATTAATGTCACCAAAAACCCGTTCAATTGCGCTAATGTGCAGTAGTGCCAATTTTGGTGCATTAAGTTAGTACCTATCATTACAAGTACTAAACTTAATGCAGTGTAATTACAGCACATTAATGAATGTGTAAATGTACCCACAGTGAGAATTACACAGCTCCAAGAATCTGCCTCAATGAATGTGAATTAAATGGGTTACCTTTTCTAGGTAATACACCAAGCAGGAGGTTTGCTGTGAAAGGAATTCCCTCCCTCATGTAAATTTTGCAGAAATGCAGTAGGTAGTCTCAGTCATACAGTAGGGATGCACAGAAATATAGCAGGTATCTTATGTAGACTTTGTGCCTTCCTGTGAAACATTCAGTACTGGTCACTCTCAAAGACAGAAAAACACAGTAGATGAATGTTTCCTTGGTTAGAAATGATTGAACACTTGATGTTTTAAAATCAGTGGTCAATGAAATTGTTTCATATTTACTTCTTCTACTATTCTACAAGTTCTAATTAAACTTAAACTTCATAGTATATGTTTTAAATTCTAATTGATTTTTGGAAACACTGATTGAACATCAACAATGTGATTTTTAACCAAACCTCTCCCTCTTAAGCAAGTTTAAATAATCAACTATTATCTGTTAATAAACAGCAGACTTCATCTTAAAGTCCTGACTCAGGTAAAAAATTCCTTTTGAAGTCAACATAATGGTAAAATTACTTAAAGCCAAAGGAGGGAACCTACAGCTAAAACCCTTGCTAATATAATTTCTCTTTCTATTTGCAAAGGATTGATCCAGATTAGGCAAAACAAAGGTCAGTGGATAAACCTCAGCTCGTTCTATATTGGGTTTCATCGCCTTTAACCACCAACAGGATTTATGACAAATGAGAAGCCAGGCTTCCAGCTGAATTTCAGTTTAGTTATTTTTGTTTTAATGTATGTGTGAATCAATTAATCCTGTCATAGAAGGGCATCGTAAACTGTGTGCCAGAGTTAATGAGTCAGACATTATCACATCATTACACCAGCTGGCATAATGTAGCATGTGTTGTTTGTCATAATATACACTGCCATGCTTAACAACCATTAATTGTTTACACGAGCAGTCATCTTTTTCTTCAAAGAACCTTCAGCGACTGGTTAATATTTTGAAAGCTTCTTAAGTCTGTAACTCTTAGAAGCTAAAGATAATAACAAAAATAACCCATTCTCACATAAACCTACAAAAACAGATTTAAAAAGTGTTTCCCCAATTCCAAGTATTTCTATGCATTCAATCTCCATTGGTCAGCACCCCAATAACTATTAATGGTGATTAGCCACTCAGATCTGGTCTCCATTTAGTATTGATAAAGTGCCAACCTTACTCTCAAAAGCCTGCTACAAAGGGTAGAAGAGAAAGTATGTTTTGGATTGATTCTTTTATTTCACCTTAATTTACATCAAGAGAAACTCTACTGAAGTCAATGTTGTCCTATCATGTAAAACTCATGTGAGGTTAGTCTGGCCCCATCTTCATAGGTCTAAATCTACAAAATTTTAAAAAATGATGGCATTCCACCCCTTTTGTGTTGATCAACCAGGTTTATCAGGTGAAAATACAGCAATTGGTTCTATTTTATCATAATAGTTTGACTGCTAGTATTTTCTTGGCTGACTAAAGACAACATTTGGCCACTCACAGCAACAAACTCAGGTTTACCAGCTTTCTGTGAATTGGAATCAGTTTGCTTCTGGCCAGATTTGTTGGCCATATGGCTTTCCAGAGCCAAAGGCTAATAACATGTTTAAGGATGAGATTACTGGAGCAGCCAAGAACACTGATTTTGACCCACAGCTACTGTATATGTATATTCGCAGACAAAAACTTTGTTACAGTGAAGTTATGGTTTTAAAGTAACATTGGTTTATTAAGGACAAGGGAATAAAAACCCTTAAAAGGACACTGGAATGGAAAACACATCCAGATATTGAGAAGCCTATATGTTTTAAGAAAAGGTACTGTTAAAAAAAGGGGGAAATATGGAAATATGCAGTATTAATATATCAAATAACCTTACTGCACTGTTGGTCTGATTTAAGACATCCATGATTTAGAAAAGTGCTATAAACAACAGATGCTGCTTTTTTGATGGGAAACACACAATCCTGTTTGTTCACCTCACAGAATGAATTCCCACATCCACTGCTATTCTAAGTGCAACTTAAACTTCATACCTCACTTGTTGACATATAGATATCATATGACACCTTCCTGTCATTTTAAGCCTGGTGTCAGGCAGGTCATGCCTATTGCTACAGACATCACAGCTCAAAAAAAATCACCTGGAGACCCACGTAGGCACTTAAGCAAAACACTCAGGCAGTCCCACTGAGAGAAAGTGCTTTTGCCTGCTTTTGCTTAATCCTAGTTTTACAGTCTATAGCCAGTGGATAATAACAGGACTTGCTACCAATATTTTAGTGCATTTCTGTATCTTTGTAATCTTATGTTTTCTGACAAAGATCTTCCTTTATTTGTTTATAATTCTGTCAAGTTTAAAAAATTAAAGTGGGAGGTAGGAGAGCCTTCACAGACGTACTTATTCACCAACAAATATGTTAAAACAGATTTGTTCTCATTTGATGTTGGTATTAAATAACATATCATGTGAGGGACCCTTGCTTACTAAACCTGGGAATTCCTCAAGTTCTTTAACCCAGATAGTCATGCCTAGAAATCTGCAGGAATTTCTGCAGGATTCTAGGAGTAGTTGAAGTGTCTGGGGTTTAACAGTTCCACAGAGGTGCTGCAGCATTTTCTACAGAACTATAATGTGCAGCTTCCAGTAGACTTCGAGCCCTAAGAACTTCTCCCAGACTCCACAAGCTTATCTATCACATGACAGATCAGTGTGACAAATTATGTCTGTGTTGTGTGCTTTCCAAATGTCTCTAACTTTGCCGGGGAAGGATAGATGGCTCTGTGACAGTCCTTAGAAGACTAGAACATGTTAAAGGAGGATTCTAAGATTCCTGGTTTGCATATATCTTCTCAAAATGTTGGGGGCAGCGTCTGAAAATCCCTGGAGGCACTAGTGAGCTGTTAAACCTTTACATCTAATCAAATCTGAGGTCTCTGCCCCCCCTTATTGTCAGATTGTTGATGCTTGTCACATCCTATCTCAGAATTCGCTGGTTTTTTACTTCTCCAGTTAGAACCAAATCATACCATTTCTGGGCCTAAAGATTAGTTCCTATTCCTTTAATGCGAGTGGTAGCAGAGGCTTCAGTTCTTTTGCTATTTGTGGCCTCAAGCTCTCATATATAAGGAGCTCTCTGCTCCCATTTCTCAAGAGGGGGGAAAATGGTCAGAAAGCTGTTTCATCTTTGTCTATCCAGAACTCCACAGAAACAGGTGTTCTGGAGGGAAAGAAGTTCTCTGCCTCTGTTTAGTGATGAACAAAATAGAAATACAACTGCAGAGAAGCTTCATTGATCTGTGTGTTCTACCTAGACTCTTCCAGTGACACTTTTGGAGTTACTGTAACTGTACCCACTCCTAACTGGTTATATGGTGGAATCAGAAACAAGTGAAAATGGCTCATACCTTGAAACAAGAATCATAACCCCAGGATCAAAGGTTTCGGTTGAAGAGTCCTGTACATTAGTTGTTTCTCCACACTGTATATACCATGCATATTTCAGTGTTGAGAGGACCCAGAGCAATCTTTTCTGCAACTGCTAAAGAAACTAACAGACCTAAGTAAACTCTGGCGAGGCCCCCCTACCTAATTACTGTACTAAATAAAGTTGAAATCACTTCAACTAGATTATGTGAGTCCCTCAGGAAAAGACTAGGCTTTAGTTCCCAAAGGAAGTAATGCCAGAATACATGAGACTACTGTATGGACAAGTTAGGACTTTCACCAAGCCTGAGTAATTGGAAACTACCAACTTCTTTGTTAAAGCGATGGTATTTTCATTTGACTCACTCTGCTTTTATAGATTTATTGCAGCATTCAGCAAGGCACTAGCTGATAGCTGTGTCTTTTTCCATTTCAATTTTTCCATCTCCATGACTACATTTGTCAAAATTGTGATTATAGAGAGCTGCAGGTTCAGAAATTTGGAGGGTGCGAGGATCACAAGACTCAGAGAAGCTAATGATTTTCATTCCAGCTCTGATAATATTATGAATAAACTAGATGAAAGTGTAGTCCCTTTCCTTCCTTCAGGAAACTAACAGACACATGCCTGTCAAATAAACTCCCCCTCTGTATCTTCATTAGATTACTTGAAGAAACAAAAAAAAAATCCATTTAAAATAACCAACAACAGCACTCATTGCAACGACAAAGTAATTAACATGAGCCTGTACTGCAGTTACATGCATGGAAGCTTGTTGGAGCACCATCCCCTTTCCCCCTGCCCCAAGTCAAAAACAAATTGATCAGCCTTTACATTTTCCTCCAACAATGCTATTCTGCAACTCTGTAGCATGTTGTCCTACATACAGAACCTTCTTCCTAGCAAACACCTCAGTGACTTACAAGGGTGAGATCCTTGAAAGGAGACATCCATTTAGAGGTGCAATCCCAGTCATCCATCACAGCATTCAGATTATGATAAAGCTTCAATGCTATTGTTTTACAGGGAGGGAAGGATGAATTTGAAGGCTTGGCCAACAATATTCTTTGTGTGTTCTCCATTAATATTACCAAAGATTAACTGTCACTGATGAACATTGTTCACACTGTATGTGGGAGACTGCCATGTGCATCACTGTCACATTTGCCTACATTCAGCCACCCAACCACAGGTGAGCAGGTGTGTAACTCAAAGCTTGAAAAAAAACCATTGTTGTCCAAGTAAGCTATGTTAGTGCAGGAGCACTGGGATGACATCCTATCTACAGTGGTTGAAATGCAAACCCAAGACCAAATTATTCATGTTAGTGAACAGTAAGGTCATATGAGCAGTTCTTACTGACAGCTGTAACTAATCAGCAACAACCAGGTCACGAAATCCTTAGATGCAGGGGTAGCAGTGGACATAGTCTTTCTGGACTTTCAGAAGACCTTCAACACTGTCTCTCACCCCAATCTCCTTAAAAAACTAGGGGACTGTGGTGTCAACACCTACACAGTCAAATGGGTCGCTAACTGGCTGGAGGGCCACACCCAGAGTGGGGTGGTGGTAGGTGGGTCATTTTTGACCTGGAGGGATGTGGGCAGTGGGGTCCCTCAGGGCTCAGTCCTCAGGCCCGCACTGTTCAACATCTTCATCAGTGACTTGGACGAGGGGGTAAAAAGCACCCTGTTCAAATTTGCTGATGACACTAAGATGTGGGGGGATGTGGGCACACTGGAAGGATGCAACAGGCTACAATCAGACCTAGACAGGTTACACGGGTGGGCGGATGAGAACAGGATGGGTTTCAACACTGACAAGTACAAGGTGCTGCACCTGGGGAGGAAGAACCAGCAGCACACCTACAGGCTGGAGAACTCCCTTCTTGTCAGTGCAGAGGCAGAAAAGGATCTTGGAGTCATCTTTGATGCCAAGATGAATATGGGCAGGTAGTGTGGGGATGCAGTCAAGAAGGCCAACCGTACCTTGTCATGCATCCACAGATGCATCTTGAGCAGGTCCAAGGAGGTGATCCTTCCCCTCTATGTGGCACTGGTCAGGCCACAGCTGGAGTACTGTGTCCAGTTCTGGGTGCCACACTTTAAGAGGGCTGTGGACAATATGGTGAGTGTCCAGAGGAGGGCCACTCACATGATCGGGGGCAGCAGGGCAGACCCTACAAGGAGAGGCTAAGGGACCTGAACCTGTTCAGCCTCCACAAGAGAAGGCTGAGGGGGATCTGGTGGCCTGTTACAAACTAGTCAGGGGGGACCAGCAGACATTGGGGGAGTCCCTGTTCCCCCGAGCACTGCCAGGAGTGACTAGAAATAACGGTCACAAGCTAGCAGAGGGTAGATTCAGACTAGACATCAGGAGGTGCTACTTCACTGTCAGGGCGGCTAGGATCTGGAACCAACTTCCAAGCAAAGTGGTGCTGGCTCGTACCCTGTGGGTCTTTAAGAGGAGGTTAGAGGAACACCTTGCTGGGGTCGTTTGACCCCAGTACTTTTTCCTGCCATGGGAGGGGGTCTGCTCAGGTCCCTTCCGACCCTACCAACTATGAAACTATGAAAGTAAAGGGCTGGCAAATTTCTAATGACAGCCAGAAGAAAATGTACTTGCTTGTAACAAAGTGATGGCTCAAACAGGAATAGTTGGTAGTTATTTATCAATTCCAAATGGTAACCTTGGTTGTAATTCTTCGCCCCCCTCTACATGCGCAGGTAGACACAACAGGATCTAATGCATGATCCTCACAATCGTGCCTCCTACCATGCCACGTGTGCATGGCAGAACATGCAATTGTGGGGTAGTGAATTAGATCCAATCATGCCTTATTGCCGGTGTAGGGAGAGCCCGATCCTGGGCACAAAGCATCAACAAGAAGTAGACATCTACAGCTGGGAGGTTCCTTTGCTGAGGAAGCTTCTGGCCACGAGGGCCACACATAGCAGGGACCAAGAGTCCTTCTAGCTGACATGGATCTGGGTCCCGGCTGCAACTCAGCTTTGAGGACTTCTGGTCCTGACTGCAGGTCAGGTGAAGCCAGGACCAAGAGCCCCATGTGGACCCAGGGGTTTCATGTACCACCAAGCCTTCATGATCACAGCAGTTGCAATCCCCAGAGCTAGGGGTTTTAATATAGGCATGCTACATCTCTGCAGCTGGGAGCTGTCAGCTGATGGGGCTCCCAACCACAGGAGAGACCCAGATACATGTGTAAATTAAAGCTCAATACCAACCAGCTACAAAGCTAGTACACATTTTCAAAGTCTACCTTTATAGTTGGCTGGAGCTTTTTATCATGGGATAGCTACTTTGCATGTGTAGCTGGTCTCAAGGTAATTGTGTAATTAACCAGTTAATTACATTAAACCTGTAACATGTAGAGGGGGCTTTACACTCCAATAAAAGTTCTAAGGCTTGGTTTCCTAAAATAGCAAAGAAAAAAATATTTATAGTTCTGATCTTTTCTATGACCATTGAAGGACAAAAACAGAATAAGCCCATTGGATTTCTCTGCTGTAACAAAATGTTCATTGGCCAAATTCTGATGCCCTGTTTCTCACGTAATAAGTTTGTTATTCTACTAGCTGTCCCACTGATTCAATAGAATGGCCATCAAGTCAGGGTGGAACTGGTCATTCATTTCCAGTGAGACATTTTTCCATGCAATAATGCCAGTTATCAAAACTGGAATTTCCTCTGGGGATGTGTGTAATTTAAAAAAAAACTTAATTTGGAAAAGAAATTGAGATGGGGGAATATACTGGGAATAGCAGAATGTTCCAATTAAAAAAAGAGCATCTCTACGTTACATTTTAAAATGTATGTTATATTATTAAATAAAAGCATATCTTACAATGAAAAAAATCACAAGAAAATGTGCTAACTGACCCCAAATAATTTTGTTCTAAAAGGTTCTGATTTTTTCTAAAATTTCATCCTGCAGATTTTTTTCATTCTAATTCAGAATGAAAATAATACCTGAAATGTAAGAATTTCCTCCCCAAGAGTAAGGGTCTATTCAACACGGGCAGGGTTATTCAAACCTTACCACAGCCAAGGAAGAGTGACAAAAGCCAACCCTAACCAAATAAGCTACTGTATCTTTAAAAAATCATCTGAGGGACAGAGGTGGGGAGGAAACAGAGAGTGGATGCGGGAAGGGTTCTGCTGTATATTACACCTGATCTGCCATATGTCAAAGGACATATCAAACCTCTGGATGAAATGAAGAAGGATTTTTATTTCCATAATGAAACTAAAGTCTAGAGAAAGTAATGTCAGATCAGTGTACTGATCCATATTGAGGAAATGATTTTACCTCTTAGTTGGACTTATGGTAATTGTATAAAAGCTTCTAGTCTCTGAAAACTGTAATGAAATCCTTAATCCTGACCTGCTGGATATGAGCTATACAATTACACTTGAGTATATTTAGAATAAATAATCCATTCACATAAAGCTCTAAATATTCATAGCTTCTAATGCAGGACACTCCGTCCAAGGGTGGGATTATGATTACTTCTATGGCAAGGGGGAGAGCAATGTCTGCTTTTGATAAGTTCTTTAACATAAATCATCCTTGTTTTCTTTTTTTGTTTTTGGAAGTGAAGGAGCCATGGTTAGGTCTTTATTTTATTTGAGATCTCTTGCATAGGGGAAAAACTGAGTGAGAAAAGAAAAAAAGAGTCATACCAAACAATCCAACATAAACATCTGCTAACTGCATAGGAAAGTCTGCTACCATCCAGGAGTCAATAGCCCAGTCTTATACACTTAAAGTTCACATTATAACACAAATCATCCACATTCCTTAAATATTCTGATCATCTGGCCTTATCCTATTGAATACAATGTTCTCAGTTACCTGCTAGGTGAAACAAAATAGAAAAAGGAACAGGAGACAAACAAGGTGCTCTTCACATCCATACACTACAAAAACAGAAAATAGGGCATGACAGAAGACTGACTAGGGCAATGTGAAGTATATTAATGTGCAAGGGTTTTCTTTCACTTAATTGTGATTTGTTTTCTGCTGTCTATTACTTTAAGTGGAGTAACATCCATATAGAGTCCCCATATAGCTTCTAGGTACCATTTGCCCCTGGATATGAGATTGAAGTGGCCTTACACTGCACAAGAGTGATTGTGTGCACATAATTTTATCTTTGTTATGTAGGCTGTAATTGAACAGAACACCTAAGCATATCTCACTGTACATTTACTCTCGAACACAACTGATCAGGTTGGAGCCTCACTAGGACATTTGAACTACAAAGCAGGAATTCCTAGGTTCTCCTCCTCCTAAAGGTTCTCAAATACAAATCGCTCAGTTCCCACGACAGTGCCTTAACCACCAAGCTACAAGCTTATCCCTGCTGTCAGGACTGTTCATGTATTTATCATTAAAGAGTTATTGTTTAGAAAATACTGAGCAGTAACCCTTGCAACAGGTTCTAAAGCCCAACTTTCTTCCATCATAGGGGAGTGCTCTCCTCACTGGACTAGTCATAGGCTCCCTCTTGCGTGTTCCCCATTGCCCTCTGGCCCTTGTATTCTTGGCTGCTTAATGGCCCAGCGTCAATAGAACAGGTGGAGGAGGCCCATACACAATCTTGCTGTAGCCTGATACTTAGATCACTCTCTGGAAGAGTAGAAGATGCAGGCTTGAGCCACATTTGGCTAAGCCCATATTTACCACTTCCCAAGTTGTGGCAAAACCTCCAGTTTTTCTTTTTTTATTATTTAAAAATACATTCCTTCCCTTTCCCTAAGCATTTCTGACTTTCTCTCTGCCCTCTCTATCCCTTATAAGTGACTACAAGTAGTACTAGGTAAGCTAAGCTAAGTTCTTGTATGCTATTACGGTAATAAATCCCTTTTTATATTGTAAATAGTGTTCTGTTATATTTGTATTGATTTGTACTGTTTTCTATTGTGTTACATTGTAATCCTATCATTTGTGCATTGATTTTTATTGTGTCATATTAACATTGTATGATTTTGGCCTGCAATGTGGGTTGGCATGAGTGATGTCAAGTATCCATTTTGTGTCAGGTTCCCATCTTGTTCCCATCTTGTCCCCATGCCCTGTTGCGTAAGTAGGTTGCAATTATGACTCATGTTTAAGTCTGTAACCTGTCCCATATGAACTGGTTCCTGAATGAATGGGGATAAATGAGGGCACTTGAAAGACAATAGTAGTAGATCTAAAAATAGCTCCCTCTGAATGACCAAGCCATCAACTGAATGACCCAACCATCACCCTGCATTGGCCCTCCCTAGCTCCAGATTTGGAAGACAAAGACTGCTGCAGAAACCAGCCAACTCACAATTACAGACACCTGAAACTGCATGTCCTGACTTGGAATGTATGTGCTCAGTACACCAGGGGCTGACTCTTGCCTGGGCATGCCCCTGCCACTAGGGTCATAAAAGGTCTTCCCCTATAAAAGGGGGCAGTGAAGACAGACCCAGTGGGACACCCTCTCCATCTGGACTAGCACCATGCCACACCACCTATCCACTCAGAGGCCCTGCCAGCAACCCCCTCTGGACAATACCTTGCTGGAGAAGACCCCAATTGGTCATTGAGGATCAACTCATAGCCTAGGATAGGGAGCTAATACCCACCTTCCTTCCCCAAGCAAAGGACCTGGACTCTGTCCTTACACACCTTGACTTCAATCCCTTTACCAAGCCTTTTTCTCTCCTGCTACCTGTCTGTGTCTGTGTCTGTCTGTCGGAACCAATAACTTTGTGGGGCTGTGTAGTGTGTTGTCTGTTTAATAAATCTGTTATTTTGAAACCCCAAGTTGGGTTTTTGTCTTACTGACCTCCCAACCCTCCTTCTCAATCTCCCAGCTTTCTACCTCAGTTTCCAGCCCTAATCGCCCAGCCTTCTGCCTCTCCCTTTCCTAGCTGTCTCCTCCTTGCCACCGGGCTTTTTCCCTTGCTTCCAACCCAGCACCAGTGACCTCAAGTAACCCTGGGGCCACTTGATCTTAAGTAACCCCAAGCCTCAGTTCCTCAGCCCAGCTTCTCTCTAGTGTACTGGTTCTAATCCTGATCCTGCCAACTTTCACTCCCTACATTTTCACTCTCTCACCTTAACCTTCCCCCAAGCACCCCAAGCACACAAATACACACCATTCCATCCAACGTACGAACTCACCTGTGTGTACGTGTAGGTGGGTGGTATGTGTGTGAACTGGTGAATTTACATACATATATATATATATGTCATCATGTGCATAATATACGAATTAGTGATCCGTGTATGTGTACTGAGTATGTGGGTATTGACAACTGATTGTTGTCTAATTTTCAGTGTGTATAGTGTGTGTGAGCTTGAATTGGTAATAGCTGTATATGTGCCTTGGCTGGTAATTTTGGATGCGTGTGTGTCCCTGGGTTGGTAGTGTGTGTGGGTGGGAGGGGCTGCACCTATTGATTTGTGTGTTTCTATACGTGCAATTGTGTCACACCTTCCCATCTAACAGCAAAATGTTAAGATCCTAAAACTTGGCCTGGCCCTACAGGACAACAAAGTAAATACTGTAACCATTAATGTGCAAATGGTGGGTGCCACCATCATCACCCTCCACGTACAAATTTGAGAGTGAAAGTGGCTGTAGGTGCTGTCCAATAAACTGAATGCTGCTTTTGGGCTAATTTAAGCAACATGTGTCTTGGCACTCAGGATCCCAAGATGATGGAGGAACTTACTGTGCAGCCATTAGTCAGTCACATCAGCCTTGCATGCTCCAAAGAGGAGCAGGATTTCAAAAATACTCTGTGCCTAGCATTCCTAATGGCCCACTGCCACCTCAGTATTCAGTCCTAGTCAGTCTAAATCAGTGTCTAGAAGTGTCTAAATCAGTGTCTAGAATGGCTATCTTCACCAACTATATAGACATTATAGGCACTCAACCCTGCTACTGTAGCTACTGTTGGGACAAAATATAACTGATCCTAATCTAAAAGTTTCCAATTGCTTAATTTCAAAGTCACTATATTATCATGTGTTTTATATGGGTTACAGGTTTCCAAGTGGTATCAGTAATAATCATCCTCCCATCTGAAGGCCATGAGTTCAAGAAACAGAACTATCTATGTACAGATTTTTTTAATATTCTCTAATATATATTTAAAATGGTGTTTCTGTGAAAAAATGGCTTATGCAAAGCATAGGATGGGTCTGTGAAAGTTTTACTGCCAGTCCTTTAGCTTGATCTGCAAAACTTACTTTGGGATAATGTAGCCACTGACAAACTCATGTGGATAAAGCTCTTTTATTTATTTTTAGCTTACTATATCACCCTATTCAAAAGACTTAAAGCAGCTTACAATGATCAGACAAACAACCCACAGACAGGAAATAATAATAGATTCCCCAAACAGCACCCCAAAGCCTCTTCCTACTTCTTCCACCCCCTGCCCACCCACTCTCCTGCCTCCACCCCCTGAAAATATTGCTCCATCCTCCCCCAATGTCCCTTTCAAGTCCACAATGCCATCACCACTCATCATTCACTCCACCAGTCTCTGCCACTACTGATACCATCATCCTTTCCATCCCTTTCTAACATGAAAGTTACCCTTGATATCTGATCCTTTGTCTGCTGCTTCTTTGGCCACATTATTCACAATGAATACAAATAAATAACACTAATGCTAATAATGGGGCTGCTTTCATGTTTGAGTCTCCTGTTCATGCTTACAGGTAACTATATTCTTATGTGCTTTGCTAGATCAGAACCATGGCACCCACCATGGTTGCAGACTCAAGCCTATTAAGGTATTTTGCAATATCTGGTGACCTCAAGTCTTAAGAAGCCCATGAATATTTTGGCAATCAGCATATATCCAACAGCAGCAGATAACGTATTTAATCCCCCCTTCCCCTCCCCCAGCAGCATCTAGGGCAAAAAAGCTACCTGAGTCTCACAAACCCAAAGAAACTTTCTGTGTCTGCAAGATGGTAACAGCTTGTCAAAAAGGGTTAAAGCAGCTGTCTGCATGACTCCGTTCAGCTCTCAAGAGTGTGGCAGAGTATTGTTTGGCGTAATCATGACACAGATCTGCATGTGTATGTCTTCAATAATTCATGTTGCAGCTTGTCTCACTGTGGGGACAGATGTCAGCGAAATCAGTGACAGCCGATCATGCTGATCCCTCACATAATCATGTGTGAGCTGATCCCACTGTGACACTGAGCCTTGAGAACATGCCTATCAATACTGATGTGTAGCTGACAAGGAAATGTAGATATGGGCATGCATGTGCATGGATGGGTGCAAATATATTCTTGTGCAAATACAGTAGCATGGTATATTTACCACAGGCTGCCATCAGAGATCTTCAGGCGATGTAAATCAGCATAGCTCAGTTACAGTCCATGGCGCCGTGTTAATTTACACAAGCTAATAAGCTGCCCTATATGTATATTATAAGTGAATGATCATACTAATACTGAACTAATATAGTGCACAAACACACAGGCACATGTGCTTATGTATAAAGTCTTAAAAATAATACAAAGGGATTAGTTTAAATATTTTAAAACAATCTTTAGGACAAAAACAGCATTTCTACAATTGCTAGTGTTTGTTAAAAGCACCTTTGTTGTGCTCATAACTAATGTAGATTCAGCAAATATATTGATACTGGAGCTTTGTTTAAAAAACAGTTGCATTGTTTACCTTTATTTTAATTTCATGCAAACTTCAATATTAAATTTTTCAAAGAAGATACATGTATTATACATGTAACACCCAGTTCAAGGTTTCATTGCGTTCATGAAATAGTATATGGAGACTTAGTGTTAATGAAAATAATCACATCCTATGTTTTTCATATAGTTTGAAAAATACAATATATGTAAGGAAATGGCTTTATAACAAGATGTAAAACAAGCCTCCTTAGTGTTCAAAATAAGGTGCTGGCTCTTTTGATATTTTTGTTAAGTATTTTAAAGGTCTTACTCATTATAATTTTTGTTTATGCACGCAAATATTTAGCCTACTTTTCTCTAGCTTGTAAATAAATATATTTATTGCTGTTCTTTACTTGATTCCTGGTTTTTGTCTTCTGCCTCTTAAGCAGTAGTTGAAGAAATCTTGGAAACACTTGGCTGTCTCTATATTTCTAAATATCATTGATAGATGTCTGGGGTGCAGAATCTGTTATAAAAGAACAATATGTGTTCATTCAGTGACACTGACCTTAGTTTTACTCAAACCTTTTAACAAAAATATAACCCATACTGTATCATGGTCCTCTTACAGATATGTGTTGGAGGATGTGAACATTTAATTATTTATAGAATTAAAACTAAAATAAAGTTCCAAGTTCAAGCCCTCATGTACTAGGGAGATGTCCTAACAAAGAGATTAACTTTACATTGGGGAGTAGCTTCTACTCCCAGGTTCTATATTGGCCCAATCAAACCACAGATGCAACTGATAACTGATAAAGAGCAGGATTCGGCCTCTAGAGATTTTTCTCTCTGAATGACTTAAGACCCCTTTGAATTGTCTCTTAAAACAACCCTCTCTCAATTTAGTAATTTAAAATATCCCTCTGCATATCTCCAATATAAACCTCTGGTGACTCTGGTCTCCTTCAGCTTGCAATAGTGCAGAGCGGACAGGTATGAGCAGATGTATCAAATATTATTTCTCTCTTTTTTAGAGTTGTTTTGCTGCCTTATGCTATTTTAGTGTTTGAAACCACACAATTATTTTTTCCTAAGTGATTCCAGAAGCAGCAGTACCAGCAACCTCATCTAAGATCAGTGCATTTAAAAAAGGACATTAATTTCGCATTATATCAGGATCAGATTGTTTTCAAGACAACATCCTGACTGAGTCAAAGTACCTCATTAGAGCTGCCATGCATATTGTTGTCTAACACCGTGTGCCATTTTTCTTTGCAAGGTGCATTTACATAAACATTTCTAATCACAGTAAAGAGACACAGTATAATAATTTATGACTTTTAGGTAATATGTCATATGAATCTTAACATATGGCATTACACTGTATGATGGCAATCTTGGCTCTTCTAAAGGAACCTGGATAACATCCAGTGAGATGTGAACCAGCCAAACGCAATAGAAAACCATATCAATGCTAATCCAGGTTTACACCTTTCATTCAGCACTCAGAGCTTTCCACCAGATGGTTTCATGCAGGAGCAGCAATGTTAGCAAAATGCCAGAAATATTTTGTTTAGTCTCCCCCATTTTTCATACGTGCTCTTTCTCAAGCCCCAAACATCAAAATAACATTAATGAATGGTAGCAATATGGGTCTCCAATTACAGCTGCTGGGCTTCATTTTAAGCCTCCATGGAGAATCTAATGAAAGGTGGCTTACAGCTCTGCTGCTCTGGATTGTGGCCACTTCATTTTTCACAAGGGGAATTCAGATATAATAAGAAGTTTCCTAACAGCTTCTTTCATAGCTACTTTGCCAGCAAGAAAGCACTCAGTTGACAGGAAAGGAAGAAATGCTAAGCCATTTGGCATGTACATTATTATTCCTTGCCACATAATCTTTCATCAGCTGGTCATTTCACTTACTCACCCGTATGAGTGGCTATAGACAGAAACACTGTCAATGTGCACAGAAAAGGCATTTGCTGGGCTTATGAGCTTGCTACTAAATATGTATGGCAACATACACTGATTTTGCTGTAGCATTCTGCTGTGAAGAAAAGCATTAAGCTTGGAGCCATATTTTTAAACTTGGGTGCCTCACATTCCACTTGAGTCTGCTCAGATGAGCATTTAGATACAGGAAGTAATAGATATTTGGAAAATATAGAGAGAGACTTGGACAGTAAAGGCTAGATTTTCATTCATTCTGCCTCTGCAACTGGGATCAGATTTACCAAAAAACAAAAACAAACCAACAACAACGAAACTCAGCACCCATTATGTTAAGCACTTCCAAAAATCCAGCCACTTATTTATTCCTCTCAAGGGAAGCAGAGACCCTGAGAAATTCTGTTCCTGCATTGCAGTCAATGGTATTCATTATGGAGGAAGGTATTACACAGTAGGCACATCTACACAAGACCCTGTACCGCTCAGTTGACTGATTGCATTGTAAAGCATCACCGTCTACATAAGCAAGCACTTACTGCACAGTAAATTATTCTACTGAGTGGTTAATTTGCTACGTGCAAATGAATGACTACTACCTGCAGGCCATAGTAACTGCACAGTAGCACATGTGTAGAGAGCCACCTGGGAACAAATGCTCCCAGGTAAGCCCCATCACCAGGGAGCTGGCCTGGGTGCTGGAGCTTTAGGACAACACCAGGGGCAGGGGCTCCTGGTGCCCCAAGGGGCCCTCCCCCTCTGACGTCTTCTGGCTGTTGCCAGGCCACAAGACAGAGGAGGAAGGTTAGCCAGGGTGTCCCTCAGGCTTGCCCTAGGGCCATGGGGCTTGGAATTTCTCCAGTCCCGGAGCTGGGGTGACTCTGCCTGTCCAAGCCTGCCCTTTAAAACTCTGTGGTGACCCCAGGGGCCTGTGCTACCTGCTGCCTGCCTCTGGCCACCAGGCTCTACAGCAGTGGCCCCAGGCCAGCCACAGCAGCCTGCCCAGACCCCGGCACTGGCTCCCAACCCAGCCCCACCACCTTCCTGCCTGTCCCATACCACTGCAGCTACCTGTCTGGGACTGGCAGACCTGGACTCTTGACTGAAGCCCCTGGGTGCATCCAGACGAGCATGCATGTGCCTCTTGACCCATCTCAAACCCCTTTGAGAAGGGGCAAGAGGCATATGCAGGAATGAAAAAATGTTCCCTGCACTGCCCCACAGTCCTCCCACACCTACCCACACAGTGACTCACATCCCCCACCCCTTCCTGCAAACCCCACATCCCCCCCATCACACACCCACCATGTGATAAGGAAATAGATTTCTAGGATTTATTTTATTATGATGCTAGAGACACTGGTAGGCTTCCAAATTTCTTTAACACTGTAAATATAGCAATAAAACATTGTCCATCTGATCAATCCCCCTTTCTCTCTCTCTCTTTTTGTTCTAATTGTGGAAGAATGTGGATTTGTGATGCTCCTTCAGCAGTCTAGCTAACACAAGAGGCCAGTGTCCCCAGATACCAATTACCTGGGCCCCAGAAGCTCCTGAGGTCACATAACCCTGAGCTGCTGGCCAGGGCAGGTTTTTGTACTGCTGTGGCCAGAACAGGGCAGCTTTTTATACTGCTAGGGAGAGCACAGGTGGTAGCCCTGGGCTCTAGCTCCTGGCTGCAGATCCAGGAGGAGCCAGGCAGGGTTATTTTGCCCCAAGTGGCACAATTTGCTCCACAACAAAGTGCATGTCCAAGCACGTGCACTGAGGTAAAAAGCCCTGGCTCAAATTTCCATTGCTTCTATTTGACCTGCTGCAAGCTCACATGCTTGCATGTGTGGATGCGTCCCCTGAGAGCCATTGAGGGAGCAACACTGCCATGCACTGTGCCCCAGGGGCCTAACTGATCCCAGGATGAGGCTGTGAAACTCACAGCAGTGTGCGGCAAGGCTGAAGTCCAGAGCCAGGTCACCCAGGGCAGGTGTTCCAATGCCCCCATCTATCAAGGTCTGGCAACCCACATGCAGAAGCACAGGTATGACTAGTCAATGTGCCAGTGCCACATGAAGATCAAACCACCTAGAAGGTAGCTTGCCATCCTGGGTGTGCTGGTCAATGTGCAGCCACCAGTCCTGATTCGGGCCCACAGGAGCCAGAGCCCCAGGAGGTCATGGACATCACCATTAGCAGCATCCACATATGTATTGTCAGTGTCTCTACCAGGGTCCAAGCAGTGGCCCAGGGGCTGGGTGGCGCGTGGGGGCAGGGGACCTCAGACACAGTGGCATGACCACATGGCTGTGCAGCACCTGGGTGTAGGCAGGACTGAGACTGACCTGGGCCTTGTGTTAGTCACTGCAGCAGCAAAGCAGAGTGAGCAGAGTGGTAAGCAAGAGTGCAGGGTGTCACTCCTGGAGCCTGGGGGTGGAGCAGCCATTGCATGGTGGGCACAGGCTCTGGCAGCAGAGTTGCCAAGGGCTGTGCCAGCATGTTGCAGGCTGCTCCAGGCCAGACATGCAGGTGGCTAGGGAGCATGGCACAGCCTTGGCTTTTAAAAAGGACCCCTGGCCCCAGGCAGCTGTAGCCAGAGCCTCCAACTCCCCCTGGATGCTGCAGGGGGGCAGTGCAGGGCTGAACGTGCAGGAGAGCAGGCTAGTGCCATAAGGAGCAAATCTGCTCCCAAATGGCTGCACGCGTAGATGCTCACCCAGGGCAGGTTTACTGCACAATAATAGCACTAATTCCAGGTATAAATGCACCCAGTGTAAGGGAATCTGATTTCAAAAGATGTAGCTGTGCTCCTAAATGCAGATTTGAGGAACCAAATATAAACCATAAGTAAACCACCCAAGATTCAAAATGGTGCTTAGATTACTTTTCTATGCTATTATGATACCAAAAATATGCTTACATATCTACAAATACAGACAAAAATCTGTGCCAGTTAATGAAGGGGTGGACTGGGTGTTAGGGGGAGTATGTATGTGGGTATATTGTACAGCGTCGTGATCATTTTGTGTTATGCCCCACTCATAGTAAAAATGTGAATGATGCTCATAATTGGTACAACAAAAGTATGTGCATTTTTTCCATTTTACAAAATCTATTAAATTCAGCAGTTAAGTGGGTTGGACAAGATGTAGGCTTCTGAGTTTTAAAATCTTCCTCCATCTCAGGATACCAGACTGAGGGAAGTCATATAAACAGCAGTACCTCATACCTGGCTTCTCAGTGGAAGGTATCTGCTTGCCTTTGTTATTCATCCTAGGAGTCTCTTTGGATTCTTGGCTTCTTCAAGATGCCCAGATGGCAGGAGTAGCCAAGAGTGCTTTTGTCCATCTGCATTTGGCAAAAAGGGTGCAACTTCTCCTTTTGGCTGTGACCTCAACCACAGTCATCCAGGCTTTTGTCACAAGGATTATTGTAATGCAGTCCTCTCACTAGGGGACATATCACACCTGTTCTGCAAATGTTACACTAGCTTCCATTTCACAGTTTGAGGGGTCATGTTGCTCAGTAAATGGCTTTTTGGGCAGTATACAATTGTAGAAAGGCAGATATGACATGAGAACTTCCTGTATTTTGTAGACCACAGCTCTGTAGGCATTCCCAGAACACTGCTATGCATGAGATAGAGCAAGGACAGGATGTGGGCACTGCCAAAAACCTGGAGGCACTGCCAGGGACTTGGGGACTACCCAGAACAACATCCTTGAACAGCAGAAGTATGCAACATAGATTATGAAATCTTCCTTTACTTCAGCTTCAGCAAGAAAACCCAAAGCTCAGCCGATTACAAAGGCCACGAGACTAATTGACTGGAGTGTTATGGGACCCCCTGCATCTGATCCACAAAAGATGCTACAGCTTTTGACAGGAAGCTCTGCCTCTTTAGTTATAGCTCTGGATGTCTCAGAGAAAATGCATAACATAAGACAAGATAGCAGTCTTCACATCAGCATAAGTTTGCTGCTTAGTGATAAACATGATTCAGCTCATTATCAGCAGTATCAGACTGATCTCAGTATGTTTCTAGGACCCAGTTAAAATATGTATGGAATGCTGAGGGCATTCACAATTATTATAAATGATCTGGCATTGGATGGGATTTTGCAAAGCACTCACTACAATGGAAAACAATATTCCCATGGCAATGAATAGTAAAATTTTAGTTGCCTTTGAAAGCAGCAGTGTTAAAATGATGCTCAGTATTTAAAAAACATAAACTCTACTCAATAAGGGTGCAATGCTATTCTATATGCCTCATTGCCTGGATTATTAATGTACTATATTACTCAAATCTAAGACAAGGTTTTTCCCCCAGTGGGCATTGGGGGTGGGGGGGAAGCCCCATCTTAGATTTGCATAAAAAGCAGAAAAGGGGGCAGGCAGTCGCTGTGGCTCTGGCTCTGGTCCTAAACCCAGATTGGGGCCAGAGTTAGACCCACAGCAGCCTCCTGCCTGCCCTACCCTCTTTCCTGTCATGAAGCTTCTGCTCCCCCCACCCCAGACACCCACTTCCCACCCCCTTATTGTCAGGTGCAGCACAACTCCAGGTCAGTGGTATAGGGAGGGGGTCAGGCAGGCTACAGGGGGAAGAAGTGGGGGAGCAGAGGGCAAGGGGGCCATCTGACCCCCCCACCTCACTAGCCACTATTTTCCCTGCTGTAGCAGTGGGAGTGGAATGAATTTAAGACAACCTTCCACTAATTAAATTATTTATAATTTTTCCATATATAGAATCTAATTATTGGAGGATTATCTTATATAAAGGGTCAACTTAGATATGAGTAAATACAGTCAAAATTTTTGCTCTTAAAGAAATATAGTCATGAGGCCTGATCTACTGGTTACTGAAGTCCATAGAGAGTTCTCTATTGCTCTCAGTGGGCATGTCTACATATTCATTAATGTGCCATAGTCACTGTACATTTAGTTTTGTATTTGCTTAATAAAGTACTAACTGAATGCACAGTAACTACATTTACCGCACAGTAGCACTGGCACACTGTTTTTTTGTGATGCTTACTGTGCAGTAGCCTAATGGCATTGTGCAGTAGTGTGCCAGTCAAAAATCATGGTAATAACCTACTGTACAGTGTTATTAAGCTACCACACAGCAAGCGTGTCATGTAGACATGCCCAGTGAGTGCATCTTCATGAGACACTTTACTGCTCAGAAGACTACTTTTCTGAGCAGGGAAGCATCACCATCTACATGTGTGCAACAATTAGGATGCTGTAGACTACTTTACTGCACTGTTGGATAGTCTTGTCAGATACAAGTGGTATCCAGCAGTGCAGTAAATTATTATGCTTAAACACACATGTAGATGGTGATGTTGGGATTAGTTTACTCCAGCTCAAGTAGAGCCAGAGTGTATTCAGTTGCATTAATTGAACGTGCTGATGTACTTAGAGGGTATGAGATGGAGTTCCATGGTTTATAGATTTGAAGCAGGATGATGCTCGATTAGGACACTGAATCCTGCGGCAAGCTTCTTTGGAGACTTCAGGCAAGGCACTTAGGCTCAGAACATCAAAGGTTAACTCCCATTGAAATCAGAGCCAAACCAGATGGCACCATAGGGAATGACATACACAATGGAAATGATTTTTCTGTAATTGAGAACCCCAGATTGACACACTTATACATTCAGAACCAATTTATGGCAGCAAATAAAAATTCAAACATACTCAGTGTTTCTCAACCTTTTAAATAGTAAGTACCCCTAACTTCTGAAGATTTTAATATGTACCCCAACACACAATTTTCCAAGGGATTTTATATTTACAGACGAATGTGTGCCATATGTTGGAAGAAGGGCTGTGTATTTAAGGCCGTGATGTGACAGATGTCTGATCGGGTGTGGGTAGGGTTGTCACCTTTTACACCAAGGGTGCACAATTCAAGTATGTACCTGGGCTAGAGGTGATGTTGGCCAAACCTAGGAGGGCTGACTCCAGTGCCACGCAAAACATGGAATGCCAAATTATTTACTGGGGAATTTAAACCAATTTTTTGCCATAGTTTTGAGAGGAGGAAGGGGCAAGAGAGAGAGGCAAAGAGGGTGAGAGAGAGAGGAAAAGAGAGCAAGAGAGAGAGGGTGTTGGGGTACCCATGTACCCACTGCCTGTGTCTCACATACCCCTGTGTCTCGTGTACCACAGGTTGAGAAACTATGTCAGCTATCTGATTCTAAACAGGATGTTCAGCCTGCTCTAAAATTAGCAAAAACTAATGAGAAATGGACTACAGAAATGAAAATTGCTCTTAGAAAACTGTTATGTGACTAATCCAGATCCATTGAAAGGCTCTGATTTGGGCATGTCTGCTCTGTATTCACACCACATTTCTTGCTACTCCAGTTCATCTGAAAAGGGGATACTTACAGAGATGCTCTCTTAATGAAAATGGAACTGCTGCAGAGTAGCCCATTAACCCCAGAAACACTGAAAGTGAGTGCTTGTGACTTGGCTCCAGATTGACATCTGTTCTACACCCCTTAAAGAGAAAGCCTGGATCATATATGGATCCTTCAAGTTATTATTCAAACCTCCAACCTGTCCTCATACTGGAAACAGAGTGGTCACAAAGGTGATTGCACCAGGTGCTGCCTGTGAAACCAAAAGAGAAACATTCCATCCTCAAGTTGAAAAATAAATGTAGGTTTGATAGTCACCAGGACACTGACTACTCCTATACTATATTTTGCAGGCTGTTTAGAAACATGATGCCTTTACCTAACATGTTGGACATGCAGGCAAAAAAAAAAAAAAAGAAAAAATCCCATCCAAAAATCCCATTACAGGAAATGATTAAGCATTCCTCCCCCATCCTTCAATATGCGCATACACATACTTCTTATTAATGCCAGAAAAAGCACCCTCAGCCATCTTCCTTATTTTATACCATATGATATGCTTACTGTACAGAAGGCTTTCTTAGCTGTAACGAAGAATGGAACATCCCAATTCTGGAATACTGCCAACCATGGGGGGCGTGCCCTTTGTGTGACACATACCAAGAACACATGCCAACTTTTCTTCTTTTAAAAAAAAATATTTCTTTTTCCAAAATGAGCTTTTTCATAGCATCTAACTGTGTGTGTGTGTGTGTGTGTGTGTGTGTGTGTGTGTTGGTCGGGGGGAAGGAATGCAACAACTTTTGCCTTTAAATCCTGTTTCTTTTGTAGTAGACGTGGCTTTATCAGATGCAGAGGCTTTGTTAAAACACGTTTTATTCAGGGCAAAGGCTTTGAATATTCAGCAGGGCTCCAGGCTAGTGATTCTGTTGCAGCTAGGTTTCTTGTCTTCCAGGAAGCCCTTGACAAAGGTCACAAACAATTTGCTCATTCCTCTTATTAAAATAAAGATGGAAAGCATTGATGATAGCTCTGCCCAGCAGCTAACTTCATCATCTGTAGCGGTTCCAACATATGCTTGTGAGATAATGAAAAATATAGCATTAAATACAGTGGCAGATTGAATCTTGTTTCAGGGTAAATATAGTAAGTCATTTTTTTTTCCTCCTCATTTCCTCAGAACCTGTTTAGCATTAGACTGTTAATATCATCACTGATACATGACAAAACCATTGCATAATATACTGCATTCCAGGCCAGCCCCCCCATAAAAGTGAGCAATGGCAAAATATGAACATTATTCAGGCATTCATAATAATGAAGTGTTCCAAGCCAGCCCTCTTCCCGCATGTTTCCATTTACAGACCTTCAAAGAACTTTGCCTCAGATCAGGCCATGTACCCATGAATTCCTTTCACCCTTCATATCTCAGTCATATTCAAAGCTTTGAGATTATTGGATAGTTATTTCTCTAGGGATTGACCAACCTATTTAGGTACAATGGCATCCATTCTTAAATGGGTGTCAGCTACAACTCAGGAGATGTGGTTTTGTTAAGAAATAAAAATATTCATTTATTTGTATAGAGAAGGTGCAGGTTCAGAAGCAAGGATAATATTGTTCAAATCTCCCCCCTTCCCACCTGCTCCCAACCTCCTTCTCTTGCTTCTCCTACATAAACCATAGACCCATGGATTGCTGATAGAGAGAAAACATCTATCAGACCATCAATTCTAGCTTTGTGCTCTCGACTGCTTATATAGAACTCTGAAGGCAGCCAATTGGTTTGCATATTGGGTCAGAATATTTGCTGGTGGTTCTATCAACTTCAGTAGGGATACACCAATTTGCAGCAGTTCTATCCAGCCTTTTGTAAATGTATTTGGAAAATACTTTGCATTTCAACCATATTTTTTCCACAAATGAAAAAGTACTGGTGTTTTAGATATTCTCTACAGAAATTTCCCAGGTGTCTTTTAACTAAAAAAGTACAACTCTACATGTTTTGATCTTTGAAAATTTAGGGCTGTTTTCATTGAAAAACAGGGGGAAAAACTGAAAAGCCAACAAAAGAAAAACCTTCTAACCAAAGAATTACCAATGTTAATTACTTCTATTTACTTTCACTCTTAATCATCACTTAATTGGCTACAGCTTCTTTCCTCTTTTTCTGAGGTAAACTACTTCATGCATTTAGGATACAATTCTGTGAATTACCAGCCAATAAAGTGTCCCAACACATCTTTCACCATACAATGCACTGGCAGCCTACTGAAATCTTGACTTGTTATCCTGTTTTGTTAAAAAACAATTTTAATGGGTGGCTTTTTCAACTGTGGTACACCAAACCACAGTGCTACTAGAACCTAGTAATCAGACTGAGAAAGGTAGTGGTTTAAGTTGGTGGCACCTGTTTGTGAAGTGAAATGAAACACTTTTAGATGTGCCAGATTCATTCTCAGGTAATGAGCCTACCTACTCGGACAGGGGAAGATAGAAGTTGGAGTCTTTTATTGCTGTGAAGGAAGGTTCTCCAGGGCATCTTTAGAAACTCAACTGTATCATTATTGGTTACATTTGTGTACATGTCTGTCTGATCTATGTGGCACATACCTTTGAAGAACAGACCTATTCAGGCACAGAGGTTGCTATCCACCAATTTTAATATTATAAAAACCTAAGCCTGTCCATCTCTCTGTCTGTCCATAACACTTTATTCTCACTCTGACTGGCTGACAAACAGCCAATCAGAGCATGAAGAAGCATTCTGACAGAAGGCAGCCTGCTGCCATGATGGTGCAGACACAGGGGAGAAAGAGGGGCGGGGGAGGGGGTGAGGCCAGCTGTGCACAGCTGACTTTGCCCACCCTACTCCCTGCAGGTAATGCCGGGGGGGAGGGGCAACAGGCCTGGGCCCAACACGGGGGAGAGGGAAGAGGGTCCAGGCCAACACAGGGCAGGGGGGAGTGGGTCCAAGCAGGGGAAAAGCTGGCACACCATGGCAAGATAGGGCGGAAGAGCAGGCCCGGCCCAACAGCCACAGCAGCAGCTGGGGGAGGGAAAAAGCAGGTCTCCTCCCCTCCTCCAGCCCAAGCTGGCTCCTCCCCTCCCCCGTGTCAGCCCCGAGCCCACTCCTCCCATCCCCTTGCTGCCAGGTTGACCTGGGCCCACTGCTCCCCCGACCATGCTGCCACAGTGACCTGGCCTCTCCCCACCCTCAGTTCTGGTCCTCCCCCGCATCAGACCCAGGCCCGCTCCTCCCTCTCCCTCCGCTGCTGCAGCAGGGAGGGGAGGAGTGAGTCCAGACCCCAAGCAGCAGGAGGGAAGGGGGAGCGACCCTGGATGGGGGTGGTCCAGGGCTCTGTCCCCAGCCACTCCCTCCCCCCCCAGTCATTCCTGATGGGCAATTGACTAGTACAATAATAATCCTTAATAGTACTGTAGAAGAATTGGTACTACTTCTAATGTATCCGGTATCATAGAAGCATCTCATGGGTAAAGCCTTCAGAAGATAAAAATCCTAATAAATACCACACCTGGTAAAGTGTCTCACAGGTAAGGTAATCATATTCCCTTTATGTCAATTCAACAGAGCTTGTGTTAGCTATTGAACCTTCAAAAAGAAAAAGGGTCCTTAAAGAATTAGAGAAATATACAGTGCTGTAAGGAAATTAAATTAATAAAATAAGATGTTAAAATGTGACCCAGATTCTCAGCAGTTCTAAAATGTCCAAAAGATGTTGATGAAGTTATGCCAGACTATACCAGCTAAAGATCTGGCTCAGTGTTTTTCATGAGTAGATTCATAGTTAGCTGTGTTAGTCTGAAGTCAAGTAGAAGGTAAGGTTTGCACCTTAGAGACTACAGACCACAGAAGTTTATATATATATCTATCCCAGTTAGCCTATAAGGTGCAAATCTACCCTACCTTTTACCAGTTTTTTTCTACACTCAGTTCTGATCTTTGACCCGATGTCATTTAGCCAGTTAATCATTACCCAAAAGTGACTTCTGAATACCAGGAACTAATTTGACATTTGCTCTCAGTGGCTACAAAGGGAGGGAATGACTAACAGATGCATTGACCACAAACACCCATGGTGTCAAGGACATGATCCACTTGTGAAAAGTAATTTATTCACTGGCTAAATAATATCAGATCAAAAGTCAAAGATGAGGCCACTATGGCAATTTGAAACAGCTGATACTTTGGCCTCACGTATGTTGTGCCTAACCACTTGCAGAGCATTTGTAGCTCTGGTTACCTCTGGCCCACTTGTGACACATTAAGAATTAAATACATGTTGAAGTTAACAGGACACCTTCTATATTTCCCATGTAGACTGTATGCAGTATAGAATTGCTTGGGGAAATAGTTTTGAACTTCTTCATGGATCAATTCTGAGGGGGTTTATGAGATGCAGACTAGTCACAGTACAGCTGCAACAACCTTCTACTACAGCTGATATTTGAATTTCTTTTCCTTCTTGCCTGTGGCTTATTCAGGGTTGCTTCAGCCTTGATATTATGACCTGAAACATTTTTTAGGGGTGGCAATGATAAACAGGCTGAAGCTGTGAGCCAAAGGTGATGTATGCATTTGGCTCATCTTATTATTACTATGCACATATATTACATTGATACTGTTTACTGATAGAATGAAAACTCAACTGAATAAGTACAAAGGAAGCTGGAAAGCACATGAAGCAGCAACCTTTGCAGATGACTTCATTGATGTTTGTACTAAACTTTCAAAAATTAGGGAGGCAGGCAAATCATGTTTTGGGAGAAGCAATTTGCCTAATCTTTGCACAAGCTGCTACATGAAGCTGCACATTTCAGAAGTGCTTTTAGATGCACCCTAACAGCACAGACACTTGACTTACAGAGACAGCAAATGGCTCAGCTGTTATAGTACCCTCTAGATCTAATTAAACATGGGCATTACAGCCATCATGAATTGAGCTGGAGCTGAAGGAGGGAAGGTTATGTGCCGTGGGTCTGGCAACTGTGCAGAACACAACCATTCTGATAGAAATAAGATGTAGCCAGGAACCTTAGTGATGTTTGCTATGGCATTGATGTGTGTAGGATAGAGCTGGAAAGACATAGATGTACCCTCTTTTCTGGCAGTGATGAGTCTTCTGCTGCCAGTGGGAGCAAGGAGGTGGTAACAGTGCCTGTACCACCACCACCTAACATCACTAACCAGCAGCAGCATGACATTCTCCACCCCAATTTCAGTTCCCAGAGTGAGCCTTCCAATGCCAGAGGAGGAGCTGGATCTGGAAGCAGAGGAGCTGAGGGCCATAGCAAATGAAATTCTGGGGAAGGACGGGGAACCTGAATTTCATAGATTTCATAGACATTAGGGCTGGAAGGGACCTCGGGAGATCATTGAGTCCAGCCCCCCGCCCGAAGGGCAGGAAGTCACCTGGGGTCATAGGATCCCAGCAAGATAAGCATCCAATTTACTCTTGAAGGTGTTCAATGTAGGTGCTTGAACCACCTCTGATGGCAGGCTGTTCCAGACCTTGGGGGCTCGGACAGTAAAGAAATTCTTCCTTATGTCCAGCCTGAAATGATTTTGCAGTAGTTTATAACCGTTCAACCTCGTCATCCCTTGGAGCACTCCGGTGAACAAACGTTCCCCCATAAACTGGTGGTCACCCCTGATAAACTTATAGGTGGCCATCAGATCACCCCTGAGCCTGCGCTTTTCCAGGCTAAGGAGCCCCATGACTCTCAGCCTGTCGTCGTAAGGTCTGTTTTCCTGACCTCTGATCATGCACGTGGCTCTTCTCTGGACTCTCTCGAGCTTCTCCACATCTTTTTTGAATTGTGGAGCCCAAAACTGGACACAGTACTGCACAATTTGTACTCCACAATTTGTAGTCCATGCTCCTCAAAGTTCCCCTAGAAGCAGGTCTCCTTCTCTAGGAGGCAGTTCAGTGGAGGTTGTGGGGGCAGGTGGCTCAGTTCCTCCTGTTGTTGTGCTTCTGCAGAAGCAGGTGAGTAGTTTAGTGTGGGATCATTTTGAAGTGGCAGATGATCCCAAGTATGCTACCTGCCAGCATTGCTGAAGGTAGATCAGCTGGGGCAAGAAGGTGGAACACTGCCACCACAGTGATGCTCCTGCATCTCAAGAGGCAGCACCCCCTTGCCCTTGTTCCTTCTCAGCCTGGCACTAATGAGAGCAGGCCCAAAAAGAAGGCCCCCTCTCGCTCCAAAGCTCCTGTCCCCAAGAAGCAGAAGCAGGTCACCCTGGACCAGTGTGGGAAAGGCAGAGACAAAGGGAGGCGTGTTCCAAAGGTGAACGAGGTCACCCAGAGTATTGGGGAGATGCTTGCTCTGGATGGCCAGCCCTTCTCCTTTGTTGAACATCCAGAGTCCAGGTGGCTCATAGTGCTCATGGCCCCATCGTACCAAGTGCCCGCATGCACCACCTTTAGCAGGACAGTGGTACCCTTCCTGTATGAGGCATGCATGAAGTACTGGAGGGAGGAGCTACAGAAGGCAGGTCCACAGGTAGCCTTGCACTTCACCTTGGACATCTGGAGCAGCCAGGATGAAGATCATGCCTACCACTCCCTCACAGGGCACTGGTACGATCAGTCAGGGTGTCAGTGGGCTCTCCTTCAAGCCGAGGTGATGGATGAGTCCCACACAGCAACACAGATCATGAGGGCCATGAACTGCATAGTGTACAGGTGGTTCATTAGGCAGGGCAAGCTCACCTATAGGTTCATGGCTACCGACAACGAGGCCAATATGGTGAAGGCAGCGTGTGATGCCAACTGCGTTGGCATCTGCTGTGTAGCACATAAGTTCCACCTTGTACTTAGGGATGCCTTGGAGGGAGACAGAGCTCCCAGTGATGGCACCATCACTACCAGCCAGCTCATTTCAAAATTCAGGAAGGTGGCAGGCTACATCCACCGGAGCATCAAGTGCGGCAAGATGCTGTAGGACAAACAGGCTGAGCCGAGCATCCTACGGCACAAAATCATAAAGGATGTGGAGACTCAGTGGAACTCCACATACCTGATGCTCGAAAGGCTGGTGGAGCAACAGAAGGCCATCCATGAGGTGGTGTTGCTTAAGGAGACTGGGATCAGTCCCCTCTTAGCAGAGCTGAGTGGGATACCATCTCCCAGATCTTGGTGGTCCTCAAGCCATTCCTCAAGACCACCAAGAGCCTCAGCACTGGCAATGCCCTCCTTAGCCAGGTGATCCCCATAGTGAAGGAGCTTGAGAATGAAATGGAGAAGTCCCAGGGAATCAATGTTCCTGGCTGGGGCAAGTCACTTTCACCAGAGGTGCAGGCACTGGTGAAGCAGCTAAAGGAGGGCATCAAAAATGGTTGGATCCATTGCGGTTCAGTATGGTCCATGTGCTGACAGGTTTGTGCAACCTGAGGATGGAAGGGAGCATCTGCAGCAGCAAAACCCTTGATCACTGGACAGAGGTGCTGGTGAACAGAATCAGGGAGGCAGAAAGGCGGGGGGGGGGACACAGAAGAGGGGAATCCACTTTCCTGGGCCAGCACTCTAACCAGCAGACAATCTCCTCCACCATAGCTGCTGCCAATGTTGGCTAAGGGCATGGTTTCAATGTTGGGGTCCAGAGGCACCAGACCCTACCATCAGGCAGGTAGCATGGAGGCCTTGGGGGCTACCTATCTTGCCGAGGACATGGAGCCACTGCACTGTGACCCCTTGGCCTATTGGGCAACCCACAGCCAAGTGTGACAGGATCTGGCTGCGGCTGCCTGGGAACACCTGTCCTGTCCAGTGTTCAAGCGAAAGGGTGTTCAGCATGGTGATGTATTGACACCCCACTGCACCTCCTTGGATCCTAGTTTGGTGGAGCAGCTGGTGTTCCTGAAGGGTTCCCCAAACCCCAAGTGTAGATGGAGTGAGTGCCACCCTCCTCACTCTGTACCTATTTGCTCTTTTTATTTGCTTTCAGAACCTTGAGGTGCACATCACAGAAACCCCTGCATCTATCTCCTTGAAACTTGGTAGGCTTCATGCCCTCAGAAGGGGCTACCATCCCTGCTGTTTTCATCTGAATCTGCAAAACAATGACAAAGGTATAGGTATTTTAGTGCTTCCCCATTATAGTCTATGGCCAAGTCTCCAAATCAGTGCTGAATCTCTAAATCTGAATCATCCAAATAGAATTGGGGCAGTGATTCAAATCACTGTCCCTCCAAATCATCCAAATCTGAATCCGAAGTGAATACTTGCGGCTTCACACAGGCCTACAAAGCATGTCATCTCCCACTAAACCATCTCCATTATCTAGTTCTCTGCTGCTTTACATGTACGACTCTCATCCTGAAATCATTCAGCTTTTGCATTTAGTCAAAAATTCTATCAAATATACTAATATCACAACCTCTGCTATTATGCCAGATCTGCTCTTGGTTTCCTCCTTCCCAATCAATATGGCATTAAAAAGAGATGGAGGCAGACCCCAAAAAATGGTACTATTTTCTTTCACTGAGTTAGCATAGTAGTGGCACTAACAAACTTTTCAATTTGGAGAAGTTCTTAAAAGGCATCCTTGTCCAAAAACAAAGAGTACCACAGCAGTCTAGCAGTACATGCACTGATAGAGGAAAATTTGTTTTAAATGTCCACATGCCCCATCCCTTGATTCAGTGTTTCTCTCTTTAATGTAACTAAAATAACTGGCAATTGAAAATAAAAGTAAATTATATTCAATGGCTATGAACTACACTTTTTCAATGCCTTCTATAAGTAGTGAAGAAGATGGTCTTTCAGTTAGGAAGCTGGTCCTTCAGTTAGGAAGCAGCTAGCTAGTCTGTCAGAGACAGTCAAAATGTTGCTGAGGTTGCCTGTTGCGCCACAGTTAAAGTTTATTTAGTTCTTCTCATTCATCATCTGCTTGTATTTACTAAACCCAATGATCACTACGCTTTATACCTTTGTGCAGTATGCTGCCTAGAACCGGATGCAGTATTCCAGCCAAAACTTTGTTCCCCCATTATACAAATGCTAGTACAAAAACAAATTTGATTAGATGTCCTTAGTGTGCTGCTTCCTTTAAGTCCACCCTCTATAGAAAGAATGTTTGCTATAGGAAAACTCAACAATGAGTTCTAATAACTCTGGCTAACCTACATTTTGAAAAGTTATTCTTTATCATTCATTTCTTGTCTAGTGTCTACCTTGTCTCCTGACAACAGTTTGGAGAACCTATCATGGTGGGCATTGAATCAGAATCATAAAAAAGTAGTACTCAAGGGAACCTCAGGACATCATCTAGCTTAAACCCTTGCTCAAGGCAGGACCACTAACCTGACATTTATTGTAGAAATGTCTCTGTCCTGTTCTAAACACTGATATGAATGACACATTTGGGGGGATAACATAATTTGCTTGTTTTGGGGGTATGAAAATTTGGTTCAGGGGATAGGTAGCTTTTTTCTCTAGATTCTAAATGGATGAAATTCTCAATAAACTTAAAACCCACTCTTTACATTTTATTCTCTGGCTGAAAATGATAACTTTCATATCCAGGGCTTAAGAACTGGATATATCATGTGCAACAGGGTGGCCTGCCCCCTTAAAAAAAAGGCAGCTAGCATGGCTGCAGCAGTGGGAAGGCTAATAGGGATGTGGCTCACTGGGAACTAAAAATCCCAGCAGGCAGAACCAGGGTAGGAGTGGAGAAGAAGCAGTAGAGGCAGGAGACCTCTGGGCTATAGGGAGAAGCCTGGGAACGGAAGACTAAAGCCACAGCAGACACATCCCAGGGTCCAGGATAATAAGGTTTTTCATTCGCTTACTTGCATTGTTCGGTGAAAGACAGTATACGACTGGGGCATGCTGAGAAATACTCCAGACAGGAAAGGCCAGCAGGGTGAAAGACTGCATATTACTAAGGCTTGCTGAAAGATGCTCAGGGAAGGGGAAAAAGATTGATTTAAAGGCCCTGAGGTAGCAACCTACTATACCATGGCACTTCTTATACCTGAGAAAAACTCTGAAGCAAAGCTAAAGAATACACTATTGATAACTGTTGAGACTTTATTAATAAAACATCAACATGTGAGTAAGTAAAATATATATTTCAATGCCTTCTCTGCTAAAAGTCAATCAGTCAGTCATGCATAATAATAAAGAGTCTGGGGTTTATAAAAGCTAAAGTTCTGTTTATACATTTTAAAAATCTCCTTGAAAATAATTTTCATGAATTCTATACTTAATGGCAGTAGCTTAATGTAGTGAAAGTAAAAGCCTCTCTTGATTGTCTTGTACTAATTAAAAATTGCTTGGACAGATTTTAATCAGATTATTTAGAAAATATATCTACCTAAGAACAGTTGAAATTATTATTACCACCAGCTGGATCTCGTATTATATTTCATTGCTAGCTCTCTAAGAAAGGCAAAAGCAGGTCAGGATAAGAAGTCCCTATTCTATGGACAGGAAAACCAATCAATAGAGAGCCAAATTAGCAGGCCAGGAAATAAAATCCTGAGTCATTGAAGTCAAACAGCAAAACTACCATTGACTTAATAGAGGTTCAGGTTTTAACCAAATCTTCTGAGCTCCAATATATACTGGTGACAGACTGTCAAGAATAAGCATTAATAAAAACAAGATTTTTTGTGAGACTGTGCCTGGCCATACCTCTGAGGCAGATGCATAATAATTCCTTCCACTCAGTGATGCCCTTCTGACATACAGTTTGAGCATACATAAATAGGAGGAGTCAGGAAGATGGAGGGCATCTTACAGTAAGCAGCATATAAGAACATTCTGCTCTGTTAAATACAAGATTGGATGCTTTGTGCTCTCAGATGAAAAATTAATCTTTATGAGTAAAATAGCTTTCACTGATGAGGGATGTGTTAAAATATTCAGCTGAATCAACTCTCCTCAGTAGCGCAATTCCCAGGTAACAATGTCAGTGCAGTTAGGTCAGGTTAAATACAACCAGGGATGGCCAACCTGTGGCACAAGTGCCCCACAAATGGCACAAGCAGCCTCCAAGTGCAGCACACAACAGATAGGGACAGGCAGCACGGTGACAGAAAGCAGAGCAGCAAATGGGGCATGGGTCACAAGACAGGAAGGAGAAAAAAAGAGCAGTAGGATTGAGCAGGAGAAGGGGGATCAGCATGGCACTCAGGGAGGATGTGAGGCTAATTTGTGGCATGCCTGCCAAAAAGGTTGGCCCCCACTGGACTCAAAAATGCCATCCAGCTACCAGTTTGAAAAGGCAAGGAATATGGTGCCAATGTGTCTAAGAGATGTGCAAACATTGCAAAACCTATATACACATGCAGATGAAGCCAGCATAGTTAACTCTGCATGCTACCACTGCTCACTCACTCTCTTCTGCTCTTTAAGTTGTCACTCTAACAGTAAGTTGTTGTCATATGAGCATGCACTGAAATAGAGTGCTCTTAATTTTACCAGACAACTAATTATAACCAAGATGATATAATGAAATATGGAACAAAGTTAGAAAGTGACAAGTCTGGTAAGTTCTAAGTATAAGCTTATCCCATATATGCAAGAAACTATACATTTCAAGGACATCTGAAGAGCTTTTTTAAGTTGAAAAGAGGATAAGGGCATATGTTTCTCAAATACTGATTAGCTAAATTTTATTTATAGAAACATTTGTCATCAGGAAGAATTGTTTTGGTTTCTCCCTTTCTCCCTGAACATAGTTTGAGTTCACATAACTCACAGAATGACCATACATTTTCTTTTACAAAAACATACAAAAATAGCCCCACTGATGCATACAGAGGACCGGAAGAGACCTTTTCTGTCACTGAGTCCAATCCCCTGATGTCAGAGGGAACCACATCACATCAACCCCTTCATAAATGTAACCTTAAAATGAGTACAGGTTTCCCTTGCTTTATGTTGTACACGCGTTCCTGGAAAAAGGCGTGTAACTTGAATTCGCATAAAGGAAACCCACTTTACAATGTAACAAATAGGGATATGTTCCAAGACCTCGGCGGTATTCACCCTCTGACCCATTTCTACCACTGTTACAAGACAATTTTGGTACTCACCAACAGCAGACAGTACACACAAGCACAGGGCACTATTATAATTGGGATGACAACTACAGAAACGTGTCGCAGACAACAAGCGAGGAGGAGCACAGATCCACACAGGAAGACTATATTTTGGTGCGCATATCACCCATAATGCATCACACAAAGCAGCTGACTGCGGGCTTCCACCACACCGATGCATAAAAGTTAATTTACCTCACATATAACAAAATTTTGGTATAAAAAGGGTCATAACATGAGTGAATTCGCACATAAAGTGAGGGAAACCTGTAATATCATTTATCTCAATTTCTGCTGAAGACTGTTTCAGATCTTCACTGTTCTGATGGTCATAAACCCCTTCTGCTAATCTCCAGCCTAAATCTATTGCTGAACACTTTACATTCATGTGTTCTTGTATCAATACTCCTTTAGCTTAACTCTTCCTCAGTGTTTCTTTCCTGATTTGGATGTATAGAGAGCAGCCTGTATCTCCTTTCAGCTGAAAAAAACTATTGGATTTCTCTCCTAAGACATTCCCCATATCATCCTCACTGCCCTTCTTTGCATCAGTTTGAATTCACCTTTTCAAATAGGGTGACCAGAACTATACACAGGCTTCAGTACCTTCTCTGGTGAGGTGTTAGGCTTTCTTGTCTCTGCAGAAAATATTAGGACCACTTGAGCAATAAGGGACAATTCAACATGAGTTTGGCCCAATGTAGGCAATGGACTTTCTGAACTTTTCAGCTGTATTTTTTATGAAAACAGGCAATGGTGCTGCAACAAGAGAACTCTGTAAGGAGAACCTGAAATTATGACAGATTGGTTAAACCAAAATAAGACCAAAAGGTGAAGCTGTTTAGTATTTCTCACAACAATGCAGTGTTTCCAAAGAAATATTGCAAAGCAAGAGAGATGAGCTACAAAACACAGAGATGTGTATGGGCTGTTTATTATAAATGGTTTGTTTGGGGGAGAGGGAGTTGGTGGTTACTTGGTTGGTTGTTTTGTTTTGTGTGCTGAGTAGCCTTCATATTGCTCTCAGGACTTCTTGGCCTCGGTATGGCTATTCAGTATTGGTATTATTCGTTCTTTGTATTATCCTTATTTGTGTTATGATTTTATGGTGCCTAGAAGACCCAAGTGAGTTCAGGGTCTAGTGTTAGATACCACGATCCACATGTTTTAAGGGATTTAAACCCCTTTTCTAAAGGATTTAGACCCCTAGAGATACTTGTCCATGCCTAAAGGTGTGTGTAGACAAAACAGGGGCCCTATATTGAAATGGTGGGTTGTTAAAAACACCGCTTCAATATAGGGCAAAGTAAACCCCCCGTGGCATGTACACCCATGTCTTACCTACCTCTCCAGTGGCAGGGAAGGGAGGGCGAGCTGCCGGTGGGCAGAGCAGTTCCTGGGCTGCGGTGAGGGAGGGTGCTGATGCTTCCCCCCACGGCAGCAGTGCACCCGACCCCCAGGTGGCACCTGCCCACAGGCACCTCACTTGGGCAGTCCCAGGGGACACTGCAGCCATGGGGAGAAGGACCAGATCCCTCCACAGCTCATGCAGGCAGGCAGGCTCCAGGGGGAGGGAAAAAAGATCAGGCTTGCCGCTTTTCTTTTTTTTTTTCTTTGGTGGAACCTGCCTTCCCGCACTGCTGCCAGGCTACCTGCAGAGCCCCTGAGCCACAGAGCCCAGTGCTTTACTCCACGGCTGTAGGGCAGCAAAATAAACCTCCTTGGAGGTGTTTTAGTTTGCTGCATCCCAAAGTCATTTAAGTTACATTACGCTGCTGAATGTGCTACAGAGGCTGGAATTAATGCACAATATGCCACTGACGCGTGCAAACACCAACACCACTGAAGCAGTGCAAAAGCATTTAACCGGCTTTCAAGTATCATGCACATATGCCCCTCATTTCGTCTACACATGCCCTCACAGGCTTTTCAAAAACATCTAACAAGTTTAGGTTCTTAGCGTCCTTTCGGTTTCATGACATGCACACTTTTTAACAATCCTCTGAGATGTCAATCGGCATCTTTAAATGCCTAAAAACCTTTACAATTTGCTCCTAGGTGAAATTTTTCTAAATGCATAAATGGCTTAAGATATTTAGTTATGTAAGTCTCCTTTTCAGAAATGATACAGTTGTACTGCCTTTCAGTGGATCTATCAATGCAACAGTCAGTGGCACTTAGGCATTGAAATGCCTGTGTCACTTTTGAAAATGAGACGACTCCCAGCATTTTCGAATAAAGACCCCTTTTCTGAAGGATTTAGACCCCTAGAGATACTTGTCCATGCCTAAGGGTGTGTGTAGACAAAACAGGGCCCTAAATTGAAACGGTGGTTTTTAAAAAACACCACTTCAATATAGATTTAGATCAATCTAATTGAATTTACTTTCTTCTAAACTGCCAGCCATGCAAGTGTTCACATCAGTTAGAGCAGGCTAAAAATGGCACGCACAGTCTAAACTTAGGTCAAGAGTTCAGTCTAGTTTAGGGTTGGGCAAAATGTGGCCCGGGGGCCGGATGCAGCATGCCAGGCCATTCTATCTGGCCCACAGGGCCCCTAAAAAATTTAGAAAATTAATATTAATCTGCCCTGAGCTGCCTGTCGTGCCTGTCGTGCGACCCTTGATGGCTTGCCAAAACTCAGGAAGCAGCCCTCTGCCCAAAATAATTGCCTGCCCCTGGTCTAGATCAATGTGGGCTAGGCCGGTCTAACAAATACAGATCCCCTATTAATTCAAGGTAGTCCACTGTCCTCTGGCTTACCAGTGTGCATTGCTGCCCTCCCCCTAGTGCCCTCCACTATAGGGAGATGCTATGGTACTCAAACCACACTCAACTGCTTCGGCTAAGCACCAAGAAAATCCTCTTCCCTGGCTCAGAGTCAAGAAAACCCAATTTTCCCAGCTGTGCATTGTAGTGTAGGCTGCAGATAGACCTGGGAGGAGGGAGGCACTGAAACAACTGTACCCCCTGAATGTGATCCAGACCACCAGACACCTGAGACCCTGGGTCATGGCTCCACACCCCTAGGATCTCATTCTGAAGAACCGCACAACTTACACACAAACCCAAACACCAAGATGACAAGAGCACCAGGACTCAGGCACAGAACCACAGATCTAGACCCCAAAATCCAGACACTGAACCCCAAAACCCAGGACTCAGACACAGACCCAAAACCCAACATTTAAAAATTCAGACCCAAGCCCCCCCACCTCCCCATCGAACCAGACCCCTGCTGCTCACATTTTGCCTACAGGATGAGGTGGAACCTCAGGACTTGGCTGACACAGAGGTGACCCTATCACATTGGGAGCTTGGATGTTTCTGGAAAGTTCCTGAGCCATGTAAACCTGGCATGGGGGTATTTTCTGCCAGCAGGTAGATGTCCCTGGAGCAGTCATAGTCTGCTGGGGGCATGCCCATCAAAGATGGACCCAGCAAGTGGATGCCCCTAACAAGTTTGTGTTTTGGGAGAGGTTGTGGCTGGCCATCTTGGAGTCTGCAGATAGACGCCCTTGGAAAATTTGGGCTGGGGGGCAGCAGGGTGGTGAGTGTAGCTGTGGTCATTATGGAGCAGGGAACACATCTGACCCAACTCAGACCCAGGTGGAGTGAGCAAGAGAGGCGTGCAACAGAACCTGTACCTCTGTGCATCCACCTACACCCTCACAGCCATATCCCCACCCACCCACAGGTACCACCAAACACCATAACATCTTGTCCCACCTTCCGGTACCCAACCCTGAGCATGGAAGTGGTTCCCACTTGCTCATGACCTATAGGACTATTACTTCCCATATCTATGATACTACCAGGTAAGAGGTGCAGCCAGCAGCAGAAGGTACCCAGTAGCAGATGATGCAGGAGGGCCCCAGGGAGAAAGGAGAACCAGGCATCACTCTTCAGTAACAGGGAGCCTGGGGGGCAGGTATGAGTCCCCAGTGACACAGGGGAAGCAGGGATGAAGGTGCAGCTGGAGCTGGACTTCAGCTCCCACAACCTCTTCCAGGGGTGTGTTCACAGGCCCTACCACAGAGGACCCAGGGAACAGGTATAACAGCACAGTCATCAAAACAGAAGACAGACCCCAGTACTGTGCTGTCTTCCTCGCAGCCAGCCCAGAACAAGCATTCATTTCCCCTTGGCCCTTGATCCTCTGGTCAGGATGAATACTCATGCCTGGATACACCATTTCCTGGGTCAGGGCAAAGGATGTTCTACTCCCACTCCTCTGACATCTCTTCAGAAGCACTGTTACAGGTGCTGAGACCACACTTCAATCCTCCTGGTCCCAGTGTGGGGGTCCACAGAGCACCCACACCTGTGCACCTCCTCCCAATCCCAGGACCAATTGAGACCAACCAACCAGAGCCCATTCTCTGGGCAGGTACAGCTCATCATCTTATCACTGTATCGCACACAAGTAATGGAAACCCAGGCACTGAAGGAAACACAAAACTCTTAGGACCAGTGACTGAGGGTGGGGTACACCCAGGGATACTAGGGCAGGATGGTACTGAGGCAATGTTTCTCCACCAGGCCCAAGCCCTTTGGGGGAGACTATCTCCAGAGGCACTTCTTGGCTCCTTCCCCCCACACGTGGTGCAAGTGGCCTCTATAGAGCATCCTCATGGTTGGAATCCAAAAGTAGGTCATTGTTGCAAAAAAACAAAAAAAAAAGAAGGGTCCTGGTATATGGGTGGATGGGGGTGTGGTGTTATGCCTCCAGTCTGTCTGCATAAGGCTCAAGGTGCTAGTTGTTCCATTTTCCAGCCAACACTGGTTAAATCACGTCCTTCTCCCCTCCTTTCCTCCAGCACAGACCAGAGGCATCCAAGCCACAATTGTGGGCATTTTGCATCTCATCAGTGAACATACAAGAAAATAAATCTTAGTCGCACTGCCCTCATTATTTCTCAAGGCTATCCTCTGTTGCCCCTTCTCCCCCTCCTCACCCCACCATTTCAATAAACAAAAGGTTTTATTTAATTCTGCAGGAAAAGGGTAAGAATCAGTTATAGGTGTCCATGTACCATACCCTGGAGCACCATGGGGACAGGTGGCAGATAGGATGTTCAGGTCAGAGACATGTGAAAACACACTACGCTGAGAATCACCAGAACTGCATTACATCAGGGACCAGACAGGTTCTTCTTTCCTGGACAGATTGTCTCCCTGCCTCTCCCCCCAAAACTGTACGCACAGAAATGCAGCATGGAATCAGTGGGAAACCTGTCGAAGGGCTGTACGGGGACAGTGTCCAGTGGAGGGGAACATTGCTTGGCCGAGCCATCATGGGCCAAGGACTGTGTCAATAGACAGTGAGATTGAGAAGGCATCCTAAGACATCCAGTTATTATATCAGAGCCGGGTAAAGCACTCGAGCTTGATTCTCACATTGAGTGGGCACCCTTGGCTTCTCCACCATGCCATCAAAGAAAATAAGCCCTTTCCAGAATTCAAACACCTCCTGGAGAATCACCTCCTGCAATATGAGCAGGGCAGACCAAGATCAGGTTCCCCTGGCATAATGGTAAATCTTGCCCCTCTGGCACTGACCGACTTTCATCACAGAAATGTTGGGAAGAAAGGACTGCCCCTACAATGATGGTGGGGAGAAGAGGAGCTTTGGAGAGCTTTGCCAGTGTCACATAAACAGGCAGTCCCTGTCTGGTCTAGGAATGCCAGAATTCCAACAGGACACCATGTTCCCAGAGCCACAGAAGAGCCAGTGCCCACTTCAGTATCTTAGGAGGGACCCTTCTCCTTGCTAGCGGGAGGTGGATCAGGGATAGTAGGAGTAGAGTGGAGTGGAGGACCCAGTGGCCTGGGCAACAGAGGGCAGGAAGTGGACATGCCAGCTCCAGTGGGCAGGGGAAGATAAAGGAATTGGGACTAGAGCTCCCAGGACCCAAGGCCAGGGCCACTCCTGGATTTCTCCCTGCCTCAACAGCCTCCTTCCCCAGCAACCTAGTCATCAGTCCAATAAAAGCAGGTTGCCCAAGAAGTACAGAGAGCAAGGCACCAGGGTGCTCAGGTCAAGTGAGGGAATGTAACCCCAAAATAAACTGCTCCTCTGTTTTTAGCCTTAGGGAACAGGAAAAAAATGTAGATGCTGGGGATGGTTTAGGCAGGGAAGATCCTACTTTGAGCAGGAGGTTGGATTGGATGTCCTCCAAGGTCCCTTCCAGCCCTGTTTTTCTAGTTCTACAAACTAGGCAATAAACACTTGTGCTAAAAATAATGACAACAAAGGAATATTGCAGTGAGGTATACTACTTCTAGAAATAGATTTAAAAACTGAAGCAAAATGTTCTATGCATACTCATACACATTTTTTATATATATATTCACTCCTGCTGTGTTCATAACTGTTCTCGTTTGACAATAATGTAGCTGAGTTTTAATAGTACAAATACTTGGCAAACATGACCCTTGTGCTTTTATCCTCCTGGTAAGTGAATTTTAAATTAATTTATTACAAATATTTACAACAGAAACCTGATTATAAGTGTTGCTCTTGTTCATCAACAATACCATGTGACCAATCACTATGCTAAATGCAGCAACACAATGCTAAATGAGCATTTTGAAGCCACAGAACAAACAAACCTGATGGAAAATGTTGTGTAACAAAAAAGAAAATCGAGAGAAATGAGAAAACTCACCACCTGTTCATACATGGAAAATAAAATACATTCTATTTATTACATTTTAGAGCTGTCTGAAGAAGAGGGAGATGTTTTCACAGAAATAGCTTCAAAAATGTTTTACTTCTCTTTTTAATGCAAAAAGTTGAAAAAAAAATCCAATAATTCTATAGTTAGTTGGACAAATATGGGGATATAGTGGAAATTCTCAGGAAAAAAAATCAAAACTAAAAAAATGTTTTTGTATCAATCCATTCTAGTGAATCATCACTAAGTTCTAACATAAACTGTTGTTTAGTAGGCCCAAGCAGCCATAGGTCAGTGCCTAGACTGTAGTTTTCAGTGGGCTAACAATACATTGGCATGTGTCTGCTATGTCTTGTCATTGTGCTCACAGAAACTGTTCACAAAATCCTGCTTCCCTAAATACAGTGAAAGCAATGCCAGCATGCAGTTTCCTTGATCAGAAATCCCCAACTCTGCCACTCAGATTTCATAGACATTAGGGCTGGAAGAGACCTCAGAAGATCATCAAGTCTAGCCCCCTGCCTGAAGGGCAGGAAGTCACCTGGGGTCATAGGATCCCAGCAAGATAAGCATCCAATTTACTCTTGAAGGTATTCAATGTAGGGGCTTAAACCACCTCTGATGGCAGGTTGTTCCAGGCCTTGGGGGCTCGGACATTGAAGAAATTCTTCCTTATGTCCAGCCTGAAACAGTCTTGCAGTAGTTTATAACCATTCGACCTCATCATCCCTTGGGGCATTCTGGTGAACAAATGTTCCCCCAGAATCTGGCGGTCACCCCTGATAAACTTATAGGTGGCCATCAGGTCACCCCATGAGCCCCATGGCTCTCAGCCTGTCATCGTAAGGCCTGTTTTCCTGACCTCTGATCATGCAAATGGCTCTTCTCCGGACTCTTTCAAGCTTCTCCACATCCTTTTGGAATTGTGGAGCCCAAAACTGGACGCAATACTCCAGCTGCGGCCTCACCAAGGCTGAATACAAGGGGAGAATGATGTCCCGGGATTTGCTTGAGAAGCATCTATGGATGCAAGCCAATATTTTGGTTGCTTTACTAGCCACAGATTCACATTGTAGGCTCATGTTCATCTTGTGGCCAATGATGACCCCCAAGTCTCTTTCTTCCGTAGTACTAGCCAGCGTAGCACTGCCGAGTCTATAAGGATGCTGCAGGTTTTTCCTCCCAAGGTAGAGAACCTTGCATTTTTGGTATTAAACACCATGAGATTCTCATCCGCCCATTTGCTGAGCCTGTCCAGGACAGCCTGGATCACCCTCCTGTCTTCTGGTGTGGATGCTTTGCCCCAAAAGTTTGGTATCATCGGTGAACTTGGCCAGTCTGCTTCCGACTCCAATGTCCACACCATTAATGAAGATGTTAACAATATGGGTCCAAGGACAGAGCCTTGGGGGACCCCACTGGTCATAGGGCATGATGAGGATTGACTTCCTTCAATTACTACCCTCTGGGTCCAACCACAGAGCCAATTTCCCAGCCAGCAGATCGTGGTGGACCCAAGGCCACAATTGGCCAGTTTCAAAAAGAGGTGATCATGGGATACCAGATTGAAGGCTTTTTTGAAGTCAAGATATATGACCTCAAACTCTTCTCCTATGACCAGGTGACCCATCACCTGAACAAGGAAGGAAATGAGATTGGTCAAGCAAGACCTACCCTCAACAAACCCATGCGGGCTATCTCTCAGGATGTTGGTGTTGGCATTAAGGATGGCCTCTTTAATAAACTTTTCTAAGATCTTCCCCAGGATAGAAGTCAGGCTAATGGGCCTGTAGTTTGCCAGATCCACTTTCCTCCCTTTCTTGAAGATAGGCACCACATTGGCCTTCTTCCAGTCTTTGGGCGCTACACCAGAGTGCCAGGAGTTTTCAAAGATCCATACCAGAGGCTGGGTTATGATGCTTGCCAGCTCCTTGAGTACCCTGGGTTTTAGATTGTCAGGGCCGGCTGACTTGAAGGTATCCAGCCTCTCAAGGTGTTCCTTCATGAGGTCAGCATTTATGGAGGGCAGGGAATCACCCTCACCTGCACCTCCCTTGTCCCATAGCGGGCATGGGCAACCCATGGGACTGATGAAAGACTGACACAAAGTACCCATTTAATAGGTTGGCTTTTTCCTGGGCATCAGCTGTCAGTTGCCCTATCTGGTTCAGCAGGGGTCCAGTGTTGCCCTTGCTTTTCCTCCAGCTCCCGACATATCTAAAAAAGGGTTTTTCATTGTCCTTGATACTTGAAGCTAGTTGGAGTTCAGTTGCAGCCTTGGCTTTCCTGGTTTCCACCCTGGAGGGCTGGACCAGTGCAGAATAATCCTCCTTGGAGGTGAATCCCATCCTCCATCCTTTGTAGGCCTTTCTTTTTAGCTTCAGGAGGTCTGCTAAGTCCCTGGAGATCCAGGGGGGCTGCTGTGCCCTCTTGCTGCCTTTCCTCTGAGATGAAATAGAATTAGCTTGTGCATTGAGGATCGCTCCCTCGAGGAGCAACCACTCATCCTGAACTCCCCTCTCCAGCAATCTCAGTGCCAAATAAGCTCACCCCCTTAGCATGTGGACAAAGGAACACTTGGGCTAAAAACAGACAAACCAGTTTAAGGTGTTTCTGATTAGTCTGGGATATGACTCACATCAAAATAGACAGGGCACAGTCCGTTTACACACTAGACTTAGGTGGCAATTAACTCAAATTAGCTGTAATTGTTCCAATCTAGTGTTAATTCAGATAATTCACAGTTACTTAATGTGGGGCTATGGCTTGTCCATATGTAAAGTCTGGGGTTTGCTGTGAGATCAAACACTCAAATTCAAATCAAGCCAGTTGTCTGTTTTTAGCCTTGGAGCCCTTTCAAAGGGGGAATATGTTGAAAGTGTAGCAGCTGGTACCTCTAATTGTTGTATGTGAACAAAGTGAGAACAATTCAAATGTAGCAAACCCTGGTCCAGATTTAACATTGGATGAAAGAATGTTAAAGTTGGAGTGGGTCTGCTGCATTTGAATCATTCTCAGCTTGTTCACACAAAGATTAGAACATATCAGCTGGTCCCTTCTGAGGATCATACATGGGATCAGAAGGAAGTAAGTATATAAGGGACTTCACAAGGTCATCTATTTCAGCCCCCCAGTCAAGGCAGAATCATCCCTGACTAAACCAATCCAGCCAAGTGTCTCTCCAACTAGGTCTTGAAAATCTCCAGAGATGGAGATACCACAACTGCTCTAGGTAGCCTCTTCTAATGCTTCACACTCTCATAGTTAGAAAGTTTCTCCTAATCTCCAACCTAAATTTCCTCTTGCTGCAACATGGACCATTACTCCTAGTCCTATCCCCTACAACCGCAGTTAAACACACATTTCCATCCTCTCTATAATCACCCTTCATGTATTTGAAGACATACCAAATCATTACTCAGTCTTCTGTTCCCCAGACTAAATAACCCTAGTTCTTTCAGCATGTCCTCATAAGCCTTGCTCCCCAAGCTCCTTAGAAGTGTCACTCTTTACTGAACTCTATCCATTCTGTCCACATCCTTCTTGAAGTGTGGGGCCTAAAACTGGACACAGTACTTTAGGTGAAGTCTCACCGGTGCTGAATAGAACAGAGGAATCACTTCCCTCTATTTGCAAGAGGTACTCCTGGTAATACAACCCAGAATACTGTTGGCTGTTTCTGCAAGAAGAGCATACTGTTGGCTCATGTTCAGTTTATGTTCTACTGTTAGTTTATGTTCTACTCTAAGTCCCAGGTCCTTTTCTGCAGTATTACAGCCTATCCTAATCTATATTTGTACATGCAATTAATCCCTCTGGAGTGTGGGACCTTGCATTTGTCCTTGCTGAATCTCATCTGGTGGACTGCAGACATGCAACTACTATCCTAGTCTCTGCATTTGCAACCAGGTAAATCCTTATTAATCCACGTACTTTAGCTCTACCTTGGAGTGTTTTGGGGGTATGGCAGGGTGTAAGGGGAGGAAGAAGGGAGGGTAGCATCTACTGCCTATATATAACAGTTAGCAGGTCAAGGGGCTTGATTGCTCCTTCATTCAAGACTGATAGAGAATGCTGGGCACACTAATGGCTTACAGAAGGTCTGTGATTTGCTTTGAATCTCAGCCACACCTCATGATAGCCATTAGCACCTTTCAGCAGAACATCACACAGGCAAACACACTTAAGAGATGGGAAGGGTATTCTTGGTTACTAACTGACCTAAAATAAAGGATCTTGAATCTGAAATATTTGTTTAGAAGAACAGCTCCTCTTAGTCCCTTTCAAGTCACACTCTACCAGGCTGTGAATAGGATTAAAAATGTATGAACTACTGTCATGTGCAATGATTTCTCCTACCAAAGCTATTAGTCTATACAAGTCTTTCTCGCTGACTCCTGCCCTGCAGATATTTTCATTCCATCTCATCCTTTACATAGCCCCCAGTGGCTAACCTACAATTTCCTTTCACTTTTAGTCATTGCCCATGATGTCATTATACAAACACACCCAGCTCAGTAGAGCTCATTTCAGTCTAAATCAGACCTGCTCAGCAGACTAGATTCAAATCTAACTTATATCAGTATGAATTCAGAGTAGCATCACTGATATACAGCTGGTCCCTGCCTTGAGAACTCATAAAGTCTGGGGAAATGCCAATGCAAGGAATGATGCTAGAGATGGAGTTACACTATATTTGTACAAGCAAAACAAAGATCAGAACCTGGTCCCATATAATCCATATGCACATCATGTCCATATAAACATTGCATTCAGGGTAACCTTGGTATCACTGGTAAAGTGTTCTTCAAAAAACATTCTTGATTTTCAGTCCCTTTAAGTTATTCCTGTTAGTAACCGAGAATAGAGTTCCCATCCACCAAGTCAATTGATAATATCATTAGCACACGTTAGGCTTATTTTCCCTACAGGAAGGAAGGAAGGATTTTTGACTTTTTAGCCACTTCATTCAAGGGTTCGGGGTATAAAAAGAGGGTCCAGATCCAATATGCAAAGCAGACAGATAAATCTCCATCAAACCAAAAGCACCAGGCCATTACATTCATAACATTATACCATAGCATGCAGGACAGAGAATACAAACACCTTCACAGTATTATATGTCATGCCTTACATGCTGTTATGCAGTTGGGACACCCAGCCACGTGGTTGTACAGACCAAAACCATCCATAAACAAATGATTCCTACCCTGCTGTACCCTGAGGGCCCAGGGCACGGCGCAAGCTTGGAGCTGCAGTCCACCACCAGTGGCCCGGGCAGAAGATGCACACCTGGATGTGGGTGACTGTGAGGCTGGCAGAGGCCAACCTTAGCATGGGACACCATGCTAAGGTTATACACCAGCGACTCCCTCAGCAACTACAGGAACCATAGATGCTGGGCTTGTACCACACCACAGTAGAAGGCCAGAAGCATCCCCCACTTCAGAAGCATGAGGTCCAGCAGGACCAGCTCCTGGTTGAAGCCAAAGGCCCCACCTTCTGCAGGAAACAGCATGCCAATTGTTGCCAGGACAGGTGCTCCTCACCATAGAGAAGTTGCTGAAAGGCTTGCAGGTAGACTGGGCTCTGGCCCCGCTCAGTGGCAGGTTCATCTTGCTCAAGTTCATCTTCCTCCATTGGGCACAGCTTGGGAAGGCCATCATGTAAGTGCTGAGTTGACTCCAGGCAGAGAGGTTCAGCTGTAAACAGGTCTTGATAGAAGGCTACAGCATGATGGCAGATCTCAACAGGATCTGTGAGTATCTGGCTGTCCAGAGTCTTGAAATGGTCAAGGATTTTCTGCAGGGCCCACTGCTTTTCTAAGTTGAAAAAGAACTGGGTCAGGGCATCAGCCTCTGTCAGCTCTTGGCAGTAGGCACGAATACTCGTAACTCGAGCTGCACCCTCCGCCAGCTCCCACAGGTGCTTCTTCTGAAGCTTAAGACTCTCAAGTAATCCTATGTCTCCACCAGCATCTCATGGGGCCACCTCAAGCTTTGCTACACCCTCCTCCAACCCCTGGACACAGCAGCAGAGCTCGCTCATTGCCAGCTGCATGTGTTGCTAGCAGAAAGCACTGATATGTGCCTTCTCCATATCACACCATTGCTTCCAGGAGGAAAAGGTGGTTCTCGCAGTCTCCCATGTCCACCAGACATAGGCAAAGCATTCACAGAAGTGAGCGTCTTGCAGCAAGTTGGTGTTAAAACATCGGTAAGGTGCCCGGGAACGTGCTCTGCCAAGGGGACTCAGCTCACAGCAGATAAGACTGTGATCTGAAAGCCCAGATAGAATAATGCAGCTGCCATGCAGGACTGACAGGTGATGCTTGGCAATGTACAAGCAGTCAAGGCATGCCATGGCAATCCCACCAGCAGTTGCCTTTATCCAAGTGTACTGCCTTGCATCAGTGTGGAAATGACACCAGACATCCACAAGGTCCCCTGCCTCCAAAGCTGTCTGCAGCCACTGGGCTGAAGATGGATGGGGTTCTGGCCTATTTCAGTCACACTGGAATTAAAGTCCCCACCCAGGAGGAGAAGGTCATCACTGTCACCTGCACTCCTCCAAAAGTCAGCCAGGGTCTCAAAGAAGACTGTTCATTCTCACTTGGTGGTGGGCACATAGATGTTAATTAGGAGACGGCAATGTTGTGCTAATGTGATATGAGCAGTTATCAGGATAAGAGGATTGGGACTCCTGCACTGAGAGAAGTGCCATAGCTCAGGAACATATAGCCCTTCCAGGTGGAATGCCAGTTGGCTAGAATAACTGCATCAGGATGAGTTTCTTGCAAAAAGGTGACCTCCAGCTTTTTCTGGCACAGGAAATCAAGGAGTGCCATCCACTTCCCAGAGTCTCTGCAGCCGTTGGCACTGAATGAACCAAAGGTTGTGGCAGCCAGGAGTGAAGGATGTAGAAAAGGGGGACAGGCAAAGCCAAGGGAATAGACAGAAACATCAGAGAGGAGCAAGCATGCAAGACAGAGAAAAAAACAGGCCTACAGCTTGCCAGCTGGTGCTGCTCACAATAAGTGCCTAACATCACCTGCAAGCTTGCTTAGGCAAAAACTATATTGTTGCATCCCCGCAGTGAAGTGCCGCACAGCTGCTGTGGATACCACAGATGTCTCAGGTTCAGGGAACCATTTATGTATATGCTGTGTGTGAGGGAGAGAAGGAGCTGGCGGGCTCCGAGACTCCCCGCCCCATGCACACAGGCCCGGAACGCTGGGTGAGAACTCACCTCTTCCAGGTGCACGGAGGAGGGAGGAGCCGGGATGGCCAGGGCCGGCATAAAAGGGACGATGGCATCGGACAGGGGAGCGGCGGAACCGGAAGAAGGCAGCGGAGGAGCTAACACCGGTGGGAGCACCCTTGTGTGGATGCAAGCCATCCAGAGAGGCATCCGGACCTTCTGGGGTAAGGGTAAGCCCCAGCGGGGCTTGTAAGCCCAGGCAGCTGGCCCAGGGAGGCCGTGGACTGTTTGATGCCACCGGGAGTGGTTGGAGCCCAGCCGAGCCGGATACCGTATAGACTATAACAGAGGAGCATTTACCGACTGGCAGACTGACTCCGGTAGTAAGGGGCTGAGGGGTCTCGGGACAGCCCTAGAGAGGGCTGAAGCACTCTTTGAGAGTAGTGGGAAGGGGTCCCAACCCCGCGGCATACAGGGGCCGGGACGAGAATGTCTGCTGAGGAGTGAAGCAGTCTCCAAGCCCTGGGGAATCCCTGGACGTACCCTTTGGTGTTGATTTTTGCCTTTCTTTTATGAACACACGGGGTGATATCCTGACATGCGGCCTGCCCAGATAGGCGGCCACATACCAGTGGAAAGGGAGAAGGTGTAGGGGTGGCAGAGCCCTCATCAACGCGGAACCCGTGAGAAACTAAGGAGTCTTATTTTTGGAACGACACACGCCAGACCATCTGAACCGAACAGTATTATCATAAAAGTCGTGGCAGGAGAGGCAAGCGCGTGCAAAGAACGCCGACTCATAGGTGAGCCACTCCTGGGCATCCAGTAAGCGGTCCTGACGCAGGGAGGCAGTAGCGACTTGGACAGAACAGTCCCCCCCCCCCGACACTGTGCAACCCCCCCCGGCAGTGCTTTGTCTGGTCAAGAAACTCAATAAGGTTTTCAACTGAGTAACCAACACAGGGAGGTTCCTCAGAAGCAGCAACAGGTTCTGCTTCCAGGGTGGGGACACTCCCTATTGAGGAGGGGCACCTTAGCTGAATCAGAGAACACCACCTTCTGGGGCAGGACTTGGGTTAACCCATCCTCAGAGGCAGAATCAAAATCTGACCCTGAGGAGGAGCTGTATACATCAGGCAGGCACTGAGAGACACCGAACCCTGGGAGGAGCGCTTGTCCCCTCACCAGGATCCTCAGCATTAGGGCTTGTGGGAGCAGCGTCCTCCAAGGGGGCCGGGGGGGGCATCAGTCCTTGATCTCTTTGGTGGGGTGCTCTCGTGGGCCAGGCACCTTTGCTCCCGGAGCCACTTGCGGCTCCCAGAGGTTCCAACCTCCACATCAACCTTGTCATCCTCAAGGAGCTGAGAGGTGGGGGGAGGGCTGTCAGACTCCACCACCACTTCTCTGCTCACTAACCTCAGCTTCCCTTGAAGTGGTGGGGAGGTCTTGAGTGGATATCAAGGCCTTTTTAGAAGACCTCTTTCTGTTCTAGGATTTGCCCTTCCCAGCAGAAGGGGCCAAGTCCTCCCTGAGAAGGGAGAAAAAGGGAGACCTGGGTCCACCACAACAGAGTTGGTGGACTCTGATGAAACAGGAAATGACTGGGAGGAAGACCCTTCCCCCACCACCCAAGGGGGCTGCCACACCAAACCTGAATGAACTACCATCGGGTGCAGCCACAAGTGGCTCTGCCACAGTCAGCCACTTCTTCAGGCACTGGGTAGCCAGGTGGGACCTGCTACCACAGTAAAAACATGAGGTGTCCCCAGTGGTGAGGTAGACCTCATAATGCTGCCCATCAAACAGGAAGGACATGGAGAGGGGAAAACCCTGACCCTCCCTGTTAAGAAACATAAACAGCTGCCTTTTAAAGGATAGGACATGATGAAGTTTAGGGACCTTGATGCCAAGCAGCAGTCTATGGACTGGCCCTGTAACCATGCCATAAGGGCACAGGTGGTTAGTGAGGTGATCATCCAAAAGAAATGGAGGCATGTTTGAGGCTACCACAAAAACGGCTGGTGTGTCTAGGGGCATTGCAAGGCAAAAAGCACCCCTGACAGACACACCTGCTACCACAACCTCATGCACTAAGCCAGGATTGCCGAGGAAGAGGTTGGGTTCTGAACTCTCCCTTGGAAGCACAGAGGACATGTTTGCAACCTATGAGCACCCCCACAGCAGCAGCACTGTCCTCCACTTCGATGGAGGGAGGGGCATGAAGCCAGACTGCCACCAAGTCACCCCTGAGCCTTCACTACCCTAGGCTGAAGAGTCCCATGCCTCTCAGCCTCTCCTCATGAGGCTTGTTCTCTTGACCTCTAATCATGTGCGTGGCTCTCCTCTGGACTCTCTCAGGATTCTCTACATCCTCTCTAAAGTATGGAACCCAGAACTGGATGCAGTACTTCAGCTGCAGCTTCACCAAGGCTGAGTTAAGTGGGAGGATGACTTCTTGGGTCTTGCTTGAGATGTATTGGTAGATGCAAGCCAGAGTTGTATTTGCTTTGCCAACTGTGGCATCGCATTGGTGGCTCAAGTTTATCTTGTGATCAGTCACGAGGCCCAAGTTTTTTTTTTAGTCGTGGTGCTAGTGAGTGTAGCACTGCTGAGCCTGTAAGTTTGATATGGGTTCTTTCTCCCCAGGTGGAATGCCTTGCATTTCTCTGGGTTGAATGTCATTAGCTTTTGATCTTCCCACCTTGTGAGCCTGCCCAAGTCAGCCTGAATCACCAACCTATCCTCTAGTGTGACACTTCCCCATAATTTGGTGTTGTCTGCAAACTTAGCCATTCCATTTCTAACACATCAAACTTTAGTATGAATATACTAAAGAGTACTGGTCTTAGTATCAAACCCTGGGGAATGCCACTGGTCACCATGAGCCATGTTGACTTGATTCCATCGACTATCACTCCCCAGGTCCAACCACAGAGCCAGTTCCCCAGCCATTGGACCATAAGGTTGTTGAGGCCACAGTTCCCCAATGTTACCATGAGGACATCATGGGAGACCAAGTCAAAGGCTTTTTTGAATTCCAAATATATGACATGAACCTCTTCTCTTTTGTCCCAGTGGTACGTCACCTGGTCATAGAAGAAAATGAGGTTGGTCAGGAAAGACCTACTGTGAGGAAGAGAGAAAGTGACAGGGAGCAAAGGAGCACTGACCAAAGATAGAATCAACAGCCCCAACCCCAAAGCTCCAAAGAGCCCAGCAGAAATCCTCCTTACCCACATTTTTCTGGAGAGAAGGGGGCCAGGCATTCAAGCCACAGTATAAAGTGGAGCCCATAGCAGACAGGGGGAGAGAGTGCAGGACCAGAAGGAGAGGAGCCGGGATGAGTAAAGCTGCAAGAAAGACTGAGAGCAGCCTGGAAAGCCAGCAGGAGGCTCCTGCAAAGATGTAGCTTTCCCCAGAGCAAGCCTAGAGAAAGGAGTGGTGAAGTATCAGCACCAGAAACTTACCATGATCTTGCTGGCAACCTGCAGCGCATGGCCGGAGAAAATACCATAAAAATCCTAATAGAAACAAGGTACCATAAAGACCCTAAAAGGGGGTAAGAACAAATTTTCAAGGGTAGACCCGGTGAGGTGAGGGTACCATAATGACCACAATACTCATGAAGAGCTACCATAATGACTGGAACAAGGTAAAGGAGAAAATGACCTTGCAGAGCATCTTTTTTCTTTCGTTTGTTAAAAGCCTGGTGAACAATAATTCCAGACCAGGAGCACTTGTTTTTTTTACATGAAGACAAAGGTCCCAGGTGAGAACACGGCGGCCAGACCAGTGATGAAAAGACAATTCAATACCCGATGGAACGGACAGGGGATGGTGGAGCCCTCATGAACATAGGGCGGTGGACAACGACCGACGGGAACTATGCACCCAAGTACAGAATTCTACTCCCATAAACAGCAAGTCATGGCAGGAGAGGACGTAGGTGTGTGGACCTCTGGTTGGGACTCATCACTGAAGTCAGCTGGCAGGCTGAGGTCCTATAATGATATTATATATATACAGGGAGGGGGAGAGAGAGAGAGAGAGAAGAGCGAGCGAGCAATAGGCTGATCATAGACTGACTGAGGCCAAAACCCAAAAGGGACTGGAGAAACAAAGACTCCTGGGGGCTACGTCACAAGCACGGTGACACCTACCCACAACAAGGCCATGTTGGCTATCTTTCAGAATACTGCCTTCCATTAGCCTGTTGTTGACGGTTTCTTTGATGATTTTTTCCAGGATCTTTCCAGGGATTGAGGTCAAACTGATTACCCTGTAGTAAACCTGGATCTTCCTTTCTTAAAGATAGGCACCACATTGGCCCTCTTTCAATCTTCTGAACCTCTTCTGAGCACCACGAGTTCTCATATGTCCTCACCATTGTGCTATGATGTCAGCCAACTCTTTCAGCATTCTTAGGTGCACTCCAGCCAGGCCAGGTGACTTACAGATGTCCAGCTTCTCAAGATGTTCCCTCGCAAAATCTTTGCCTATTATAGGCATATGTTTGTCCTTACCCTGATAGTCCTGCATCCTATCAGACAGGGTGATCCCTTGGGCTGGTGGAAAACTGACACAAAGTAATCATTGAGGAAATTAGCTTTTTCCTCAGTGTGGGTTGTCAGCTGCCCCATTTGGTTCAGCGGGGTCCAATGTTGCCCTTGGTTTTTTCTGCCTTCCTACATATCTGAAGAAGGACTTTTTGTTTTCCTTGATTCCCATAGCCAGTCTGAGTTTGGTTTCAGCCTTGGCTTTTGGTCAAGTAAATAGTGGGCCAGGCAGATGACACCCACATTGGCCACTCAGTATGGGAGGGAAAATAAGTAGGTGGCCTCCAAGAAGTCCAAGTCTAGCACCTCAAGCAAAGCACTGAGTCCAGCAAACAGTAGCAACAGCCAGGGGCATCCAAGGAAAGCTTGGTGAAGATCCTCCTCCACTCCCCCCAAACAAAAGGGGCAGGTCACCAATGCAGCTGGGTCCATGTGGGCTGGTGGCCAGTATCCCGCATAACAACCTCCACTGGAGGTCACCATTTATTTTTTTTTTTACCAATGGGAGGCTTATAAATCACACGCCATGCAGGGCGGGACAGCATGAGTGCCAGTACCGCTATGTACCTCCAACCTCATCATGTCAAGACAACTGGCAAGGACACAGGCATGGCAGACTCAAATATATAGGTCCTTCCAGGAAGTGTGTTGAAGTGGATCCCAGTACGACTGTTAGGAGGCACAGGAAGAACCAGTAAGGTGCTGGGCCCACCATGCATGTCACTGTCCACAGCTGAGACAACAGGCAGTGACAGAAGGGTCCCAAGACATCCCCAGGAGGAAAGACTCTCCATGCTCGGAGGTGGTCTTCCAGGTCAGCTGCCATATCAAGAAAGCAAGAATGTAAGCAAGAAAAAAAAGAAAGAAAATCCTTGTTAAATCTCTTCTGTAATGCTTTGGCCTCCATAAAACCTCCAGGAATATTAGGAACCCATTTGAAATACTAGCAGAAGAAACATGTACAAACACAAATTACCTGTGCTTCCTTCTCCATTACAGCCTAACACAATAAATACTCCATCAAATGCACAGGAGTATACAGATGGTTACTAGAGTGAATGGACCATCTTTCAAGGGCCAGTTGCAAAGTGACACAGTCACTTTGTCATACCAGTCTCCCATTTAAGACTGAGCTTGAAATTCTTAATAAAGGAGCATTCTGCAGATGGCAATGTTTATACAGTATGTATATCACAGTTAGAGATACTGAGAGGTTGTGCAATGTTCAGCATGTCCCTGATGTTGTCATCTGTCACCTCATCAGCAGAGTGAGAAAGTTATAAACCAGCCTCTTTGGTAGTGTTTCAGTAAAGCTTACAGTATTTTGCCAAAGCACAGCACAGACTGTTTCACACTCTAGTCAAGGTACCACAAAAAAAATCACTGCTAAAACACCCCAAAGGGAGGGACAATGGAATGACAGATGTCTACATTAGAAGCTCAAAGCTGTTCCTTTCCCCAAAAGATCCTTCTCCCAGCTGCCTGTACTCCTGACAAGAAAAAGAACCTTTAAAATTTACCCTTAGATGGAAAGAAGAAAGGAGAATGGCAGAGGTGAACAGTTGTGTCTGCACAGGTTTGTTTCCCTCATTTTTCTTGGATTATTTTTAAACGCTTTCATTCACTTGCCTTATTTCTTCCTTATTTCCTTGTAACTTTTCCAACCTCCTGCCTTCTCATGCCATTTTGTTGATCCTACTAATTACCATGCTAGATTTTTATTAGCAGAAAATCAGCAATGATTATTCCTCCTGAAAGATAATTTTGTACTCGCATATAACATTGCTGTACCTGATTCATATTTGTAAAATAGCTGCTAAGAGCACTGGGTGCCTTGAGGTCATTGGATAAAATTTCCTGCGAGACCCTGATGCAAAGCTCATGAAAACAGTGAAAAGATCCCAAGTGAAACAAACAGGCTTTGCAGCAGGTGTGTTATGGCTCATTGTGGGCCTGATTGCATGTTCACTGATGGATTCCCAAGGAGGGCTCTCCAACATGGATATCACACCTGCTATGTAGAAGGAAGTGGTCAACTACCCTTCTTTCCCTGAAATCCATACAGGTCTATCGCAAGTCTAGCAAGCTAAGCAAGGGGAGGAGCAGGCTATAAATGGAATGGATGGAGAAGGTGGCAAAAGAGCAGGGGTGACAGAGAGAAATGAATGTTTTCCTCAACCACCAAGTTCAGCCAAAAGCTCTATGACCTTTTCTGAGCACCACGAGTTCTCATATGTCCTCACCATTGTGCTATGATGTCAGCCAACTCTTTCAGCATTCTTAGGTGCACTCCAGCCGGGCCAGGTGACTTACAGATGTCCAGCTTCTCAAGATGTTCCCTCGCAAAATCTTTGCCCATTATAGGCATATGTTTGTCCTTACCCTGATAGTCCTGCATCCTGTCAGACAGGGTGATCCCTTGGGCTGGTGGAAAACTGACACAAAGTAATCATTGAGGAAATTAGCTTTTTCCTCAGTGTGGGTTGTCAGCTGCCCCATTTGGTTCAGCGGGGTCCAATGTTTTCCTTGGTTTTTTCTGCCTTCCTACATATCTGAAGAAGGACGTTTTGTTTTCCTTGATTCCCATAGCCAGTCTGCAACCCTGGGAGATTCCCCCTGGCAATTCCCCAGCAGCCTCATTCCAGTAGACCTGTACATTTGAAGAATGATAGCAATCATGTTGGGGAACAGCATGATTCTGTAACAAAGGACCCACAGAATTTTGGGAATACACTTACAGCCTCTCCCCCAAGAGCTAAAGACGGTACTCCCAACAGAATAATTCTAGTGGAAATACCAGTTCTTCCCACTAGACCCTGGAGCATGGGAATAGGTGATGGGCCTTCATGTAGTCAGAGGAAGAAGAGGCAATGCTCATGCTTCCAAAGCAGCAAACACTCCAAGTTCACAGCTGTCAAACTGCCTTAAGATGTTTCTAGAGAGAGTTTTAAATTTATTATCCCACTGCAACCTGCTACAGAATCCAAAATACTTTAAAATTCACTCATGGCTTGAAAACCAGCCACATCACATTAGGTTATGATGTCTGCTGTTAAAAAGCCTATGCAGATAAAATACAGCATGCTTGCAAGATGACTTTTCATAATGTATTACCTCTTTAGGGTTGGCATCAATTGCAAGGGTCAGAGAAAACCATGGACAGCTGCTTTAAATGCCACAGTAATTGTGTGGTTAATGCACTTATATTGTACCAGGGCTGATTCTCAGCAGGAATAAACTACCATCGAAGTCTGTGGAACTATACCAGTTTACATCAGAATGAGTTTCAGTTCTGTACCCACCAAGTCCATTTTGCACCTAATATTTAGACCAAGGAATGGGACACTGCAAACAAAGTTGCTTTTTAAAACTAAATTCCATAATATTCCAACACAAATACCTGTTTTTAGGGGGAGTGTCTCCATAGCTCTTGTAAAAACTTGCTGGTGATTAAAGCCATCCTGAATTTAATCAGGCAATGCATAGTACCCGTGCAAGTGGGAAGGCAAAAGAAGCACCCAACTTTCTACAGAGAGATCTGTTAGCAACAAGCATGATTGCGACACTGGTTCCCTACAAATTTGAGGAAGCAAAATTCCAGAACTAGAAACAGACATCACTTTTCTTGCCATTACTAGGTGCTGTCAAGGGCTAACTCGCTCTTCTTTGTCCTGCCTCTCTATGGCTTTGAGTTAGAACTTTTCCATTAGAGAACAAATCCCACCACTGCCAATGCAGTCACCTCTCCCCAAAGCACACTGGCACAAAGATTAAAAGCCCCAACTGTGCACATTTTACTCCTTTACTCCCTTGAAGCACCTTGTTTAAGGGGAGCAGGATTTACCCCTAAATCTGCTTTTAGGTAATAGCAATTTCCTATTCTCTGCTCCCACACTAAACCTCCCTCTCCCTCCCTTCCCCCCCCCCCCCCCCCCCCCCCCCCGCACTGGCAGTCGAAAAATCCTTCTGTCCTTCCTGTGAGCATGTGTTTATCTCTTTATTTTTAAATATTATGGCTTCCCAACATCTGTCTCTGTGGGGTATAATCTTACTGATGAAATATTTCATGTTTTCCTTGAGCCCCTGTCAATATGCTTCCCTGTTATCAGCTTAACAGATGGAGCCACAGAAGGAATAACCTCAGCTTACCTGGGTGATTTCTTTGTAAGTACATATTTATATACTTCAGGACAAGAATCATAGTAATTTTAACCATGTACTGCATTCTCTCCTCTTTAATGACAATAATGGCACCCAAGCATTCATATATCAGATCACAAAGCACGTCACACAGAAGATCAGTATCTTTATGCCAGTTTTACAGACAGGGAAATTCAGGCCTTTGGAAATTACCCAGAAAGCCAGTGGCAGAATTGGAAATGAACCCAGGCCTCCTGAATTCCTAGGCCTATAGCCTAATTCATTAATTTACCCATCAATTTAAAGAGAGAGTGTGCACATCCCCAGTTAAGTTTCAGCTGTTTCCCAGATCTAGAGTTGTCAGCGTATAATTCTTTATATAATTTCAAGAAATACAATGGGACTGTCTACACATGCATATTAATACACGTGAATAAACTCCAGAATTTATCACTCCAGAGATTATTTTTTCTAGGCACGAGTATTCACATGCAACCAGACAGGCACTGCAGAAAGATACTCAAGATACACACATATACATATACATACTTTCCATCTAGCCAGCACTTCCATATAGCCAGCACGGGTTTGTTGCGGGTAGGTCTTGTTTGACCAATCTCATTTCCTTCTATGACCAGGTGACCTATCACCTGGACAACGGAGAAGAGATTGATGTCATATATCTTGACTTCAAAAAAGCCTTTGATCTGGTATCCCACGATCACCTCTTGGCCAAACTGCCCAGTTGTGGCCTTGGCTCCACCACGATCCGCTGTCTGGGAAACTGGCTCCGTGGTTGGACCCAGAGGGTTGTAATCGATGGCAGTCACTCATCGTGGTGCCCTGTAACCAGTGGGGTCCCTCAAGGCTCTGTCCTGGGACCCATCCTGTTCAACATCTTCATTAATGATGTGGACATTGGAGTCAGGAGTGGTCTGGCCAAGTTCGCCGATGACACCAAACTTTGGGGCAAAGCATCCATGCCAGAAGATAGGCGGGTGATCCAGGCTGACCTGGACAAGCTCAGCAAATGGGCGGACGAGAACCTGATGGTGTTTAACACGGAAAAATGCAAGGTTCTTCACCTTGGGAGGAAAAACCTGCAGCATCCTTATAGGCTCGGCAGTGCTACTTTGGATAGCACTACAGAAGAAAGAGACTCAGGGGTCATCATTGGCCACAAGATGAACATGAGCCTCCAATGCGATGCTGCGGCTAGTAAAGCAACCAAAACGCTGGCGTGCATCCATAGATGCTTCTCGAGCAAATCTCGGGACGTCATTCTCCCCTTGTACTTGGCCTTGGTGAGGCTGCTGCTGGAGTACTGCGTCCAGTTTTGGGCTCCACAATTCAAAAAGGATGTGGAGAAGCTTGAGAGAGTCCAGAGGAGAGCCACGCGCATGATCAGAGGTCAGGAAAACAGATCTTATGATGACAGGCTGAGCCATGGGACTCTTTAGCCTGGAAAAGCGCAGGCTCAGGGGTGATCTGATGGCCACCTATAAGTTTATCAGGGGTGACCACCAGGATCTGGGAGAACGTTTGTTCACCAGAGCACCCCAAGGGATGACGAGGTCGAACGGTTACGAACTCCTGCAAGACCATTTCAGGCTGGACATAAGGAAAAATTTCTTTACTGTCTGAGCCCCCAAGGTCTGGAACAGTCTGCCAGCGGAGGTGGTTCAAGCACCTACATTGAACACCTTCAAGAGTAAATTGGATGCTTATCTTGCTGGGATCCTACGACCCCAGCTGACTTCCTGCCCTTTGGGCAGGGGGCTGGACTCGATGATCTCCCGAGGTCCCTTCCAGCCCTAATGTCTATGAAATCTATGAAATCTATGAAATCTACATAAGAGCATTTTCAGCTGTAGAGCTCAGACAGATAAGCATTGTTATGCCAGTTTACAAATGGAGAAACCAAGGGACAATGAATTTCTGTAACTTAGCCCTGGTCACGTACTGAATAAATTACAGAGTCAGAAATAGTATCCATGGCTAGGTACAGATATTCAAAAAGCCTGAGGTTGAATCGATCTAAATTATGCATTTTTCTGTAAGCAGCATGATTTAGATTGGTAGCAAAAAGAACACACACTCACCTTTTTATGAGGGTGGGGGGAGCAAATCTTAGACCCCATATTCTATCATTTTTAAAGCAGTCTGTGTGCGCCAAATTTCTGTTCTGTTATGGGTACAGACAAGTTTTCTGTGCTGAACTTCTGTTTTGTTGCAAGTATAGACCAGTTTCTGATCTCTGATATTTGTTAAAGCATAATGTCTGTATCTGCCCCAGGTGTCTCAACTTCTACCTGGACCCCTGACAGAATAATCACTGTACTGTAAAGTCCACATCTTACCTTACCTCATAGTAACATATAGACTGATTCAGTAGTCTATAAGATAGAACACTACCCTGCCTTCTGCCTGACTTCAGACTAGCATAGCTAATTACCTCTCTCTGATCACAGTAATTTCTTCAGGTGCCCATCAATTTAGGCTACTTTGTACCAAATTCGCAGTTCTCAGTTCTTGTAAATATAAAGAACAAAGTGATCTACAGTATAAAGGATGACACGTGACACAAGAGAATAGAGAATCAAGTATCAAATTATTTTTCAAACTTTTTTTCGAAAAGGTTATTTCTGTGGCCCCAGATGGGACTTATTCATAGGAAAAAAGACATGCACAATGTAGGAATGTGTGCAGTGTATACTGAAGTCAAACATGTCATGATACAGGAATTTTTATAAAAAATACTCAAAGAGCTGAGCTACATGAGTTGCATTACAGCGCAGCAGCATAGTTTACTGCACAGTAAGCATGTGCATATACACATGTACATGCTTACTGAGCAGCAAACCTTGCTAATCATGAGTAAATTTGCTACCTGCAAATACAGGTTGGAAATTTACTTTCAATTAGTAACAGCGCAGTAGTTCTCATGTAGATGACTGACCAGGAGAGATAGCTCCCTGCCCCTGGGAGCTGCCTGCTGCCAGGGTGGACTCTGCCACCAGAGCCTAAGTGGAGACTATGTCCCCCTGCCCCACACCAGGGAGCTCCAAGACCCCTGCTCTGAAATAAGGATTTTCCAGCTCAGTTCCCACTATCACAAAGCTGGCATAGAGAGATATAGGCCTTCCAGCCTGAGCCCCAAGACCACAAAGCTCAGGCTGGGACATAAACATCTCCTAGCTCTGGCCCCACAGTCATGGAGCTGGCACTGGGAGCTCCCTGCTAGCAGGGGCTGAGGAGCGTGTCCCCACCCAGCTTCATGATCGTGCAGCTGAGTGCTGTGTGAAACAGTTGTGTTTCGATTCCGATTCAGCTGTTTTGGAGGATAGTGATTCGTTTTGGTATTTTGGATCACTGTCCTGTTTCATTTCAGCTGAACCTGTTTCGGAGATTTGGCTTTGCCGAATCTCTTCCGAATCTATTTCAAACGGGCTGGCTTCTCTGGGGGAGGGCCGCTGCTCTCCATGCAGGCAAGGAGACTCCTGTGCAGATCTCTGATCCCTGTCACTCCAGGTCACAGGGCAAGGAAGCAGCACAGAGCAGTGAGCAAGCCTGCTGGTCCCTGCCATGTGCCTCAGTTCTGTAGGGAGCAGAGATCCGTGCCAGGGGTCTCCTCACCACTGCTGCCTGCCCCATGCTGCTCTGGCAACATGGGGCTGTGTAAGGTGGGCTGCGGTGGCAAGGAGACCCTGGCATTGATCTCTACTCCCTGGGGAGCCAAGTCACATGGCAGAGCAGTGCTGGTCTCTGCCACATGATCTGACTCCACAGGAAAAAAAGATCTGGGGCTGCATGGGGAGGGCAGCAGCAGTAAGGAGACCCCTGGCACAGATCTCTACTCCCTGTGGAGCCAGGTTGCACAGGAAGGCAGTGCTAGTCCCTGCTGTGTGACCTGGCTCCGCAGGGAGCAGAGATCCAGGGCTGCGCAGGACAGTGAGTGGCAGTGAGGAGAACCCTGGCACAGATCTCTGCTCCCTGCGGAGCTGAGTTACATGACAGGGCAGCAACGTGCAGCTGTTTCCCTGCAAGCCCAGCTCTTAAACTCAAAAATTTTCCAAAATATTTCCAAAATGTTTTGGATGCCTTGTTTCATTTTGGAGATGTTTCAGAGCCTTTCATTTCCATTCAGATTCAGTGTTTTGGGCACTGAAACAGCCCAAAACACCTCCAAAATGAAACAGCTGCCAAAATTTTCCACAGCCCTATTGAGTGGAGACCAAGCTCCCCAGCCTGTTCCCTACCCAGCTCCATACTCACAGAGCTGAGCAGGGAACACAATCCCCAGCTTCCACCCCACAATCACAGAGCAGGCACTGGGAACTATCCTGGTCAGGGGCAGATTCCAGCCCCATGGCCCCAAAGGGCTTGGAAAGCACAGCAGGGGTAGGATAGGTCCTAGCCCCCTGCTCCAATCTACCAGTGAGATAGCTGCTATGTGCCCCACCAGCAGATTTCCAAGCCCCTGCCCCTGATCAGGGAGCTGGGGTCAGGAGCTCCTGGCTGCTGGAGCTGAGGGACAATTTCCCTGTGCCAGAAGGAAGATGCCCCTGGGGGCAGAATGCAGTGTCCCAGTGCCACCCAGTAGATAGCTGTCTCCTGGCCTGGTGGCCCCTGCCAGCCCCTGGGTTAGGACCCAGCAGGAGCCTAGCGCTCCCCTGGTGGTAGCAGGGGCCCATTGCAGGGCCTCAGGAAGCAGGAGTAATTTGCTGCCATTAGCAGTAAATCTGCTCCCACTTCCCTGCATGTGTAGATGCTTCCCTGGGAGCATTTACTCACAAGTTATTTATTCGTGAGTAAACTGATCTCATGTCAAATGCATGTGTAGACATGCCCAAAAGAATCATGCTTTATTCTAGCAAATTTCTGTTTGTAAACTAGCTTTGAATAGTTTGACCATAAAAATACTCCACTTTCAGTGGGCACATTTCAGGATGTCATCCTCCCGCTGCACTCAGCCTTGGTGAGGCCACAGCTGGAGTACTGCATCCAATTCTGGGCTGCACAATTCAAGAAGGATGCAAGAAGCTTGACAGTCCAGAGGAGAGCCACACGCATGATCTGAGGGCAAGAGAATAGGCCTTATGAAGAGAGTCTGGGACTCTTCAGTTTGGAAAAGCGCAGATTCGGGGGGACTTGGTGGCTGCTTATAAGTACATAATGCGTGTACATCAGGATCTGGGAGAACATCTGAGTGCACCAAGGAAAAACAGGGACCAACGGTCGTAAACTCCTACAAGACCATTTTAGGCTGGACATAAAAAAAATTTCTTTACAATCCTAGCCCCCAAGACCTGGAATACACTCCCTCCAGAAGTGGTGCAGGCACCTACTCTGGACTCATTCAAGAAATGCTTAGATGCTTATCTTGCTGGGATCCCTTGACCCTAGCTAACTTCCTGCCCCTGGGGTAGGGGGCTGGACTTAATGATCTTCGAGGTCCCTTCCAGCCCTAATGTCTATGAAATCTATTAAATTAACATGCCTGCATTTTCTGCGCAGAAAATTCAAATGTAGTAAATTCACGCCCGGCACATATCTGAATGTGTACAGTGACCGAGAGCAAATTTGCTCCCAATGGGAATAGTTCAGTCCAGGGCTGCCCTGGTCTCCCTGCCCTGATATGCCCTCCCCACCCCACCCACCCAGCAGCAGTCAGGGAGAACTCCGGGCTCCCCTGGCAGTCAGCCCCAGGCTGGCAGGACACATGGGGGTCAGGCCTAGGGTACGGGAAATTGTGGGGGGGAACTGTCCCAGAGTGGGGGACAGCTCCCAGCTGCACAGAGCTTGGGATCACAGCCTGGCTCAGTGGTGCTGGCTTGCAACCTATGGAGCTCGGAGTCATTCTGCCTCCCAAGGTAGTTGGCCAGAGGAAGGGCTATGATAAGCTGGGATCCCCCAGCCCACACCCTGGCTCCTGCCTAGTGCTGGGGGGAGGCAGGAGCTGAGCAGTGCTGTGACAAGAGGGATCTACATCTCCTGCTGGCAGAAAAGAATGGGGCATCTGGGGGTCCTGCACTGGGCTGCACTGTGCTGTGCCACCTGCCTTAGCCAGGTCTGTGAGAATTTCCCCTTCCTGCCACCCAAGCCTGGATCAGCCTCACACCAGCTGGATGTACAGAACCCAGCTAGCACAAAATTAGCAAGAGTAGTTGTAGGTTGTGGGGCCACCCCATCTTTCTGTTCCTCCCTGGGGGAAGCATCCCTACTGCACCAAGCCCTTGGATGGCTCCAGCCCCTGCCCTCATGAGCAAGTCAGGGAACTCCAAGAGGCTCCTCTGTAGCACAGAGTCAGTAGCCTCTCCTCCACATTCCTCCCCTCCCAGGCCCCAAGCCAGTGCGACTGAGCTGTATTGTGGTCTTGAGCTCTGTGTGACTAGGAGCTGTCCCCCACACCCTGGAGCTCAGCATCTCTGGCCCCCTGATGCCTGGGCCCCCCAGGAGTAAATTACTCCCAGTCAGTGTCTACATGTGCACTGTGGCACATTAAATGAACATGCCATTTTCTAGTACTTGTCTTTGTCAATACTAGCAAATGGCATATTAGACTAATTTAATGTGCAGTTAAGCATCGAGCGCATGTAAACAGTGACACTTTATTGCACATTAGATTTGTCTAATGTTCAGTAAAATGTCTCATACAGATGCATCCAGTAATACTTTTAACTTTTTTGTCTCCCCCTTTTTCATGGCTCTTATCTCCTTTAAAGATGTACAAAACTTTCACAGCTAAAGTCATATGAATGTATGCCCAAGTTCAGAGAGCCCCTTCTTCCAGTAAAAATATTGCTTATTTTGCCAGAAAATGCTTGTAGTCAAACATTGTACATGACTACAAACATCCAGGAAAGAAACTATGAAGCATTTAAGGCTGTGTATACCTTATCTGCAAAGGAAATAAGGGGAAGATCATGGAAAACACAAATGGTAGTTAAGACCACTACCCTTAGGGACATGAAAATGTGTGCTAACAGGGGAGTGATTTTTCAGAAACACTAAATAGAACTGACAGAGAACCAGGCACCTCCATGTTCCTTTTTTAAATTTCCTTCTAAAAACACAAATAAAAAAAATCTTTTGGTCTTCTACAGCCCAAATGAGCTTCTGACACTTTCCATAACCTGCTATTCTTGTTATGATTTTTACTCATCAGTGGGCACATCTACACATGTGCTTTAATACACAGTAGGCCTATTTTACTGTGCATTAAAGCATCATGTAAAAAAAGTACAATTATGCTAATGCTCAGTAAAATAGGCTACTGCGCATTAAGAGTCACTTTAAAAACATTTGCTTTTGGAACTGCGCCTCAGGGCAGCCTAATGCACATTTATTGGAGATACAAAACATTGGAGATACAAAATTTAATACGCATTAGGAAAAGTACATTAATGCATGTGTTGACCCAGCCAGTGTGTCATGATGTCTTTTTCACCAAAGACACCATAAAACCCATCAGTCTTTACAGGCCTGCAGAGACTACATGACTGCATGCAAAGACTACCTACCACAGGAAGTAAGGTAGATCAAGAAAACAAACAAAAGGCTGCAGAGAAGGTTTTCTGAATACATTTTGCTTTGGAAGCTGTCTGCACTTCCCTGGATATCTTGCTGCAAAGTGAGTAGAAAGGAGTTCAGATAGGAAAATTCTCAGATAAAAATTAAAGGCAAGGAAGACAAATAGACAGATAGTACATGCTCATCAGATGGCCAGCATTCTCATTCAATTTTCTCCTTGCTTCCTGATATAGACTACAAGTCTTTTCCCATTTGCTTTCAGCTGATGTCCCTTTTCACTGCCAGAGAGGTGGAGAGGTGTCTTCATGTAAGTCTCTGTCCAAGCACATTTTTTTCATCTTGTATCCAGATAATTGTCTCTCTCTCAAGACCCCCTACCTTTCAACTAAGGTTAATAGCTGCCAATAGTTACTTCTGCCAGATTTCTGTTCACCAGATTAGTGTTAAAAAAAAATAAGTCAGATGGGCAAGATCCACTGTCGGTTTTTTGCCCTTCTCTGTACTGTGGAGCATAGTTCACTTTCTAAGATCATCTGGAACTTTTCACTTGACAAATTCCCTACCATTCCAGGAGCCCAAGGCATTAGTGATGCCTTCATCACTGATGCCTTAGTGAGAAGGAGCCAGGCCAGCTGTAGGGAATCACAAAGGGGTTTTCCCCCCCTCCCACCCCTATTTAGCTGCACTGGGGAGGAGCCATATGAAAAGGCCCTGCAAACAGGCGTGCTCTTCAGGGACACACCGGAGTTTGCATGGGAGTAGGTGCAGGGGGGAGAGCAGGAAGGGCCTGAGACTCCACGTGTCAGAGTCAGTGGCTTTGGACAGAGTCTCCAGAGTCTTTAGGTGACTGCACATGACAGAGTGTTAATGGGGGTGGTGACTCAAAGTGCAGCCAGGGACCCTGTTCTGATACTGCCCCCTGCCCAGGGCTTCTCTGAGGCCTCCACCCAGACAGAGACTTTGGGTGGCTCGGCGGGACCCGGGTCCCCTGCCTGCAGGGGTTACCTGGTGGGTCCTGGGCCTGGGGGAAGTGGGATGGCCAGGAGTCCCTCGCCGGTCCCACATGTGCCCAGATTGAGGCCCTGGAGGGGCAGGTGAGGGAACTCCAGGCAGGGGTTAGCAGGCTGCATGGGATCAGAGCCACTGAGGATGAGATTGACAGGTACTTCCACCCTTTGCAGGATCACTCAAATGGCAGAATGGCAACACAAGAGAGGCCTGACACAGACGGATGGAAGACAGTCACCTCTAGTTCTAGACAATGCAGAATTAGATCCTGCATTGCTGGAACAACTCCTCCAGTGCAGCTGAGGAACCAATTTGGGGCCCTGGCATTGCTGGGAGTGAGTGCGGCAACGGAAAGTGCAGCAACGTAGGCCACACCCACAACTACCACCAGGCAGGCTACAAGGCAACAGAGCAACTGGAGGAGAAGATGTCGGGTAATCATAGTAGGCAACTCCCTGCTGAGAGGAACAGAGGGGGACATCTGCCACCCAGATCCCATAGCATGAAAATTCTGCGTTCTCCCTGGGGCACAGATCCAGGATGTCACAGAGGGGATCCCCAGGATTTTCCAGCCCACAGATTACTACCCCATGCTCCTTATGCATGTGGGACCAAGTGACATGGCCAGGAACAATCCAGACCACATCATGGGTGACTACAAGTCTCTGGGAACTGGGCTTAAAGGGTCAGGGGCTCAGATAGTTTTTCCTCTATGCTCCCTGTAGCAGGCCTTGGTCCAAGCAGGCAAGAATATATTGATGAGGTGAACCAGTGTCTCTGATGGTGGTGCCACAAAGAAGGCTTTGGCTTCTACGACCACGATGCCCACTTCAAGGACAGAGGACCCCTGAGGAGAGACAGCATCCACCTCACACAGAAAGGCAAGTCCCTTTTCTCAGCCAGGATGGTGAATCTCTTAGGGCTTTAAACTAAGATCACAGGGGGATGGAGAAATGCTAACTAGGGCCTAGCAAGGGATCAATATACAGGAAAGCTCCATCGACAATGAAACCAAGCAAGCCACTCTTATGGGAGCTGACAAAACAGCTCCCCTTCAATGCAACAGGTGGCCAGTGACCTCAGTAGAAAGACTTAGGTGCCGGTACACCAATGCCAGAAGCATGGGGAACAAGCAGGAGGAATTAATCCTCCTGCTTTCCACTGGGCTCTACGATCTAGTAGGAATTGCAGAGACCTGGTGGGACTCCTCTCATGACTGGAGCATAGGCATAAAGGGCTATGTCCTTCAAAGAAGGGATCGGGTAGGGAAGAGAGATGGGGCTGTTGCCCTCTATGTGAAGGAGCAGTACACCTCCCTACAGGCTGATGTTGGCCCCAAAGAAAAACAGCTTGAAACCCTCTGGGTCAAGCTCCAGGGGAGGTGTGGCAAGACAGACCTGACTAGATATATACTACAGGCTGCCTGACCAAGGGGAAGAGCTTGATCTAGCATTCACCCATGAACTAACGGAGGACGCATGTGCATGGGACATGGTTGTCACGGGTGACTTCAGCTACCCAGATGTCTCCTGAGAGGAGTGCTCAGCCAGCTCAGATCAATCATGAACCTTCCTGACTAGCACCGAAGAGCATTTTTTGATTCGGGATGTCCACAGTCCATCTAAAGGCAATGCAGTTCTTGACCTAGTCCTGATCAAAGGGGATGACCTGGTGACCAGCTTAAACATAGAGGTCAGCCTAGGCAATAGTGACCATGAAATCATTATGTTCGTGGCGACCATTATGTTCACCAGGCGACGACCTCCAGGTTCTTGACCACCTGGGTGATAGCGATCATCACTTGCTGAAATTCACAATCCAGCACATGGTGTGAAGGGCCTGCAGCAAGGCAGTAGGCCTAGACTTCAAGAGGGCCAACTTCAATGAGTTGAGGAGATTAGTAGGAGAGGCACTGGGGTTCTCAAGAGCAGGGGAACTCAGTGCCCAAGATGAGTGGTCATTCCTTAAGGAGATGATACTCAGGGCCCAAGGGGTGACCATCCCAACAAGAAGTGAGGGGAGCAGAAGTGCCCAAAAGGCCCGCTGGCTCACCAAGGGCATCCGGGAATGCCTGATTGCCAAAAAGGCGGCATACAACTGGTGGAAGGGGGGTGCTCTCTCCAAAGAGGAATATACCTCCTCTGTAGGGGGGCTGTCAGGAAAGCTAAGGAGGACATAGAGCTAGGACTTGCGTCCAAAATCAAGGATAATAAAAAGTCCTTTTTCAAATATATAGGGAGGATGAAGAAAGCACCAGGAAATGTGGAGCCCCTGCAAGATCCTCTGGGCAATCTGGTGGTTGTGCCAGAGGAGAAAGCAGACCTCTTTAACAAATATTTCACCTCCGTTTTCTTGTGCAGGGACCGGGACTTCCCCACCATGATGGAAGACGGACTCGAGGGGAATGCCTCCAGACCTCAGGTCGGAGAGGACCAGGTTAGAGAGCTTCTGGAGGGGCTGGACGTGTTCAAATCAGCGGGTCCAGATGCTCTCCACCCCAGAGTGTTGAGGGAGCTAGCCGGGGTTATTGCAGGGCCTTTGGCATAGCTTTACAAGTGCTCATGGTGCTCGTAAATGATTGGAAGATAGACAACGTGGTCCCCACCTTTAAAAAAGGGAGGAGGGAGGACCCAGGCAACTATAGGCCCCTCAGTCTTACCTCAATCCTAGGGAAACTCTTTGAGAAGATCATCAAGGAGCACATCTGCAATGGGCCAGCTTCAGGGATGATGCTCAAGGGCAACCAGCACGGTTTCATTAGGGGTCGGTCATGTCAGACCTACCTGATTGACTTTTATAATCAGGCCACAAAAGCATTGGATGCAGGTGTCGCTGTGAACATAGTCTTTCTGGACTTCAGCAAGGCCTTTGACACCGCCTCCCACCCCATCCTCATTAAAAAACTAGGCAACTATGGCATTGATGCCTACACAGTCAGAAGTATTGCAGATTGGCTGAAGGGTCATACTCAGAGGGTGGTGGTAGACGGGTCATATTCAACCTGGGGAGAAGTGGGCAGTGGAGTCCCCCAGGGCTCGGTCCTTCGGCCTGCGCTGTTCAATCTCTTTATCAGCGATTTGGATGATGGGGTGAAAAGCAACCTATTTAAATTCGCTGATGATACTAAAATTTAGGGTGAGGTGAGCACGCTAGCAGGGAGGGAAAGACTGCAGCAAGACTTGGATAGGTTACAGGGGTGGGCTATCAAAAACAGGATGTGTTTCAATACTGACAAGTGCAGGGTGCTGCACTTGGGGCACTTGGGCAGTAGTAACCAGCAGCAGACGTATAGGATGGGGAACTGCCTTCTTGAGAGCATGGAGGCAGAAAGGGATCTTGGAGTCATTATTGACTCCAAGATGAACATGGGCCAACAATGCGAGGTCACGGTTGGCAGGGCTAACCGGGCCTTGTTGTGCATCCACAGGTGCATCTCAAGTAGGGCCATAGGTTTAGGTTAGATATTAGGAAGAACTATTTCTAGTTTGTGAATGCTGTGATGGTGGAGCAGATGGAGTGTCCCACAGGAGCATGCCCCCCCCGCCCCACATGCTCAGCAGTGAACCTGGAAGTGGACCGGAAGTCCGTGTGTCTGCTGCCAAGTGTGCTGGAGGGCCCCCCCCCCCCACTGCACCCCCTGCTCAGCGATCAGCTGCAGGGGGTCCCTGGGTTCCCCCTCAGACCCAGGAGGCACCAGTTGCTGAGCTGTGAGGGCATGGGGGAGCCCCCCATGTGCTCCTCAGCAGAAGTGCTTCTGATCCATTTCTGGATCTGCTGCCAAGCACACTGGGGAGCCTCACATGTTCCTGTAGGGTGCTCCATCTGCCCCACCATTGCAGCATTCATGAGCTGCCTGGTACTTAGAGGTATGTTGAAAAAACATTTAAAGCTGTGTCTATGTCTCATAGAATCAATGAGTCAGAAGGGACCTAGACAGATCATTGAGTCCGACCCCCTGCCATGGGCAGGGGGGTGGGAGGGTTCATAAGACCCCAGCCAGGTGCCTATCCAGTCTCCTCTTGAAGATCTCCAGGGAAAGTGAAATCACCACCTCTCTGGGAAACCCATTCCAGGCTCTGGCCCCCCTTACAGTGAAATAGTTCTTCCTAATATCTAACCTAAATCTATGCTCTGTATACTGTATTAGAAAACTGAACTGATTACAAAGGACAATGGGCTAAAGCAAACAGGGCTGATGATACATCTGAAATGGAACCAGTTTATAATATGAATAAAAGATGCCTACAAATATTTTTGTCTGATGTCAAAGGACTTAGGCAATTGCTAAGGTACTGATATATACCAATAAGATAATTAAAATCCAAAATATTGTTATATATTCCTGAGGCCTCTTTTTTTCAACTGATAAATACTAGGTAGCTGCCTTTAAATGAGAGAAAATCCTCACCAAGACCTGAACTAATTAATAGGGCTGTGCAAAATTTTGACAGGTGTTTCATTTTGAAGTCGTTTTGATACATTTCAAGCTCAAAACAGCGAAATTAAAATGAAACAAAACATTTTGAACACCTTTGAAATGAAACAAGGGCACTTGAAATGTTCTGAAAGTTTCAAAATGTTTCAAGTTTTGAAGCCGGCTTGCTTGCAGCTAAACAGAAACTAAGGAGAAGGAGGGGAAATTGGGGGTAAGGCTGCTCTAATACTGACATCTAGCTCCCTATTCAATCCCCCAGCATTCTAATCGCTTCCTCCAGCTCTCTGATCATTTTCCCAGCTCTTCCAGGGGAGTGTGGGCCCCCGGTCTGTACATGGGGTTTCAGCAGGCTGCCACTGCAGGCTGGGGCCAGGAGCAGCACCAGGCTTTCCAGCTCTCGGCTCAGGCTTCATCGAACACCAGTTCCAGCCAGCAGCTGCAGCCTGCTGTCATCCAGCACCCCCCTGGAAGAGTCCGGCACAGCCCCACAGCCCTCCTGGGGGGGATGGGGGCAGGCCCCCCAGTCTGCATGCAGAATGACAGCAGGCGGCTGCTGCTGCTGGCAAGTGATACAAGTTTTGCTTTGAACAATTTGAGGTTCAGTTTCCCAGAAACCCCTGCACCTATCTCCTTAAAACTTGACACACTTCATACCCTCAGAAGGGTTACCATCTCTGCAATTTTTATCTGAATCAGGCAAAAAATGACAAAGTTATAGGCTTTTTCCATGATTCCCCATTATATCCTATGGGCAAAACGTCAAAACTCATCAAAACAGCAAAGGAGATTTGACAAAACAAAACATAACAGTGCTTTGAAAGAGCAAAATGAAACAGTGCCGCTTCAAAACAGCAAAACGGAAGTTAAAACAAAATGGTGTTGTTTCGCACAGCCCTACTAATTAATGTAGCTTTCCAAAATTCTCCTACAGTAAGACTGTATCAACCCTCTAAAGCAAATATAAGACACTTGAGTTTTATATATTCACACAGCAATATCTCAATGATATTTGACAAATACAAGATTGCTTGATGCATCTCTCCCTTTTCCGGTCCCTACCCATTCCACCTGGTACAGAAGTACTATTTTGTCCATCAAAAATGAAAATAAAAGCAATAATCTCCGAGAATCATCCTGACCGGCATTTAATGACTAGTTTGGTAGCTAACGGCCCGAGGCATAGCCTATAGCCATTAAAGCTGTAGGAAAAAAAATGGTCATTAACTATACTCTGCTGAATGAAGAGTCTCTGGGAAAAGTGGACAAATTCACAACATATCAGAAGATTCTGTTTTTTTCTCTTTGTGTGTTCAAATTGATTACAGAAAAAAATCCCGAATCTCTAAACTGCTATAGGTTAAATATTTCTCACAGAATTGGGACAGGCGCAGTCAGATTCTGCTAGTTCAAGTTATCCAGAAAAGCTACCCAAACTTATTCTCACCTATGGATGATGCAGCACTCCAGCAGTTTAAAGAGCCCTTCAAAATGAGGGTAATATAAATATGAAGCATACCACAGCATGGTGAACAGTGCACCCTTTGCATATCCGAGTTTAAGGAGGTACAAATTAACACAGCCAGTATAGTGCAAAGGGGAAACAGTATAAGTGAGAACTGAGTCTGTATTGCAATATAATTCAAGCTTACACATTAGTTGATTGGTGCTGACCCCAAGCTCAATCATGAGAGGTTTTTTATTTGTTTGTTTGTTTTTTACCCTTTTTTCATTTGGTTTATAATCCTGTCTCAATAAAGGTAAACACATCAAGATTATAAATGAAATAAATCTGAAGCAATATAGAATAGGGGGTGGTGGGAGAAAAAAAAAACCTCAAGAGGGTCAGGAGATAATGAAGATTATACCTCAATATTGGGATTATGATGTTAGTTCTTTATTTCAATAAAACTGGATAGAGATCTTTTATATCAGGGACAGAGCTTAGCTGTAAGGACAAAGTAATCTTCTGGGAATTATGCATACAGGCTCAACATCATTTTTATTGGATGGCTGATGAACTGGAAAACTCTAGGATAGCCTGGTCTTAATTTGTAATCTTAATTTTCATATAAATCAGTACAGTTGGGGGGGAGGAGGGGGCAGATGTAAAGGGCCTCTGATGCTGTGCTAGTATTGTAGCATTAAGACAGCACATGAGCTAAGGCTGCAGTTGTAACTCATCTAGTATCTGATCCTGTTTTTTTGTCTATCCATCTGTCTCCCATTTTTATATCAATCTATCACTTGCTTTTAAAAAATGTTTAACCGCCATGCAAGGACCAGAAGACATAATGTTAGTACAATCTTCCCTCCACCTCCTCTAAGAATGATCTACAATAAATCTACTTACCAGCAATCACACACATGCAGTGTTAATATAGAAGACCTCAGCCCAACAAATGGCAAACTATTCACAGGGATGTGTACCATGAAAAGTTATGGTCCAGGAGTAGTCAATGCACTTTGGAATCAACTCCATTCCACCCTTCCAGTCTCAAATATACTGAATCTGCCCACCCTCAGGGCACAACACCAAGTGCATCTACTTTTGCTACCTAAATTTGTACACCTCCCTCACAGCAGGGGAGCCCCAGAACATAGAACAGTCAAACCATAATATCTGCAGAGGTTTTCTACTGTACTTAACAGTCAAGATTATCCTTAGTACTCTGCAGGCTTGTTAGGACTTATTTCATTTTTTTAAAACCTAGATAGGGTTTAATTTGAGACGTGGGGCCAGATCCTCTGACAGTGAAACTGTCCCCTTATTTTTATTTGAGGGCCCAAGTGGGGTCAAGAATCCACTATGCTAGACACTGGAGAGAGTGAACCCATGCTCCACAGAGCATACGATTTAAATAGACAGGACATTCAGAGGACAGGATGGAGAAAAGCAGCATAGAGAGGTAAACTGATTTCCCTCAAAATCATACAACAGGTAAGGTACAAAGGTGAGCTTAAAATGCTGGTCTGCTGACTCCCAGCCCTGTGCCTCACCCACCAACCTACTCTTTCTTCCTGCCTGCAACAGGGGCTTCAATTCACTTCAATGGAAACAAGCCAATACACTTCAGCCAAGGATTTAATCTGTCTGTTTCAAATTTGGGCCACTTTCTATTTCTTTAGGACATAATTTATTATCCCTAATTTAATTTTGCATTTTTCCCTAGTCTTTTTTCCCAGTTGCCATTGTGTCCTGCTTGAAGAAAAGAAAACAGTTGCTTGCCAATATCTTATACAATGCAAAAGCAATATGAGAATTGAAACAGACCACTACCAGTACCATAATCCCCCAAGGAAAACACACTTGTCTTCTAAACAGTTCTGTCAAACTGGATTTATTTGTATGGAAGAATAAAAGTAAAGCATCGTTTACATAAATAACATAGAGTTCTGAGTTGGACAACTATCCTGGATGAGTAACTGCCCCAGAGCTGACATTAAATCAATCAGTAATACTCCAATGAATAAGAAATGGGTTGAATATAGCCACACCAGCCCCCATCATGCCATAATCTCTCTCCGATTCTTGATGAGGTAACAAAATACACAACATTCATAGAACAGCTGCTTTCATAAGGACAGTAATAATGAAAAAAACTCCCAGAATTCCTCAACACTTGAACATCAATACAAGATTTCCAGGGAGAAAATTAAAATGCCAACAAGATTTATATTTACCTATGCAGATGTCCTGCAGTCCTAAGCTTTAAAACATGGGCTATTACATTAGAGCTGTGGAGGGGGGGGTCCCAACCTTATCATTTCATTTTCAAAATATACAGCTATTATAAAATGAAGGCAACAGGAAAAGCTATTTTTTTAAAACTGTTTAGTAGCAAAATGGAGAGAGAGTGAGTGAATGACAGAAAATAATCTGATACACTCAGACATAATCTTAAAGTGTAAATTTATTTATTTTATTATTAACAGGGATGCCTTAAATCAGTTTTTCAGCTGCAGCTTTTGTTTCTCAGAAGTGGTTCAATGTGTTGATTGAAATATTGCAGGCAAACTGGAAAAAAGGCTAATTTCTCTTTTCCTCTTCCTTTCCTTCCTTCAACCCCTCCCCACTCCACCGTTTTTTTCCTTTCTTCTTGTAACCCAAACACATACAGTTTATTCAAGTCCCCAGTCTTCTCTGGAATCTCCACCCCATGAGAGCCAACAAGGCCCCAAGCAGAACTGGTATTAGTATTAGTAACAGTGACCACAATATAATTGGTTCTTAACATCTCTTTGGAAAAGTATTATGCCACTTGCATTTTGCCAACAGGATACAAAGGAGAACTCAATGACAATCTATTTGGACTTTCTAAAAGCTTTCCAAATCCTTCACAAGAGCCTATTAAGGAAATTATGTAGTCATGAGGGCAAGATGCATAGTTCAGTCATGATTTAGGAAGAGGGATTAGACAGAAAAAAGAATGGGAACAAATAGTTAATTACTATAATAGTGCAAGATTAGCAATAAGATGCCTCTAGATAGCAAGAACAGAACTGTTTAGTGAATTCAGCAATGATTTGGGAAAAGATGGTGACTATGAGGGAGCAGTCTTTGCAAATGATAACACATCACAGAGTTTTGTCCAAGCTGTGGAAGACTGTGTGGAACTTCAGAGAGATGTAAGAGGTCTACACATGCATTAATGCACCATGGTTACTGCACATTAAGTTTAGTACCTGTAATAACAGGTACTAACTAAATGTACAGTAACTGCCTTATTAGTGATGCTAATGTGTAATAGACTAATGTTGGCACTGGATTCACAACCCAGCCCCAATACCTTGCTCCAGGCAAGCACAACCTTCAAACTTACCACAACTCCTCCGGTTGATGATAGGTGAATTTTATTGATACAAAGTGATAGGAAATAAGAGCAATGCAGGCAAAGCAAGCAAGATGATTACAACATATATTACCCAAATTCCCCAGTCCCCAGAATATACACAAGGTGAGTGGTCCATCTGGCTGAGAATATACACAAGGTGAGTGGTCCATCTGGCCGGTACGTAAACACCACCTTAAGGTTCTTTGCTTGAAGGTCTGATATTAGCAACCTTGGAGGTCAGGGCTGATGCCAACTGCCCACCTGCTGTTTTGAAAACTCCCTCTTTTATATTTTTTCTTCTCTGATATCTTCATCTTTAGGCATTATGGATTGGTTTTCCTGTGGTCATCATACGGTCCACGTTCTGTTTTGTCAGCCAAAATCCTATTTTCATAAACCTATCACATGCACACACCTTAATATGGTCATTTCATTTGAAACCAGAAGTCCCATGGGGTTTTGCAAGTTAGGGCTGTGCAAAGCTTTGGTAGCTGATTCGATGTGGAGGAGATTTGGGAGACCAAGTAAAAGCTTCAGAAAAGATTTGGCCAATTTGGAGTTTGGCCATAGATTAAACAGTCAGCTGACAGCTGCCTCCAGCTGTTAAGTCTGTTGAGGTTGGGGGTGGGGGGAGGGCAGGAATGTGAGGGAGGGAGGGATAGAGGTTGAGGCAAGCTACCCAGCCAGGGAAGCGGGGCATGTTACTCAGGGAGGGGGGTGGGGGGATAGGATGTGGGTGCAGCAGTGCTGGAAGCAGGGGCTCTGCCCTGCTGCTGCTTGCCCAGCTGGGGTGGGAGTGGGGGCAGGATATGGGCACAGCTCATTCTAGGCAGAAGGGGACAAGGGGCAGCAGGGCATAGCCCCCTCTCTCAGCATTGCCATGCCAGCTGACAAGCAGTGGCAGGGCAGAGCCCCTGTTCCCAGCACTGATGCGGACACAGCAGTGCTAGGAGCAGGGGCTATGCCCTGCTGCCACCTGGAGTGAGCTGTGCCTGCATCACACACACACACCCCACCTCACCGGCTGGGAAAGCATCCCTAATTGCCGCTCCTGCAGCTAGTGACTATAGAGCTTTAAAAAAAAAAAAAAAAAGCCCTGTACTCACCAACTCTAGCAGTGGCGATTAGGGACTTCTGAGGGCTCATGGAAGAGTCCCCCTGTACAGCAAGGGGAAGTGGTGATTGTCCCTCCTGCTTGGCACCCACATGGCAGCTGCCCCATGGCACAGTTGGAGCACAGCTCAGCAGAGTGCTGGACACTGCCTGGGAGATACGGTAGCTCCAGGAGTCAGCCAGAGCCCAGCGGTGCTCAGCCCCAGTGGCCCCAACTCCCAGACAGCATGCAGCAACCTGCTGAGTCTCACTCCACCCATGCCATGGGGCAGCTGCTGAATGGGTGCCAAGTGCAGGGAGGCTCTGCCACAAGCCCTCAGAGCCGACTGCCGCTGCCAGAGCCTGTGAGTATAGGGCTTTTTTTTTTTTTTTTTTTAAAGCTCCATAGTCACCAGCTGCAGGAGCAGCAGTTGGGATCCCTGGGAACTCATGGCAGAGACCCCTCCTCCCCCCCTGCACAGCATGGGGCAGTGGAAGACATCAAAGGTTCCTCACCCCCACCTGACACCCACGCAGCAGCTGTCATATCACATGCATGCAGAGTGACTCGGCAGGGTGCCCCACACTGTCTGGAAGCTAGGGTGGGTCCATGCGTCAGCCAGAGCCTGGCAGCGCTTAGCCCCAGTGGCCCCAGTTCCCAGGCAGTATGCAGTGCCCTGCCAAGCCACACTGCACCTGCACCATTGGGCAGCTACTGTGTGGGTGCCAAAAGGGGAGCCGGGGGGGCGGGGTGATCCCCACTACCCCCACTGCCCACAGTGCTCTGCCATGAGCACCCAGAGGCCCCAGTCACCACTTCTGCACCCAATGAGTACGGGGCCTTTTTTTTTCCCTCTCTTTTTTTTTTTTTTTTAAAGTGCTGGGACTAGGATGGGGTTGGGCAGGTGATGAGGCCAGCCATGACAGCCATGGGGGCTTCTCCTGTGGTTCCCCCTACCCATGGAGAGGCAGGCACAGCCAGAGGAACTGCAGGAGAACCTGCAGCTGCACAGCTGTGCCTGCCTCTCCCCGGCCGATTTAAATCACTGAATCTCTCCAAATCAGCACCAAATCTTCCAAAGCTGATTCGGCTGCATCAATTCAGGACAGTGATCTGAATATCCAAATCCAAATCCAAATCAAATACTTCCCTATTTGCACAGGCCTATTGCAAGTAGGCACTGTAGCCCTGGAGCCAGGCCTATCTCTATTATGAAAATGAAGTTTGGATGTTTTTAGTTTCCCAGGATGTGTATATCCATTGGCTGTCCTGAAGACACCCTGTCTTTCTTGAAAACTGTGGAACTGGGACAAAACAGGCTTTTAGAAATCAATTAACCCTTGCTGTTGCCCTGCACCTCTGTTCTAATACACTATCTACTTTCCCCATAAGCCAATTCCTAAAAGGAAACCTCTACATATTTTCTAGCCAACAACTAATTCTACAACTAGTAACTAATTCTAGTGCAATAGAATGGCTTTTGCTGTGGCACATTAATGTGCAGTAGAATTAGTCCACTATGCATTTAATGTCTCATGTAGATGTGCCCATAGACATAACAAAGCAATGCATCTTGAAGGAAATAATGGGAGCAATTTGTACCCATTACTAGATTCTAATCAAACTGTTGTCAATCTGAAAAGCTGAAGGTATTATTTGGTACAGTTCAAAGGAAACTTGTGCTTCACATGCTCAAAAACTAGCAAACAACATTTGGTATAGATTAGAAGGCGGGGAATAACACTGAAAATTTTATAGCCCTGTATGTATATAGATAGATAATGCATCATCACCTGGACCATGATATTCATGTCTAGGTCATCCCCTCTCAGAAAAACTATTGCAGTGCAGACATAGAGGGGGCCATTTTAAAGACACAGAAAATAATTAGGGGCACGAAGGTAGAGATACTTAATTACAACTGTTTCCTTTTAGAGGAAATTAAATGAAATAGGAAAGAATCATACAAAATAGCAAATATTACCTACTGTTCCTAGTCCCTTTCTACAAAGATGCAGATTCACTCAATGAAATTGGAAGACAACACATTTATAAATGATACAAGGAAATATTTTTTACATAATATATTATTAACTCATTGATGAAATGTATCAGGGAGGCTAATTTGAAAAAAGGATGATGGAGAACATCCATAAATATATTTGATAGGATAAAAACATTTTTTGTAGAATGGCTTGATAAGCTTTCACATTTTAACCACACATTAAACACTGGTCCATGAAGAAACTTTAGCTATTTCATATTATTTAACAACCATCTGCTCTGGGATTTCTTGAATCTTCCCCTGAAACATTTGGTTTTAGACACTGAAGGACAGGATACAGCATTACCATCTGATCTGGTCTTATGTTCCTGCAGTGCTTCTTCAAGACTTGAACTGTGATATAGTGGGCACATGTGCACTTTAATGCTCAGTAGCCTATTTTACTGCACAGTAAAGCATCATGTAAAAAACCATACAAACACACTAATGTACAGTACAATAAGCTAATGCATATTAAAGCGTCACTGAAAAAGCATGCAGTTTTGCTACTGCATGTTAGGGCTGCCTAATGTCCATTTATTTAATACCTCACATTGGAGGAAGGAGAATACAAAAACACAGACTCGAGAGTAACAAAGGGTCCCTCCTCCCTGTCCTGCCTGGGTCCTCCTCCACAAGATGCATCCCTGTCCCCTGGAGGGGGTCTCCGAGGCCTTCATGGACAGATGGCACACCACCAGCCTCTCTCATCTATCCCACTTTGGGCCTCGACATCCCACCTCCAGGCTGCTGACATGCTGGCATCTGACATCTCAGACAGAGCCTCAGAGTGAAGACTGCATCCTGGCCAGATGTACTTTGACTCTGATGGCAGCCCTAGGATTTGGTAGATATATGGAGTTGCTTGGTTGTTTGTATTGCTTCTTTTCTGTTATCACTGTGTACCAATAAATTTGCCTACCATCAAAATGGAAGAGTCATGGTCGGTATGAGGGTGGGTCCCCCAGGTGGGTCCTCCCCCCACAGAACAAGGCATCTGGGTCCTAAATCCAGCGCCAACAACAACAAGCTATTGTGAAGTAGCTTGTTACTACTAAGTAGCAGCGTCTCATGTAGATATGCACAGGATGAATTATGGGCCCTATCATCTGCATACTACAAGCAAAAGTTGCCTGATGATGGTAAGAGATGGCCTTTCAACTAATGTGCCTTATTTACTACTGATTTTGTGTTTCCTGCTGCTACAAAGAACTTAGTCACTTCAGTTGTCTTCTTAGCCATTAAGAAAACAAAGTGGAAATGTTTTGTGACTCCCCTGTTTATATGAAACATTGAGCCATCATAGTACTTCTTATCAGTTATGAGCAGAAGCTGAAATACATCTTCAGCGACAGCCAAGAGCCAAATTAAGAGACCCAGAGCATCATTCAGCAAGAAACAAACAAGTACTGGAACGATGCCCAGCAGCAGCCTCTGGAGTGAGATGGAACACTGCACAGAACTCTGGGACAAGTGGGCACCTCTTCCAACTATGCTGGGAAGTTTTAGTTGCTATTATGAAGCTGTCTAACAAACATGGAGGAGGATGCAGATTAGTGTGACTATAAGACTTGTAGACAAATGAATAGTCCAATATGAATGGCCACAGGGAAAATGTACACTGCTCTTCAATTTTGACCATGCTCCAAGAAAAGGTAATTAAAAGCCACTGTCCTTCAGCACTGATTAGCATTCATTGTGTCAGCACTGGGGTCCTTTGTGAATACCTTTTTAGACTGTGCTGTTATCAGCGCTTTTAGCCAGCTTGGCCATAGGGCTAAGAATGCTGGCTACCAGCCTACTTAAAAAGCCTGTTTGATTTTCTTCTAACTCTGCCTCTCAAAGGAAACTCAAAGAAACATCAGAGTAAGTTTTTTGGGGAACACAAACTGTTTTTTTATCCTGTGTTTGTACAGCATCTAATATCATAAAAGACTTATTCCGTCTGTCTGTTAGGGATGTGCAAAACAGCACCATTTCATTTTGACTTCTGTTTTGCCATTTCAAAGGGACAGTGTTTGGTTTCACTGCTTTGAAGCACTATTGCATTTCATTTTGTCTAAATTGTTTCACTGTTTCAATGCATTTTGACGTTTTGCCCATAGGCTATAGTGGGGAATCATGAAAATGCCTATAACTTTGTCATTTCTTGCCTGATGTGGATGGCAACTGCAGGGATGGTAGCCCCTTCTGAGGGCATGAAGCCTGCTAAATTTCAAGGAGATAGGCATGGGGGTTTCTGGGAAACTGCACCTCAAACTGTTCAAAGCAAAACTCCTATCACTTGCCAGTGGTGGCAGCCTGCTGTAATGCTGCATGCAGACTTGGGGGCCTGTACCCTCCAGGAGGGCTGAGCCAGACTCCTCCTGGGGGGTACAGGCCCCTGAATCTGCATGCAAGCTGACAGTAGGCTGCTGCTGCCAGCTGGGGCCAGCACCAGCACTGGGTTCTTCCCAGTGGCCGGCAGGGGCTGTGCCAGGCAGACTCAGGTGCTGCCGCTGGCCCCAGCTGGCAGCAGCAGCATCCTGCTGTCATCCCACATGCAGATCCGGGTGCCTGTGCCCCACAGGAGGGCTGTGGGACTGTTAAAGATAGGCCTGTTAATTAGAGCTTCTAACCCAAACACCATCACATTGTTTCTTTGTTCAAGTTAACTCCTAAGATCTGAACTGGCCTCGTTATTTTGTTCCCTTTCTTGAATTGTATGCAAAGCTGAAAAGAAGTACAGAATGGACACAATGAGATTTCTGTTTAGGAACAGTTAGGTAAGAGTTGTCAAACTCTCCTATTAATTTTGACTTGAATCTAAGCCTCTTCTAGATATTGAGATAATGTTCAACTAAGCATCCAGATTCTGAAGTACCTTCCATGCTGAAACTTTTGAGGTTTCCCCAGAGCAGGTTCTCTTGATTACGATTCTCACATTCAGTGTGGAATAGAAACACCTGAGAGTCTTGCAAAGTAATCTTTAGGACACACATTAAACTTGCCAACTTTTGTTCTCTTTTCTTAGGAAGCTATTTCTTTGTAATCTCCGATTTCCCTCATATGTAGATGTTAATAATAAATATTTGCCAAATTGTTTGCACCAAAAAAAGCTCCACCATGTGGCTTGCTTACACACTTCAACTATTCAGTTTTCTTCTTATGACAAGTGAGCATGGGTAGATCTAGGATTTTGAAAAGGAGGTACAGGTTGTGTGGTGCATCATTATATATTAAACAATGCATGTTCTTATCAAATTTAAAAAAAAACTAGAAACTTTACTAATAAGCTAGAGGTTCCAGGTTTAAGATATGAGAAAAAAATACAAATGTATTGGAATGTATATTCATTTGCTATATTATGCCTAAAAATACACAACAAACTAGGCAAAAATAAATCAAAAATGTTGTTTCATTAGTCCTGCAGTCATTATACTTAAATGTATAAATATTTTTGAGATTCATAAAACAAAATCTAGACTCCTTGAGCATCCTGACTATGCATCCAATACTTCATTGAAAATTATTTCTACACCTGAATTAATGTGTTGAGCAAGTTAAAAATATTCTTCAGGATTGTGAAAAAGGACTTACATTACCAGAAGCAGCTAATAGTAGAATTGCAGAACAAAGGCTAGCTTTAGTTGAACATAAGACTTTAAAAGGTATTAGGTAGATTACAATGAGCCATAAAGTCAATTGACTCCACCTCTGGTGCCTGGATAGAAATATTGCTATCACCGCCAAGCAGTTGGCTTTAAACGTTGGGTGGACTAGAAATCAAAGAGGGATGCAGATGTACCACTCCTGGATCCACCCCTGAATGTAAGGAATGTACAGGCTTGTCCAACATGCGGCCCACGGTCCACCATACCATTTTCTGAGGCCCGTGGTGCTGCAATGGGCTGGGGAAGGGACAAGGTTCCCACACGCACTGTGTCAGCTTGACGTTGCTGACACTGTGCTGCTCCTCCCCTCCCCCCTCATTTCACGACGTCCCTTCCTTGCCCTGCCCCTCCCTTCCTCAGCTGCATGCCGGTCCCCGCCATCCGCGTGGGCTGGAGCAGGTTGCGGTGCAGCAGGTGGGTGGGTGCAGGGGCCGCGGATGCCGGCTTGGAGGGATGCTGTAGACGGGCCTGCAGGAGATGCTGCTGCCATGGCTGTTGGGGCAGGAAGCCGCCACCGCTCCCACTGCCCCACATCCTCCCGCACCCAGTGAGTCGCGGGCCGCAGGGAGGGAGGGACCCCTGCCACTTGGGCTCGGGTTGCTCCGGAGGAGGGAGCATCCTGCACCCCCCCGTAGGAGTCCTCTCATGTACCCCTGGCTGCTGAGACCAAGCATGCAGGTGTGGGAACATCCTTGAAGCCACCCAGGTGGCAGGGAGGACACAGCAGGGTCAGGCAGCACCCCTTGACCCCTCCACCCCCAGGCCATGGCCGGACTGGACAGGCTGCATGAGCGCCCACTCCTGCCAGCCCACTAGGTGATAAGAAGTTCACAATCTGGCCCCACATTCGAAAAGGTTGGACACCCCTGCTCTATCACATGGTATTGCTTCAGATCCCTGACTGAAACTTTTAAAATGAACCTGTAATTTGCAAGGATTAGTGAATAATTAGGCTTGCTAACATAGTGAGAAGGACTTTAAACTAGGTTCACAGGGAAATGAAGAACAAAGCCCTGAGGCAAGTGGGGAAGTAGGGGACCTAGAGGAAGCAGAAGCATGAAGGGGCAACAGGGGAGGCCTCGTTTTTCCTGAGGAAGTAGGGCAATTGCCTAGTTACCTCAAGTGTCTGTACACAAACACACAGAGCCTGAGAAACAAGCAGGAAGAATTGGAAGTCCTTCCACAGTCAAGAACCTATGACATGATCACAATAACAGAGACCTGGTGGGAGCTCGCATGCCTGGAGCACTGTTATAGATGGGTACAAACTGTTCAGGAAGGACAGGCAGGGGAGAAGAGGAGGAGGAGTTGCACTTTATGTAAAAGAGCTGTATGATTGCTTAGAGCTCCAGTATGAAACCGGGGACAGGCCTGTTCAAAGTCTCTGGGTTAAGGTCAGAGGGAAAAGCAACAAGGGTTTTCATGGTGGGTGTCTGCTGTAGACCACCAAACCAGAAGAATGAGGTAAATGAGGCTTCCTTCAGACAACTAGGAGAAGTTTCCATATTGCAGACCCTGATTCTCAAGGGGGACTTCAATCACCCCAACATCTGCTGGGAGGACAATACAGTAGTGCACAGGTAATCCAGGAAGTTTTTGGAGAGTACTGGGGACAATTTCAAGGTGTCAGTGTTGAAGAGACCAACTAGGGACTATGCTCTTCTTGACCAACTGCTCACATACAGAGAAGAATTGGTGGGGGATGTAGAAGTGAATGGCAACTTGGACAGCAGTAACCATGAGGTGATTGAGTTCAGGATCCTGATGAAAGAAAGGACAGCAGAAGAGTATGGACCCTAGGCATCAGAAAAGCAGAGTTTGACTCCCTCTGGGAACTTATGGGCAGGAAGCAAGTCTGAGGGTAAAGGAGTCCAGGAGAGAAGGTTGTATTTTAAAGAAATCTTACTGAGGGCACAGGAGCAAACAATCGTGATGTGCAAGACGACTAGCAAATGTGGAAAGCAGCCAACTTAGCTTAGCAGAGAACTCTTTGATGAGCTGAAACACAAAAAAAAAGCATACAAGAAGTGGCAGCTTGGACAAAACTTGGGAGGAGTATAAGAATATTATTCAGGCATGCAGGGATAAAGTCAGGAAGGCCAAAGCACAGTTGGTGTTGCAGGTAGCAAGGGACATGAGGGGTACCAAAAAGGTTTTCTACAAGTATGTTAGCAACAAAAAAGGTCAGGGAAAGTGTGTCTCCCTTACTGAATGGGGGAAGCAGAAGTATTCAATGCCTTTTTTACCTTGGTCTTCACAGGCAAAATCAGCTCCCAGACTACTGCACCAGGCAGCACAATTTGGAGAAAAGGTGAACAGCCCTCAGTGGTGAAAGAACAGGTTAGGGACTATTTAGAAAAATATGATGTACTCAAGTCCATGGAGCCAGATGCAATGCATACAAGGGTGCTGAGGGAGTTGGCTTATGTGATTTCAGAGTCACTGGCCATTATCTTTGAAAGCTTGTGGAAATCAGGCCTGGATGATTGGAAAAGGGCAAATATGGTGCCCCTCTTTAAGAAAGGGAAGAAGGAGGATCCAGAGAACTTCAGACCAGTCAGCCTCACCTCAGACCCTGGAAAAATCATGGAGCAGGTCCTCAAGGAATCTATTTCTAAGTGCTTGGATATCTTCATTAACAATCTAGAAGATGTGATGAATCGCACCCACAGCAAGTTTAAGGATGACACCAAGCTGTGGGGTGTAGTAGATAGAGGGTAGAGGGTTAGAGGGTAGAGGGTAGAGGCTAGGATTTAAAGTGACCTAGACAAATCGGAGGATTGGACCAAAAAAAAATTTCATGAGGCTCAATAAGGAGAAGTTCAAAGTCCTGCACTTAGGATGGAACAATCCCCATGTACCACTACAGCATGGGGACAGACTGGCTAAGCAGCATCTCTCCAGAAAAGGACCAGGGATGGGGTTGGGGGAGCAGGGTTACAATGGACAATAAGATGGATATGAGACAGCAATGTGTCCTTGTTGCCAAGAAGGCTAAAAGTGTACTGGGCTGCATTAGTAGGAGCATTGCCAGCAGATTGAATGAAGTAATTATTCCACTCTACTCAGCGCTGGTGAGGCTTCATCTGGAGAACTGTGTCCAGTTTTGGGGCCCCCACTATAAAAGAGATGCGGACAGCCTGGAGAGAGGCCAGCAGAAAACAACGAAAATGGTTTAGGGGCTAGGGCACATGACTTCTGAGGACAGGCTGAGGGAACTGTGTTTATTTAGTCTACAGAAGAGAAGACTGAGGGTATTTGATAGCAGCCCTTCACTACCTGAAGGGTGATGCAAAAGAGGATGGAGCTGGACTGTTCTTAGTGGTAGCAGATGACAGAACAAGGAGCAATGGTCTCAAGTTGCAGCAAGAGAGGATTAAGTTGGATATTAGGAAAGACTAGGAGGGTAATGAAGGACTGGAACAGGTTACCTAAACAGGTGGTGGAAGCTCCATCCTTGGATGTTTTTAAGGTCTGGCTAAACTAAGCCCTGGCTGAAATGATATAGTGGGGGATGGTCCTGCTTTGAACAGGGGGCTGGACTAGATCTCCTGAAGTCCCTTCCAACCTTAATTTTCTATGAATCTATAATGATACTCACTGTTTATATGCATGAAGAACACCTCAGTGTGCTGGAGAAAATACAAGCAGAGCATGGCTTGCAGCAGCAGCAGCAGGCAGTGTGCCACCAGGATGCTCATGGCCCATTGCAGGCAGCAGTGCACAGCTCCAGCTGAATTTCAGAAGCTACACATGTGGGGTTTGTGGTGGGGGGTGGGGGCATGGGCATGTGTGGGGGGGGGGGTGCTTGAGGGGGGGGGGACCCCTCCACATGGTGCACAGCCCCTACTGCCAGTGGCAGCAGCAGCAGGCTATAAGCCCTCAGGGCACTCATGAGAAACTACAGACAGAGCTGCGTAGTGGCATGCGGCTCTGACAAGTCCCTAGGGGCTGTACATGGTAGCACAGAGCTGGCTCAGGCTGCTGACACATGCCTTTGGCCCAAGCTAGGCTGGCTTCATGCTAGCACATGGGGCTCCAGACACTGAAGGCAGGAGCCATGGGCTATCAGGCTGGGCCAGCAACACGTCTCCACATGGGTCTTCCAGCACTCCAGTGGGGGAAGCTGCACTTGGAGGCACAGAGCCAACCTGGCCCAATGGTGTGTGGACCAGGAGCTGCGGGGAGTCGCATGCCATCAGACCAGGTGGGCTCCATGTCACCACATGCAGCTCCCTGCTGGAAGCCCCATGTGAAGGCACAGAGCTGACCCCTGATGGCACATGGCTCCCCCTGCATTGTCATGAGCCCCATGTGCTGGCATGAATCTAAACTGGTCTGACACAAAGGCGCATGCCAGTGGGCTGGGCCAGCTCCATGCTGCCATATGCAGCCCTTGAGACTCAGCTGAAGCCACATGCCACCAAGGGGTGGGTCTCTGCCCACAACAGGCCAGGAGCTCACCGAGGGCCCTCCACCTGCTGCTGAGGGCAGGGGGCTGTGCACCATGGAGGGGGGAGCGGTAGGAGCCTATCCCCCACAAACCACCCTCCCCCTTACTCCCATCACAACTCCCACACCCTGCATACCCAGCCACCAGACAGGACAGAACCTGCTGGTAGGAACCACAGCTGCATGGGCATCTGCTACACTATGCCCTGCCTCATGCCTATACCAATGCCAAGACAAGCAGCCCCAGCCTGTGGGGCTCCTGGTTCGGGGAACTAGTTGTGTAGTTCCTGGTTTGGGGAACTACTTGTCATGGGCTGGAGGTGGCAGCAGGGTCTATGTGTGTACGTGATGAGCTAAAGGTGGCAGGAGAGAGACACAGAGACATATGTAAGATAGAGGGGCCTATACGCAGAAGTGACTGCCAGACCTGAACTAGGAGCCCCCCTGAAAGCAGCCTGTGCAGGGGGAGGAAGCCTAGAAGGGAAGGGGCTTGCCTAGCCCACTCCCTGAGCCCCAGTCAAGGGTTTCCCAGGGAGAGCATGGGGATCGCTGGAGCTTAGGCACATGGAGCAGAACAGCAAAGGCTGGCACTGCTCACAGCCACAAAGCTGCAGGTGTGACAGTTGTAGCTAGACCCATGTCCTGGTTCAGGGAGGGAGCTGCTGCCTGGAGGTAGGGAGTAGGGGCACTAACAAGGTTGTGGGGGCTGTGGTTTGGGAGTGAGGGGCAGGGCAGGACACTGACAAGTTGGTTCTGCTCAGTACCATAAAGCAGCTGTAGGGACAGCCACAGCTGGACAAGCATCCTGGTAAGTAAAGGGGACAGGGGAAGCTCTGGTTTCCCATGATAAAACACAAAACAAAAGCAAATGCCAAAATATATAGGTATTTCAAATTTATTTTATTATAACGACTGAGTCACTGGTAGGCTTCCAAACTGCATTAAAAACTGTAAACATATCAGTAGAACATGGTGCTCAACTGATACCCATGTATAGGTATTGCCATCGCCGCCCACTGAGCAGCCAGGGGACGTGGGGCACTCAGGACATGAGGTACATCCCCTGTCTACCTGGTGGCAGGAAGCACACTGGCATTGCACACCTGAACTCCCAGGGCAAAGGTAATAGGATGCAGAGCCCCAGCCTGCAGCAGGCATCCCCCCTCTGCCCTCCATGCAGCACGTCTCTCATGCCTCACCTGGGGCTAAGTGCTGTTGCAAGGAGCACCCCCCACACACACCTCTGGATAAGCTGCCCACCACATGACCCACCCCAGCCCAGGACCCCATTCACCCCAGCCCCTGCCCCACTCCCTCCCTCACTGTAGGATCCTTGATCTGTCCCCTCCCCTGTCCCACTGCCACCCCTTCCCCTGCACAGACTTACCAGCTGAGCACTCTCTACATGCCCTGGAAGAAAACTCCTGAAAATTGAGGGTTGTATCCTGCAATTGCGAGTTAGGGTTAATTTGATTTGGAAAACAGGAGTCTAGCAACTGTTTTGTGAGAGTTGGCACTAGTGGCTGCTGCAAGCACACGTGCACCTCCCATGGTGCACACTTGTGCCACTGCTACTTGTCCCATACACATACCACACATGCTCTGGTGCTTGGCAGGCTATACCAGGTGGGGTAGGGAAGTCTGAGGACAGCAACTGTGCTGGCCCCAGCAACCTAACCTGGGGTTCTGAGGCCTCTAGGAGTTGCAGCCATGGTGGTTCTGCAGCAGGAAGCCTGGCTGACAGCCAAAATGTGACTCCAGCTGGCCAGACTCTGGTTTTGGGCAGCACACACTGCTGCCATGTGTGCCACCCCACTTTTTTCTGGCATAGGTCCTTTTGATCCCAGGATCTCAACTGCCTGATCTGGGCATGAGGCTGGGAAAAAAAGTCTGCAGGGATGGAACAGTTTCCAGCCAGTCCCAGGCTGCACCAGTCCCAGCCAGACCCAGGCTGTACATGCAGCCCCACAGCCCGAGGCTGTCCAGGAAATGTCCCAGTTAGGGGCAGGTCCCAAACAGCTCCAGGCTGAGCAAGGGACTCTCCCCATGCAGAGAGCCCCCACCCCCCATTCCATGATTGCAATCACAGAGTGGGGCCTGGGAAATTGCTCCCTGTCCCCAGGATCTGCTTCCTGCTGTCCCCTTGCCCCAAAAGCGGGGAGCTCCCAGCCCCAACTCTGTCACTGTTCCCAGCCCCAGCTCCATAGTCTCCTGCCCCCTGATTCCCAGCTAAAAGAACAAATTTGCTCCCAGTCAGGCATCTACTCATGCTGTACTGTGCAGTAATTAACTGCCAAGTAATTTGCTACTTGCATTTGCAGGTAGCAAGTTAACTGCTGAGTAGAGCAAATGACTGCACAGTAAGTGTCAGCATGTATAGACAGTGATGTTTACTATGCACCAATAGCTCTACTGTGCAGTAAAGCATCTCATGTAGATGTGCCTCTGTCTCCTATATTTAGGCTTTGGGTCAGGGGCCATCTCTTATTTTATTTTATGTGCATTGCCTAACACAAATTGGCCCTGACCCTGGTTACAGCTTACAGGTGTTTCTATATAATAAAGTCATGAAAGGCATGATGTGATGTAGTTGACTGCAATGACAAAGAACTAGACTCAAGTAAGTCAGGAAATCCTTCCAGTGTTATGTTCCTAAGTGCCAGAGTCACTTTCTATCATATGACCTCTGTTAACCAATGTAATTCATGAATAAATTCTGTATTACAATTACCATCCTCATCTTGGTATTTCCTCCTGTTTCATTTCCACAGGCAAACAGGATGCAACTAAAAAAAGCTCAGCTGGGTTTCAACTTCATGCCTTTTGCCATCTCTCCTTGCAATTTCAGTCTTGTTCATTCCAAACAGAGCCTCTAAGATAAGCTTTCATTTTGGCACTTAGTGGCAAAGACTCAGAGTGCTAAGTAGTTTTTCCACTGCTTCCATATAATCTTCCTATTTACCAACCTGAAGAGTCCTCAGATTGGCTAATCTGTTTTGAAAGCATATAATCCTGACGGAGATTTCCAGCGTAGAGTCAAATACACTACTTGGTTAAAGTTGTTCAGAACATTAGTTCTAATATTGCACCTTATCCTGCAGCCAGGACTTAAATAGTACAATACATAGCCAAGGAATTCCCTTGACTTCAGTCCTCTCTCCTGTGTTTTAAGATTACTTCTATTTTAGCACAAAGAGAATGAGGCCCCTTCCACTCCACTCCACTTTGAATTCAGCTTTAAGTCCACCTTCTACTTATGGTCCAGGCTGACATCAAGACCCTGCCACACTAGACCCTGCCATTAACTAAGGGCAGAAGGAGGCACGGAAGCCAAAATTAAGTTAAAACTTTTCCAAACAGAAAATTATTTGGATTGAGTTTTGAGCAGAGATTTGAATCAATACATTTGTCATTTTACCCATTCTTCCTATTAGCCCACTGAGATTCTTTAAGCCTGTAAAGGCAAGATATCTAGAACATACTGCTTACCTAAGTAAACTTAGCTCACCCTGACATTCAGCTGCTTACAGAGGAAGAACAGCAGCATGCTGAATAGTGAAACAAAGCAGCCATAGACAGAATAAAGACCTCATTTCCATCAACATAAGATTTCATAGACATTAGGGCTGGAAGGGACCTCGGGAGATCATCGAGTCCAGCCCCCTGCCCAAAGGGCAGGAAGTCAGCTGGGTCATAGGATCCCAACAAGATAAGCATCCAATTTTCTCTTGAAGGTGTTCATTGTAGGTGCTTGAACCACCTCCGCTGGCAGACTGTTCCAGACCTTGGGGGCTCGGATAGTAAAGAAATTCTTCCTCATGTCCAGCCTGAAATGGTCTTGCAGGAGTTTGTGACCATTCGACCTCGTCATCCCTTGGGGCGCTCTGGTGAACAGATGTTCCCCCAGATCCTGGTGGTCACCCCTGATAAACTTATAGGTGGCCATCAGATCACCCCTGAGCCTGCACTTTTCCAGGCTAAAGAGTCCCATGGCTCTCAGCCTGTCATCGTAAGATCTGTTTTCCTGACCTCTGATCATGCGCGTGGCTCTCCTCTGGACTCTCTCAAGCTTCTCCACATCCTTTTTGAATTGTAGAGCCCAAAACTGGATGCAGTACTCCAGCTGCGGCCTCACCAAGGCCGAGTACAAGGGGAGAATGACGTCCCAGGATTTGCTCGAGAAGCATCTATGGATGCAAGCCAGCGTTTTGGTCGCTTTACTAGCCGCAGCATCGCATTGGAGGCTCATGTTCATCTTGTGGTCAATGATGACCCCCAAGTCTCTTTCTTCTGTAGTGCTATCCAACGTAGCACTGCCGAGCCTATAAGGATGCTGCAGGTTTTTCCTCCCAAGGTGGAGAACCTTGCATTTTTCGGTGTTAAACACCATCAGGTTCTCATCCACCCATTTGCTGAGTTTGTCCAGTTCAGCCTGGATCACCCGCCTATTTTCTGGCAGGATGCTTTGCCCCAAAGTTTGGTGTCATCGGCAAACTTGGCCAGACCACTCCTGACTCCAATGTCCACATCATTAATGAAGATGTTGAACAGGATGGGTCCCAGGACAGAGCCTTGAGGGACCCCACTGGTCACAGGGCACCATGATGAGTGACTGCCATCGATTACAACCCTCTGGGTCCGACCACGGAGCCAGTTTCCCAGACAGCGGATCATGGTGGAGCCAAGGCCACAACTGGGCAGTTTGGCCAAGAGGTGATCATGGGATACCAGATCAAAGGCTTTTTTGAAGTCAAGATATATGACATCAATCTCTTCTCCCTTGTCCAGGTGATAGGTCACCTGGTCATAGAAGGAAATGAGATTGGTCAAACAAGACCTACCCACAACAAACCCGTGCTGGCTATCCCTTAGAATGTTAGCTTATGTCGCCACTCCTCAGCTAGAAAACCAAGATGTGCATGCAATAATCACTTTTCTGAAAATTAGGCCATCAGTAAAAATAGGCAGAAGTATAATAGAAACAGGATACTTTTATAGCCCTGGATGTAATCTAGCCACGACGGGCTTCTCAGTTAACTTATATTTCTAGGAGTAATTTGTGACATTTAATTAACCCACAATAAAAACAGAATCTCACATGGAATCTAAGACTCCTGAATTTAAGTGGGTCATACCATGCTGAACAATCATGGAATTAGCCAGAAGAGAAACTTCTGCAGTTATTGATCGATGTTTTGAAATTCATATGCCTTTCTTAGTATTATTTTACTCTGCTGACTAGTTCATTTTTACGTAAATGTGGATCTTCCCATTACCAAAAGAAGCATCCAATCCTTTCTTGAATCCCATTAAGCTTTTCAGCCACTGAAATATCTGGTGGCAATTAATGCCACAAGTAACTCATCAACTTTGCAAGCAAGCAAATAAATAAATACATTTATTAGTCCAACAGTAAATACAAGCACTATCCTGTTGCAGAGTAAATTGGTTTACTCCAGTCTGACAGGGGCACATGTGTAGATACCAAGACATTTATTGCTTAGCTAATTAGTCTACTGCGCAATAAATGTCTTTGTAGTAAAACTGAGTAGCAGTAGCTACAAAGCTGAGCCTGCTCAGTGTTCTGCTCTGTGAATCAAGTGCAGATTTTACTTTCACTTTTGTTTGATGCCATATGCAAAGGCTTCTACTTCAAATGTCATCCCTTTTTAGTAAAACCATCTCAGTTTTACCTGAGCATCTCAGGATATCCCATTGTTAGTAGTCTTCCAGCTCAAAAATGGATTAATCTTATATTTTGTTTTCAGTCTCTTATTCAGTTCCTGATCCATGGCAGTGACAAAAGAATGAATGCAACAAAACAAGATGGCTGAGTAAGATGACTTCCAGAACTCTTCATAAAAATGCATGACTCCATTAAGGCTCCTAGAGCCTCAAAGGTTAGGAAGGGAGAAAAAGCCAGAGCAGAAAGTCAGAGGCTTTATGCCTTCAGAATGCTTCCAGACAGCTGGTATGGGATACCATCTCTAACCTTTGCACTTCATAGAATCATTGGGTTGGAAGGGACCTAGACAGATCTTCGAGTCTGACCCCCTGCCATGGGCAGGAAGGAGCACTGGGGGTGGGAGGGGTCAGAAGACCCCAGGCAGGTGCCTATCCAGTCTCCTTTTGAAGATCTCCAGGGAAGGTGAGAGCACCACCCCTCTGGGAAGCCCATTCCAGGCTCTGGCCATCCTTAGTAGTTTTTCCTAATATCCAACCTAAACCTATCCTCCCTCAGCTTGTGGCCATTGTTCCTGGTGACTCCAAGGGGGGCTGATGAACAGACTTTCCCTGAGTCCCTGCTGCTGGCCCCTGATAAGGTTGTAGGCAGCCACAAGATCCCCCCTCAGTCTCCTCTTGCGGAGACTGAAGAGATTCAGGTCCCTCAGCCTCTCCTCGTAGAGCTGGCCACGGAGGCCCTCAACCATATAAGTAGCCCTCCTCAGTCATCTCCTTTGCTCCACCTGCTGCTAACATGTACACAAGTGGATCCATAATGTCACACCTATGCATCCCAGAAGCAGGAGAAAGAATGCCAATAGATCCCGTCTTCATGCATGGATTGCTAGGCACATTACTATGGACTACCTCCAAAGCAAAAGTACTGTGAGAAATGGGTTTCCTGCAGCTGGGCTCCATGTTCCTGTGATAGAACAACCATAATTTAAGCCACAGTTAGTTCATGTCAGTTTAAGCCACTGATTCAGCTGGAACCTTAAGCAGGAGAGTCATCTCACTGAAGCCAGTGAAGCTGATCACATGCCTAAAATAGAGCCCGTACTTAAATTCCAAGCTGAAAAGGAGCCTACATTTTTTTTTATTTCAGATGGTCAACAATCCCAGCTGGCTTAGAGAGGAATTTAGAAGAGTCAAAGCACCTTTTTATCAAGAGAAGCTATGCATTAAAAAAAAACAAAACAACAAAACACAAAAATGTTCAAACCCAATAATGTTCACAGTAACGACATTCACTAGCTTTCCTGTTCTGTCCCACATGCTACTTGAGAGATTAATTTGATTTTGCCTTCTTCCATATGAGAAGAGATGGACAGCTAGAAAAAATTTAAAACACCCATCCAATCTCAGCACAATATCTTTTAATCAAGAACCACAGGTTAATCCTAGCTTTTGAAATGTAATAATTATAGAATATTTTATACAATCAATGCATGCAAAAACTGGATACAGAAATATATAATCTTATAAAACTACAGAGATTTTTGATCAAAGTAGAGCAGGTAAATCAACCTGAAATGAATGGATTAGAAAAGAAAGGTTAGTGTAATTTTCCTTTCCTTTCCTTTTTTTTTTTTTTTTCTGTTAAGTAACATAGAAGCAGATTTTATTGAATCCTGCTCCCTAATTCCCATCTGGAAAAGCATGGCTGTGGGACTGAACAGGTTTGAAGGAATGCTTTTTTAAATGACATCTGCAAAGTAAAAAAAAGCAACAATTGGAGCAGGCTTAATCTTCCATTCAACAGCAGGTACTCTGCCTAGAATCACTGCAGTGTTGATGAAAGTCAGATATCTGAGTATACAAACAGACTTGATAAAATTTGGTATAGTATAGTATCCTCCATAAGCCTGTCATGTCCCTTATTCACTTTAACCCAGTTTACAGAGGGTTATACCCAGGTGGGTAAGTAGATGTAGACAAATATATATTTGTTTTATTTTTAAGATAGCTATCTACATCCACTTGATTTATCAAGCCAAATTCCACCTAAACCTGAGAGCCCATTGGGCAAGCATGGTTAAGGCATACCAATTTCTATAGTCAAGGGTGAACAAGGAAGCAATGTGGCTAGTATCACATCTGGCTGCCTTTGGCTCTCCACCCTGAATTACCAAATACCCATTAATAACTAGAGACAACCTAGTGCACAAGTCCACACAGCATGGCTCAAACTCATGCCTCTGGAGCTGTTGTGAGAAACCTTAAGCCCTCTAGCACCCTGCCCTACTATTACTAATACAAACACCATTAGTGCCTGCAGCACTTTCCAGACAAAGGAAATAAAACAAAAGGTCCCTGAACTGAGCCACTCTTAAAAGACCTCTTTAAAGACCTAATACTAAACCCTTATTCGTGGCAACTGACCCATAGTCATGAAATGAGCATCAACAAATTAATGAGTCTCAACGAATTAAGTCTCATTGAGTTGGTTCCCATTGGTATTGATGGAAAAAACAGCAATAGTGCTATATCACATGAGTAAGTCACTGTATCAGGATCCTGAATTAAAGCAGAAGGAATAATAATCTAATAACCTAAATCCTTTGTGACCCACTGAAGTCAATGGAAGCCTTTACACTGACTATAACTGGCATGAATCAGGCCCTCTAGTCACAGATTATATGAAGTCACACTGTCATAAAGGGATTTCATAAAATAGAAAATTAGGGTTGGAAGGGACCTCAGGAGGTCATGTAGTCCAACCCCCAGGACTGTCCACAACTATATTATCCCAGCCAATATTTTGTCTAGCCAGACCTTAAAAAATCCCTAAGGTTGGACATCCCACAACCATTCCAGGTTACCTGTTCAAGTGCTTAACCCCACCTCCAAGTAAGAAAGTTCTTCCTAATGGCTAACATAAACTTCCCTTGCTGCAACTTGAGCCCATTGCTCCTTGTTCTGTCATCTTCCACCACTGAGAGCAGTCTAGCTCAATCTACTTTGGAATCACCCCTCAGAGTTGAAGGCTGGTATTAAATCCTCCCTCAGTGGAGTTTTCTCCAGACTAAATTACCCCAGTTTCCTCAGCCTCTTCTCAGAAGTCATCTGCTCCAGCCCCCTAACAATTTTCATTGCCCTCTTCTGAATTTTCCAGTTTGTCCACATCTGTTCTGTATTGCAAGACCCAAAACTGGAAACAGGACTCCAGATATGGCCTTACCATAGTGCTGAACACAGGGGAATAAATCACTTCCCTCAATCTGCTGGAAATGCTCCTACCAATGCAGCCCAGTATGTCGTTAGCCTTCTCCACAACAAGGGCACACTGCTGGCTCAGTCAGCTTATTGTCCACTGTAACCCCCAGGCCCTTTTCTGCAAAGCTGCTGGTTAGCCAGTCACTCCTCAGCCTGAACCAGTGCATGGGGTTGTTCCATCCTAAGTGTAGGGCTTTGCACTTCTCCTTATTGAATCTCATGGGATTTCTTTTGGTCCGATCCTCCAATTTGTCAAGGTCTCTATGAATCCTAGCCCTACTCTCCAGCATATCTACTACTCCCCCCAACTTGGTGTCATCCATGGATTTGCTGAGGGTGCAATCCATCCCATCTTCCAGATCATTAATGAAGAGATTAAATGAAACTGGCCCCAGGACCAATCCCTGGGGTGCTCCATTAACTACAGGCTGCCAACTGGACATCAAGCCATTTGACTGCTACCCTCTGATCCTGATGATAAGCCAGTTTTCTATCCATCTCTTCTTGACCTGCTGCTTGCAAACAGGGATGAATTGGTGGGGAATGAAGTAGTGGATGGCAACTTGGGGAGCAGTGACCACAAGATGATTGAGTTCAGGATCCTGAGGAAAAGAATGGAGAGCAGAGTAAGGACCACGGACTTCAGAAAAGAAGACGACCAACTCCCTCAGGGAACTGATAAGTAGGATCTCCTGGGAAGCCGGTCTGAGTGGCAGAGGAATCCAGGATAGCTGGCTGTACTTTAAAGAAGCCTTACTGAATGCGCAGAAATAAACCATCCCAATGCACAGGAAGATTAGCAAGTATGGCAGAAGACCAGCTTGGCTTAGCAGGAACTCTTCAGTAAACTATAATCACAAAAGGGAAGCTTATAAGAAGTGGAAGCTTGGACAAATAGCTAGGGAAGAATATAAGAGCACTGTTGTGTCATGCAGGGATGAAGTCAGGAAGGCCAAAGCATAATTGGAGTTGCAGCTAGCAAGGGATGTGAAGGGTAATAAGAAGGGTTTCTACAAGTATGTTGGTAGCAAGAAGAGAATCAGGGGAAGTGTGGGTCCCTTCCTGAATGGGGGAGGCAACCTTGTGACAGAGGATGCAGAAAAGGTTGAAGTGCTCAATGCCTTTTTTGCATCAGTCTTCACAGGGAAGGTCAGCTCCCAAATTACTGCACCTGGCAGCACAGTTTAGGGAGGAGGTGAGCAGCCCTCTGTGGTAAAAGGATAGGTTAGGAACTATTTAGAAAAGCTGGATGTGTACAAGTCCATGGGGCAGAATAGGATGTACCCAAGGGTGCTGAAGGAGTTGGCTGAAGTGATTGCATAGCCACTGGCCATCATCTTTGAAAACTCATGGCAAATCAGGAGAGGTCCCAGATGATTGAAAAAGGGCAAATATAGTACCCATATTTAAGAAAGGGAAAAAGGAGGATCCAGGGAACTACAGACCAGTCAGCCTCTCCTCAGTCCCTGGAAAAACTATAGAGAAGATTCTCATTTTGAAGCACTTGGAGAAGGTACATTAGGAACAAACTGCATGGATTCGCCAGGGGCAAGTCATACCCAACCAGCCTGATTGCTTTCTATGACAAGGTGACTGGCTCTGTGGATGTGGGGAGATTAGTAGATGTGGTGTACCTTTATTTTAGCAAGACTTTTGATATGGTCTCCCACAACACTCTTGCAGGTGAGCTAAGGAAGTAGTCTGGATGAAGAGACTATAAGGTAGATAGAAAAATGTCTGGAGCATTGGGTTCAGAGAGTAGTAATCAATGGCTCGATGTTTAGTTGGCAACCAGTATCAAATGGAGTGCCCCAGGGGTCCATCCTGGGGCCAATTTTGTCCAATCTCTTCATTAACAACCTAGAAGATGGCACAGTGTGCACCCTCAGCAAGTTTACACATGACACCAAGCTGTGGGGAGCAATAGCTATACTGAAGGGTAGGGTTCAGATTCAGAGTGACCTAGACAAATTGGAGGATTGGGTCAAAAGGAATCCCATGTGGTTCAACAAGTACAACTGCAAAGTCCTGCACTTAGAACAGAACAATCCCATGCATCAGTATAGGCTGGGCAGCAGCTCTGCAGAAGAGGTCCTAGGGGTTACTGTGGACAATATGAGCTAATATGTGCTAACAGTGTGATACCAAGAGTTTAGTTTTTTGTATGTCTTTGTCTCAGACCAACACAGCTACCACGTATACCCCTGAAACATGGAAGATGCTGAATTTTATCCAATTTTGGATTTTAAAATTCATTGCAGAACAAGGAAATTTTTTTGTTTTTTTAACCTCCCTGCCTACCATCTGACACCTCCAGGGAAGGAATTCTACCTGATCAACACAAAGAACTACTTAACACAGCTCACGAAGACACTCTTATGAACCCAGAGGGACAGCCTTCCATCTTCAGCTCCCTCTGTGCAAAAATGGAGTTTATTTCCTACCTATGGGGAATTTTTACCATCTTGTACCATCTACACCTTTCTCAGAGCCTGATGAAGGGACTTTGATCCTGGAAGCTTGCCAAAAAGGACAATTTTCTTGCCATTTTCCAGTTGGTCTAATAAAAGGTATCATTTTAGAACAAAGAGTTCTAGGGTTTTTTTGTATGTCATAAGTATTATGACAGTATTATCTCATAGCAGACTACTTACCTTGGATCAAATGCATGTATAGACAATGAACATGGCTGCAAATTGCTCCCTGTCCATCCATCCAGCCAGGGGCAAGACTCCTCCCTCCTGCCAGGCCCTTTGCCCCCTGACGCCACCATCCAGAGCCTGGGGCTGACCCCTGCCAGCCTGGGCCTGCTTGGCCCTGGCTCAAGTTGCTGCTATACCTGGCTCATGTGTAGACGCTGTGCCTGGGAGCAGTTTACTTCAGCTCAAACAGCTCCAGAGCTTATTGCTTCACATTAATTGTGCATACAGATGCACCCATTGAAGAATCAAAGTAATCCCCAGGGTCATAAGCCACCTATATAGCAGAGATTGGAACTGAATTGCTAGATCACCTGATTCCTAGCTCCTTGCTCAAACCTTTAGATACTTTTTCCACTCGTGATCTTACTTACTGCTTGGGAATGTTCTGGATGCATCACATTCATGAGCAGATGCCTGGTAGAAAAACTGTCAAATAAATCAAGACCTTACCTGAATGAGACAGGACAGTTAAGTGCTACCATCAACACAGTAACTCAGCTCCTTGCCTTGGCTAGAGAAGGCCAAGATTTTATATGCATATCTGCCTGTGGGTACGCACACACAACGTAAACTCCTATACATCTTTCAGTTTTGCCAATACACTGATTTTTTTCAAAACCACCCTCGTTTCCAACACCTAGAAATGCTGCTGACCTTGCACAATCTTATTATTTTTTCTTCTTCTTACAACATATTAATTATTGTTCTGGCACCTCTGGTCTCCTCATGAAACCAGTGAAGCATGAAATGCCTCTGTGCAGAGTAATATTTCATATTTTGTGCCTTATGTATTAATTACTTTTCTGTTTTCACCATCTCTGCAGAAAAAATTAACCCACACCGCCCATAAAAAGCACTATCAAGTCAGGGAAAGGAAAAACAGTAACCTTTTTATCCATTTTCTGCCTGCAGATTTTTTTAAATGTTTTATTTATGTATTTAATTTTCACTTTTTCTAAGCCAATTTCCTAAACCATACTCTATTCACTCCACTCAAAACTGGTATAATATAACTGATGGGAAAACATTACTGGTGGGAATTTTGAAACAGCATGGGAAACTGGCAGAAAAATCACTGTGCCCATCACACTGAAGGAGAGGACAGTATGAAGGGTTGATCCATCACCGAGTTATTCTAGCAGTTCACCACTATAGCAGTGGACCACAATGGAGTTATGTTATGTAAAACTGAAGTGAGGCAGTTATGAATCAGAAAGTATTGCATTTACAGCTGGTTTACACAGGCAGAAGTATATCACTTTCACTGCAGCTATGCCAACTTCAGGGGTTGCCAACTGTCTTAAATCAAAGAGTAAAACTCATGATATTTGGAACATTCCTTTAAAAAGTCTACACTTCAGGAGTCAAGTGAATATGGGAAACTCTATACTTTTTTCATTGTTTAAATAAGTAAGTTGCTAGATGCCCAAGTTCTGGATGATAGCTTGAGAAAATTAATTCTGAAGGCTCACTATCCAAAACACAAATAAAAGAACAAATTATTTTTAAGATTTGGTCACAACTTTGAATATTTATAGTTGGTACAATATCACTGAGGATCATCTCCCTTTAGATGCCTGTCTAGGAAAAAAATATCCTACCTCTCTTAAACAATTCTTTTTTTTTTTTTTTTTTAAGTATGTATTCCTAACTTTGAGATATTGTTTTGTACATATTTTACATGAGAATAGCTACTTTGTATATGCTTTCTGTGACGGGAGAAGCACCGAGCATGGAGGAAGTTCTCGGGATTAATCACCCCACACTTACCTCAGGCGAGACAGGAGCACAGCTGGAGCCCAGAGTGCCTCACAGCATTTCCAAACCAAGTACTCCATCCAGATTGGTGATGAGAAAGCCAGAGCAGTACTTCCAGCCCCAGAGAGGGGTAGCCAGGGAGAGTCCACAGCATCTGAGCAAGGAAGATGCTGGAGGATTCCCCTGCCTGCATCAGCCTGCAGCAAAGAAGTGCATGGCAAAAGGCACAAGTGGTCAGATGACCACCACTGAACACGGGCTTGTCAAGAGAACACTGGGTAAAAGTCAGTGCCCAAGGAAATGAGTAGCGTGCAACCTGGGAGCCCAAGCCTTCAGTGAGTGAGAGAGTCGACTCAGCTGCCATAAGTTTTAGTAGTCCCAAATTTAAAAAAAACAAACAAACCACAAGCTAAAGAAAAAAAAAAAAAGGGAAAATGAATTGATGAAGAGGGATTAACCCCGAGTAAGTGTGCAGACTTAAGTTGATAGTCCTTTTTTTGTACTGCTTAATGAATTGATAGGGGAAGGGGATCAACCCCGAATGAATGCATGAATTTAAGTTCATTTTGTCATTTGAGACTGCTAAGGAATTGACACTGAAGATGAGCCCTGAATGAACGTTGGGCCAAGATAGGATTGGCTTGCCAACTGACTTCTACTGACGCAACTAGAAGGGCCTCACCAGGACACCAGCAGCATAGCAGAACAATTGTACTTGTGACAAGGGGTCATGACCCAAAAGAAGAACTCACATAACATCTAGGACATGGTAAGTCTAGGGTATAAGGGGAGGCCAAGCCCCATGAAGAAATCCCTCGTAGGGACAGGCCTGGACCTATCAGCCAGCAGAACCAGCTCTCAACTTTAAAAAGATCAAACGCATGGCCAGCAAGAAAGATAACACTGGAGAGCAGCTGTGATAGCACTGGTCCTCATCCTGGCATCGTCCTCTGTTAAGACATCAAGCCAAAAAGGGCCTACGCCACACAGCATCTATGCCTGACGCTTATGTATGTATGTGAGTAAGAGTAGCTGTTATGAATAGAAAGGTGGTCTTTATAACTAACACAAGCTAAATTAAAACAGTAGCTCATCCACTTACTTTTAGGAACTTTTATACACAAAATAGTAGACTAATTATGAATACGGATACACATGCTACCATTGGACCATATTCTGATACCTTTAATCACCCTAAGTCTCATTATTCCCTCTTTCTTATACTGCATACTCCTTAAGTAGCCTTGGTGCATTTTACTCATGTTTATCACGGAGTAAGATGCTCCTCAATGCAAGGGTTACTGCTTTCATTTATAAGCTGCAAGATAAATTTTTATTTCACTGATTAAGAATCCTGGGGTCCATTTGTGTTCTTTCACAGGCAATGCAAAATTAAAATGTGTAATTAGCCTGCAAATGAAAGCTGTGGATTTTACACTAAATTATGCCCCCCCACCTTTTTTTTTTTTAAGGACACTCATTTGAGCTGAATTGAGAAAAATCAAGTGCGACATTTTGTTATTTGGGAGCTGTGTTAAGGAGTTATGAAAGTGCTGTAATTTACAGTGAAAAACAAAGCTAACCTAACAGACCACAGCTCCATTTTGCTAACACAATATACCTCATTGATTAGTGAAGAGCCCCCAAAAAGAACTCCTCTGCACAAGAAACTTTACTTAATGCACAAGAAGTATTAACTTAATGAGAAATGATTAGTTTAAAATTGGTTCTCATTACTATATCAATAGGCTCAACTTACTGCTATTTATAATTCTATGATTTTCTAGTTTCTGCATAAATTAAGATCTCTGTAAGACATGGAAAACATTTCTGAACTTGCTGTCTTTAATATTTTGTATAATCTCAAAAGGATTTGGATGCTTAATACACATGAAAATCATTCAGAATGTACTATCAAATTTATTAGGACACCTTTGAAAACCCTCCCCTAAATGTACTTTATAAATTAAATCAGGTTCACCATCCATTTACTGTTTTAAGTAGCCACTAACATAAACTTTCAATCATCATTTAAAATGAAAAAGCATGTTGAAGTTACGCAGTAGAGTTTCTTTGAGCAGCTAATTTACAGCTAAATTCTTCTCTCAGATATTCACAACTGAGTTCAGGGAGTTATGCATATTGACCTCATCTCAGCACAGCATTTAAGCAGATGTTTCATTTTAAGCAGTGACTTAAGGACATCTCTATTCCACACAACACTTACACAGAAGCTGCAGGTCTCAAGCACATCTTGGAACACATGGTTAAATGGTTTGCTAAATCAGAGAGAGCAAACCTGAGGGCAGAAACTGACCTGAAGAGTGTTTGCTAAACAGGCAAGGTGAGGTAATGAAAAGTTTGTTTCAAGAAAATCATGGAGGTTGCTTAAGATCTGTAGGAAATTGAAGATATTCAGTGGCTTTATTTATAATTTCATCCTAAATATATTTGAGATTATATGAACACTTACACTTTGATATTAGTGAATCACATTGATGCATTAAATAATAGTCATTATTGTTACCGGGCGCGCATGCATGTACATAAACTGACATCTGGAACCATTAATGTTATCCAGATAAAAATATTGATTAAAGTATTAAATCAGTTTAAAAAAAAATAGCAAACATTCACATGCTGGAAAGACGTGGGCAGAAAAACTGATTGGCTGCCAGTTCAATCTGCCTTTAATATTAGACATAAGTAGTCCCATCTACTTAAATGAAGCAAATGTCAAAGTCCAGTTTCGATACATTGCTACATCAGAGGAGGTTATGAAATTGCTAATATGAACAAACAGTGTATTGGGTATGCTTTTATACTAATGTTGAAAAAAAACAAATAAAACAAAAACATTATAGTTTGCATTAAGTCAGCATCCTAAAAGAAATAACCTTCCAGTTTTCCAGCCAACGACAAAAAATAAATAAATACATCAGGAATACACACACTTCCTTTTCACTTTGTCGGTTTGTCTGTTTTCTTGCTCTAGTACATCCTTTTAATTCCTTATGGCAGTGTGAAAGTAAATCACTGAACAAGAATTTTTTAATACAGATCCATTTATGAACAAATAGCACTATTCTGCTAATGGTTAAAATGCTGAAATGTTTATATTACTAACTTCCTCAGAAATTTATTGCAGTTAGCAATTTGCAATAGTCACCAGACAGAAATCATGTTGCATGATTTATACTTTCATGCAAAATCTTTACTAAAATCGGGCCTCATAAATTTGATCACTTAATAATTTACTGCTAAATTTCTTCTTTTAATGAAAGAAGAGTTAACGTGATAGTTATTAATGCTATTTTTAGTTAGTTTTAAATTATGTCATTATAATAAAACATTCTATTTAATTTTTTAATATTTCAACTCAAAATTAATCTTTTAAGTATTTAATTCTAGTCAGTCTGCATAAAATTACAAGGTATTGTAACACCTATTGCACACGAATCTTTCTATAATGCACCTGACACAGAGGGGATACAGATATGTTTCAGCATATAGGCCATGAGTTATAAATGTTCTTCCTATTGGACAGATTATAGCATCCAAAACTCCTTATGTGAAACTGTCAGCTTGCCCCAGTCCTAAGGGTCTAAAAACGACACATGGGAAGTTAAGACAAACAAAAGAAGATATTTTTGTAAAAGTTCAAGGCCAAATACCTGGTATCTCAGTGGTTTTGTTTGTCCAAGTCTCACATATGAATACATTTCCAAATACTACATGGCAATGTACAAGTAATTTTTGGCAACTTACTCATAGCTGTATGTATTCAATGAACTGACAGGTGTTGCAGATTTTTCAGCTCACAACTTAAGACCACCATCTACTGGTACTGTCCATAGCTGCAAAGATTCTCAATCTAATTCCCAGCAAGAGACTGCCTAGGGGATACATGAGAACCAATCTGATGGAGTAGTTTCTGGGTAACGTAACATTTTTCTGACATTCTTAAAAAGGAAGGTATTTACTGAGTTGAAGGCTTACTGGCACAGAAGCTCCTCTCACTGAAGTTGAGGAGCTGAGTCATAACAGCATTTTTAAAATACCTTTGTGTTACTACAGTCTTCATGGTTGTCAGAGGTCATTCCAACCTTTAGCATAATTTAGGGCAACTTCAGGGCTTCTCTACTTTAAGCCACTTTCCAAGGCCAAAGGGCCATTACACAATCAAGACTCACCAGAATCCAGTGGTAGTTTTCCAAACGAGGCTTCCGTCATCCTAGAAAATCCTGGCATGTTCTACAAACAAGGAACAGGAAAGAGGGTTACTTAGGGTTGGCTATACCAACTGATCCTCCCATTCCCCCATGTAACAAATCTTCACACATTCAGCTAAGACATCTTTAGGACTGCTTTGAAGATCTTGAACATCACAAAGCAATCTTATAAGTGTAGAAGATCTGGCCCAGTATATTCCATAAGACCTTCCCACATACACGCAAACATCCACCCATCATTCCTCAGGACATTCCTCCTTTCAGTAATATTTTATGGGTCCATGTAAACTAGGCAACATGCTACAGCTTGGCACTTTACCCTTGAGCCACCTGTGGCCAAACTGTCAAAATTTATGCTAGTGCCTGGAAAGAGGAAGATGTCCCAGGTCTTCTGGTCCCTTTAAAATAATGACTTAAATATTATTTCTACCCCAAAGGCCCCAAATACAGCTCAGACTGAAATTATCCCTGGTCTGTCTTGCATTTTCATTTCTCCCACACGGTTTCCTCCTGCACCTCCCCACATTCCAACTGATAAGCAAAGTTGGGTTTGGCTTCTGTTAACATTTCCTTCAAAGATGCATAGGGCTGTGTATTGCCTCTCTGAATGTGAAGTTCATCAGCTACCCTAGCCCTCCCTCTTTGTCAAACAGTGAAACATTGTTGTACCTATAAAAATGATCCCATCTAACCATGAATTTGGATTCCATGAGTCCTGGGGAACCCATTCAATGGCACTGAGATATTTCCATTAGGGAAAAGGCCAAGATACAAAATATGAATCCATGTTTCCAGTTCCCTTGAAATCAAAATGTCTATCCAAAGCACTGGTTTCAAGTGTGCTGCCTTCTGGCAGCTGGCTCCAAAAAATGAAACATTTCAATAGGCTCTCACATTTAATCCATCAGCCTAAATTTTAGAGGTCTGTTTATTCAGTGTAGAAGGCCCTAAAACTAATTCTTCATTGAGTATCTGGTATCTGTCTGTATGCGGGACTGCTAGATCATGAGTTTTAATTCATTGTAGACACAGAGGTCAAACAGAAAAATGTATTGAGCATCCAGCTTGGTCTCATATTTCAGTAACATTAAACTCCAATGTGTTAGTTGATGATCATCTTTAATTTACATCAGCTACACAGATATAGGCTCTACTTTCCAGAAAACACCCAGCTTTGGCACTTCAGGAAATGAAATGGTGGTTACTTGCTTCATTCTCCTTTGGAAGAACATAAAAGAAAAAGAAACTTGAAACAAAATACTCCCCCTGCCCAAAAGTACTGATGGTCAGATCTTCATCCAGTTTAGATTACTTCAGTGTTGCTTGTACACCAGTTTATACCAGCCATGGATTTGACCAAACATGTCTCTTATAGCTACAAGGAGCTCAATTCTGCTCTAATTTACACCATTTTGTATTAGTGCATTTTCTCTGACAGCAGTGGAGCTTGCCTTGTCTTGCACTGGGATAAATAAGAGCAGAGTGAAGCCCATTAACCCTTCTCTAATGTTGTTCTCTCTAAAAACAAACCCAGACCATACTCATTAAGTCTCCTATTAAGCCTTCCAGTATTCCTTTGTGAAAACTCCCCTGGCTCTAATTGCAGCCTTCAAACTCAGTGCCTCTTCTTCTGCATTCATTGACTGGAATGTGGCAATATGAATCTCAGGGTTCAGAGGCTACTGATGCAGCAGAAACTAGTGGGGTCTTCTTGGCATGGTAGGGACTTCTTCTCCCCTGTCATTATAGGATGGGAGACCTGGCTGGGCAATGAAGCATCACTCAACATTTGCAACTGGAAGTGTAAATGAACACTTGAAGGATTTAATGGGATGTTTGGCTGAGGTAGCTTATTCCAGGCAATACAAGAATGGTACTAGTTAGCTGTGGAGAAGGGAAAGAGGCACATAACTGTGCCTATGATGGTTAATTATTGTTTGTTTAACTGCAAAAACTACAAGTGAACTAATCACAATCCGATTTAAAACATACCACAAATCAAAACACTTTACCAATTAATTAGCATCCATTTCCACTACAAGGGTTTTCTTCAAGGAAATTGATTCTTTTTAAAGAACTATCCTATTTGAATAATCAATATTTATACAACTGCCAATAAAAAAATCTCTTCTGGCAGTTAAAAAGTATAGAGTGCAACTTCATAGCATGTACTGGATTTTCTTGCATACCACATGCCCCCAAATAAAGCATGCATCTTGTTTAAACCAAAATGAAGAAAAAAGAAAAAAAAAAGATCTTTTTTCCTGAAATATGGCTGCACAGAGCAGGGGCATAGCCTACTCTTCAGCTGACTTTCCCTCCCTTTCCTGCTTAAATAAAAGCTGAAGCCCTAACTGCTGCTGAAAACTGGGCAGATCTGATTCTGAAAAGAGACAAAGAATCTCCAGGGCTATGAAATAGGAGAAGAGAGACCAGGAACAGACAGAAAAAATGACTTAAAAAAAGGTTAGCTTGATTAGTGAAACATCAAGATTAAAGAAGGAAAGATGATCATGAACACCTTTGGAGTAAACAACAATAAGCCAGTAAGTCAACTGACTTCCTCAGTTGCCTGAATAATAATGCTACCGCTGCTACTCTGTGAAGCAAGAATCTAAGCAGGGTGCTTCTATTCTGGCCAGAAAATCTAGTTCTCCACTCAAAACATGCACTTCAGTTTTATGAGGCTGATTTTTTTTTGTACTTCAAAATACTATGAATTAGCCTTGTGCTCTCTATTCTTTGAGCAGTTTAAAATCTGTGATCCAAATTTGAGGGGCCATTATTATCACTGAAAGCCAAGTTTTAAAAGTATTTAGACACCTAACAGGAATGTACTCATCAGTAAGAGCATGGGGTGTACATCTGCACATTCTACCAGGGGATACACAGGCATCACAAGTGCTTACACTTGGAAAGCTTTTGCCTTAGCAGTAGCTGCAAAGCGCACACATGCCTTCAACTTCGTGCCAAGGATATAGAGGGGTGTGCGTACTCCCTCTTGGGTTCAGAAGCCAGGAGTGGCAGGGACTGAGGGAGAGGGCATGGAGGGCAGGAGGTGAAACATGCAATATGGGCAACATATATCAAAGAACTCCAGTTGCTTGTCGGTGACATCTTTCTCCTCCAAGTACTTGTCCATATGAGCATCCCATTGAGGGCGACTCCAAAGCACTGCCCAGTCCAGTCAGAGGTGGGTCTTGGGTGGGGAGGGGATTGGAGCTTTCCTGCTCCAGCCCTGGCCAGCAGCCAAGGGCACTCCAGCAGCCTCTGAGGAGGCTGACAAACCACCCCTCTCCCCAACCCCTGCCTCCCACCAGCTTCGGGGCTATCAGCATTAAGGAAGCTGCTGAACCACCCCTCCCTCCCAGCTCTGGAGATGTCAGCAGGGGAGAAAGGGGAGGGGGGAAGCACAGAGCTTCAGGCTGGGTTTTGCCTGGCCAGAGCTGGAGGGGGGGGGGGATGTGGAATGGAGCCCCTCACCTTGCAGTCCGTCCCCCTCAGCTACCCCAGCTGGAGTACTGGGGGGAGCTAGGCCAGCGGGAGCTCCATTTCATGCACACACACCCCTCCAGCTCAGGCCTAGCAAAGCAGCTGGCAGCAGCTGCCTCTCTCAAGAGGCCTAGCCAGAGTCAGGGCGGGGGGGGGGCGGGTTGTTGACCAGTCCATCCCTGCCCCCACATGGAAAATTAATTCTTGAGGGAACACCAGTTCCCTAAGGTGCTCTGCTTTAAAGTGCCTTTATCCAATACCCAATTTGACAATGGTTAATTTTTCATGTGATCAGCCATATTAAAGGCACTCTGCAGCTGTGCATGTGTGTTATGTCAGGGCTGTAGAATGCTTTCAAGGGCATGATCACGTGAAAAATGTAACTTGTGCAAGCACCCTTTGAGACCTAGATGGAATGCTATTAAAAGGATGATTTGCCAAACATAGCATCCAATCTAGAAGCCTAAACTGTAGTGTGGTCCTTAACAAAAAACAGGTGTGGAGCTCCAGGTGGCTGCTTTGAAAATGTATGGAATAGACACATTCTGGATGGAGGCCATTAAAGTCACTTGGGCTCTGCTGCACTGAGCTCTGATTTTGTAGCTCAGTCTGAGATCCATTTAGGACAGCCTTTGAGTTGAATTTGCTTAGCTTTTCAATAGTTTAGCTATAGCAACAAATAGCCAAACAAATTACCAGAAAGGTTTACTTTTATGCAAATAAAAGAAAAGAGTTTCCTTCACATCCAATAGAAGCAGAGATGACTTAGCTCTCAAAGTGAAACCTGGGGAAGAAGACTGTTAAGTAACTCTGCTGAGCAGGATGAAATTCCATGACTATCTAGGGCAAGGTCCACAAGAAGAGACAGACAGGTTTTCAAAAGGACCTCAAATGTTACCTAAATCCTTATGAATCTTGATGCATTTTAAAAATTTGTTCTCAAGTATTTTCATGGCCCCTGACTGCCTCACTATTGATATCACTGACATATCAAAGCCATCTTAAGTGCCTGGAATGGTTCCATCAGCATTGTTTCAAGAAGATCCTTTGCATTAGATGGGAAAACCACTACACCAATTCCAACATCCACTCCACAGCTAACATAACCAGTATTGAGGCAAAGATCATGAAACCTCAGCTCTGCTGGGCTGGCCACTGTGTGTGGATGGCTGACACATCTCCTGAAGTAAGTCCTCTTCTCTCAATTTAGTCATGGTAAGAGGATACATGGAGGACAGAGGAAGTGCTACAAGGACATTCTGAAAGCATACGTTAAGAAGGGTGGCATCAACCTTACAAACTTGGAAGTGCTGGCTAGTCACAGGTCTCAATGGCGCTGCACCACACATCAAGCCAGAGGTGACCCCAGCAAGGTGCAGGGCCCAGGGCAAATCAGCGCATGCAGGGCCCCGCACCCGTTCCAATCCCACAGGCCCTAGACCCAAAGAAGCGGTGTGGGGGGAGAAGGGGAGCGAGCAGCTGGACACGGAGTCACTGCTCAACCCAGCTCCATGGGGCCCCCCAAAGCATGGGGCCTGGGATGATTACCCCAATTTGTGCCCCACCAGGGATGGCCCTGCATCAAGCTACTGTCCACTTCAAAGTGAAGCGTTTTGCTCAGGATACCGAGAAGTGGCAGGAGGAAGAAAAGAGCACAACAGCCTGACTAACAGCTGTGCCCCTTCCAAGACACCACCTGTCATATCTTTAGAAAAACTTGCAGAATGTGGAATGGACTCTTCAGATATCTTAAAACTCACCAATAATTTGCCTCCCCCTTTCCCTCTCCCCCCCCAGCAGACATCATCCTTGTATCGAGGGATAGCCAATATATATATGATTATCTCACTATCCGACACCTCTAGGGTAATGAATTTACTTTAAGAACACTCATCTGAGGTGAGAAAGAATCTCGTTTCCCAGAAAGGAGATGAAGCATGGAATACAGCAATTTACCAGGGTCACTTAGGAAGTCTGTGGCAGAGCCAAATACTGAATAGCCTCCTTAGCTCCTTTCCTGCGCCTCAAAGCAAATCCTTCTTCCATAGCCCACTCTTCATGCCTTTTTGGTTATGCAAAGTGATTATATGCCATCCAGATACAGACCTCAGAAAATAACCCACTAGTCAGAACAAAGATGGTGTATTTATTATCTACCACCCAACTTGCAGATCATCAACAAAGGCTGGCGAGAGACAGCCATAGGGCTGCCTTATTCCAGGTCTTTTTGGCTAGCTATGAACCCCTAAACAAGTCATGAATAGCCCAAAACAGCTACAGTCTGCCCAGACGCAGAGTCCCTTAATCTGAGAATTGCACAAGTCATGCACATTTCATTTACTTCTAATCTGCTATAGTCTATGAAATCAGACCTTAAGTGTATGTATTTATTAGTCTTATAAAAGGAAACGTCTTATAACCAAGAAAGTGCACTACTGTGAGACAGTAGGTACACTAATACAGACAGCCTTTTAAGTTCTGTTTATCTGAATATAAAGAGCTCTCTCTCCAAGAAACAAACATTCTTTTAGAAGCTGACCATATTGGATTTATTCTCAAGTGCAGCCGCTTCTCCCAGGGGTTCAGCATGCAGTTTATTTTAGCATCGTCTACTTGCATTGCCCTCTTTAGCAATGCACTTTAAGGCTGCTCTTATGAGATGCTGAAGACTTCATGAGAAGTGCTAGATGCCCTCAGTTACTACTGAAACCAATGGAAGTTTAAGGCATGTAGCATCTTGCGGTGTCAGACCTTTTATAAAAGCACAGCCAGAAAATCCCTTACACTTTAAACTATTCTAAATGTCCAAGGTTATTCTCAGCCAAATCAGAATAATTCCTTATAGCAATTGGCAATGGGACTACCCCTTGAAATGTGCTATTTACTTACTAAATACCTGCATAGTGGTGAACATCTAATTTTTACATGATCAATGCAGAGTTGAACACAAAAAAATGGGGGTGGTGAGAGATCATCATTAGGCTTCGGAAGCATTTATTCAATTAAAAGATTTTGGACAGCCTAACCTTAGCTGATTTTGAAGCAGCATGACACTGATCCAGTTCTCCAAGATTTTCTTTGTATCAACAAAAGCAAGGCTCTCTTGTTCTAATAAAAAATTAACACAATGGAGCATCTGACTGCATGAGACTAGGCAAAACCTGTTCCGATTTAGAATTTTTCAGAACAACCCTAGTAAGATCAACCAATGCTTCCAAGTTAGGTCAGACTGATGCAGCATTTATAGACAGCCACATCAGAAAGCTTGATTTACAAATGTGTCCTACACAGAGTGTTGGGACCAGATATCAACCTCTCCTTGGAAAAAACACGGAATATGTGCTGGGTATAATGGTCACTTGTATGCTTGGTACTTCAGTGACATACCTGAATGAGAATAACTGGATATTGAACTTATTTCCCCTTTATTGCCAATCCTGGACACAGTTATAAACCAATCCTGATAAACACAATCATAAGCAACCTCAAAACAAAAACAAAACCACACTTATCAAATGCAAGAGACAAGGATTTCTTAGAATGAGATATCTTATTGGACCAACTGCATAGATGGAGTTAGACAACCTTTCAAATCAAGACCTTCTTCCTCCGCTCTGAGCAGTACAAAGGCACCACACCATACTAAAGAACGTTGGAGTCACAGTACAGAGTTCTCTGAAAATGTCAGTTGTATGTGCAGCAGCCACCAAAATCGTTAAGGGCTTGCAGGCCAAGCCCTATGAGGAGAGACTAGGGCACCTGGACCTCTTCAGCCTCCGCAAGAGAAGGTTGAGAGGCGAACTTGTGACTGCCTATAAATTCATCATGGGAGTGCAGAAGGGAATTGGGGAGGCTCTACTCACCAAGGTGCCCCTGGTAGTTACAAGAAATAATGGCCATAAGCTAGCAGAGAGCAGATTTAGATTGGACATGAAGAACTTCACAGTTAGAGTGGCCAGAATCTGGAACGGGCTCCTGAGGGAGGTAGTGCTCTCCTCTACCTTGTGGGTCTTGAAGAGGAGGTTAGATAGGCATCTGGCTGGAGTCATCTGAACCCAGCACTCTTTCCTGCCTATGCAGGGGGTCGGACTCGATAATCTATTGAAGTCCCTTCCGACCCTAACATCTGTGAATCTATATAAGAGAAAAAGAGCAGGTAGTCTTGCCTATTTTGCTGAGTCTTCTCTGATAACTACTGCCTTTTTAGAAGGAAAACAGAGAGGAAAACAATAATCAGACAGAAATTGTTAAGTATCACAAAACTTGGGCAAGCCATTATTTTGAGCTGTCATTTTACAAAGCTGAGATGAAGTGAGGCATGTAAATTTAAGCTGCTTACTGCCCTAGGACTGATACAAGAGCCAAAGCCCTTGCTTTCAGCCTCCCTGTGTTGTAAAAGCAGCACTTCCCTTCCTGTCTTTAGAGCACAGGTAAAGCTTCATTCTACTGCACTTCACCTCTTGTTCTTCACAGCTCAGTACTAATCATCAGTCCATAATGCAGTGTAGAATTGCCAGCCCCATCCTGATGATGTAGTTATTTCCAATTGGCACTTGGGAGCAGTGAGGATAGGAGGCATTACTCATAGCCAAGAGTACAGATGTTTCTAATTGCTTTCCATTACCAAGAATAACAGCTGTTTACATCTATCAGCAAATAATTCACAAGAGCTCCAGACTATTAAGATAACACACCCCACCTGGTCACCATCACAAGTTGTCAAGGCCAAGGTAGTGGCTGCCAGAAGCCCCTTCTGCATCTCTGTTCATCAAATGACAGCATGTGTCACCTTCAGATATCCTTATGCTACCCCACAAGCTCTGGCTTCTTGGTGGCCTGACATATCAAATGGACATATGGATTCTTCATGGCTTTGCAGTAAATGTTTTATGGTTATATTGCAGCCAAGGGCAGATGACACACAGGAGCAAGGGACTTACAAATAACCCAATGAAAGAATTTCTACACTTTTAATAAATTAGTTAGCAAAAGAGTGTCTGTTTCACAAGGCTTTGCAGCTGTACATTTAACTCTATTTCAGGTGCTCAAATTAGGCTATAGAATGATTAATTCTTTGGCTTCCTAGTGTCTTGTGCCAGGCATGAGGTCACATCCCTGCATAAAAATGGTCAGCTTGGGAACTCGGCCGTTTGCTGGACTAAGGCAGGCTGCGATTTCTATTGCTAGTGAGAGTAAAGTCAATAAAAATAATCTAATACTGTTTCCACTCTAGTCTGTCATCCTCTCCATTTCCGCTGCTAACACACCATAATCTCCAGTCCACTTTGTATTTCCACTTGGCACAGGAGCTGCATTTTTGTTTTATGTTTGTACAGCAGCTAGAACAATGAAGACCTGATCCTTGACAGGGATGTGAAACAAGCAAATGAATAATAAACAGAAATAAATACAAATAAACAAATCATAAATTCCTTCAGGCAGTGGGGCCCCAGATCTTTGGACACTCTTTCAGTACCTGATACTAATCACAGCTGTTAACTGTTTCTTGATGGTTGGGAGTTCACATTTATTTGCTTTCTATGTCTGTGTGTATGCAAGCAAATTGTGTTGTACTATCTAGAAAGCTGTAGCTTCCATGTGTATAAGAGCAGAAGACACCATTAGGATGATCTTGACTGAAATTCTGTCTTGCATTAGGTTAGAAAAACTCCATGAGACTTACATTTTAGGTATCCAGAAGCAATTATGGCCCATTTTTAAACCCCTCTCCCTAATTCTGTTCTCCCCAATTTGCCAATTAATACGTTCTCTAATTATCTAATTCACTCGAAATATTTTTTTTCATGCTAAAAATAGTTATCCCAGCATAAAACCTAGTATGGAGGTTACAGCAATCAGCCGTATTGGTATAAAGTACCTTTACATCAGTAGGTCTATGTCCATGCTAAAGCGGTAGTGCTATTTTAATTATGTTTGCCTTGGAAGAGTACAACTTCATGTTGAATCAAAAACTGTAGATGTGTATACAGCCTCCATGATATGTCCCAGAGCATCACCAGGCAGTCCATCTCATCTACTTGGTCCAGCCCTTGGGTCATATCCCAAAATAGAGGTAATGCAGCTGCCTTAGAAATTGAGCATGGGCCAATAATTACAAAGCATACAAGCTGCACCCCTAGCATGTGCTCAGGGCCAGTCTCCACTACCTCATGTCTGGGGGTGGGTTTCTATGGAGTGGGAACAAGTGGGCAGAGCACACTTCACCACATCAGTCCTGAGCAAAACATAGAGGTAATGTTGACTGGAGCAAGTAGGCCTCCTGTATGTTATGATTAGAAAACTTAAGAACCACCAATTAAAGCACCACAGTGTTTTCAGAACCTCCTATTTCACACCGTTAACCCACATCATCTCTCATGTTGTTTAAAAAAAGAAAATACAGAAAGTGCTTTTCACAAGGGTGTGAAGGGAAATCAAAATTTAGTCTACAGTGAAAATATGTAGACATGATCTTAAATGTGGAGCAGCCAACTTCCTTCAGAGAAGACCCATGCATCATCTATTATAAAAAGCAGCCTACATTATATACAGGAGACACATCTGTCTTTTCCATGGAGAGGCGGGGGCCTGGAAATGGCAATGATGATTTATAGCTGAAAGTTTCAAAAGGAATCTATGGGGTACAATCTAGGTGGCTCAGTTTCAATAATACTCAGGTGCTTAACTCTGAATTTCCCTTTAAAATCTCCTTCTATTTGTAGTACAAGGTCCCCTCAGTAATAAAAGCTCCATTGTAACAGACACTGTACAAACGCACAGAAAATGGAAAAAGCCAAGCCCTGCAGAGTTTACATTCTGATGCTAGCCACACTATAAGAAGAGAGCATACCTCACAATATAAGGGATGCTTGGAAGAAGGGCAAAGGTTGAGTAGGATGACAATACACACGCCACACGAGAGTTGTTAGCTTTGCATGCCTATTCAATCTTTTGCTTCCCTGCCTTATTGAGAGCCTTGATTGCCAACAAGTACCAACTGTGTGGTGTTAGTTTGAGACGTGGACACTTGTTTAGTAGCAATAGGATGAGCCATAAATGCTAGGGTTGGAAGGGACCTCAACAGATCGAGTCTGACCCCCTGCCTAGGCAGGAAAGAGTGCTGGGGTCAGATGACCCCAGCCAGATGCCTATCCAGCCTTCTCTTAAAGACCCCCAAGGTAGGGGAGAGCGCCACCTCCCTTGGAAGCTCATTTCAAAATTTTGGCCACCGTTACCGTAAAGAAGTCTTTCCTGATATCTAGCCTAAATTTGCTGTGTCAGTTTGTAACCATTGTTCCTTGTTACACCAAGGGGTGCCATGGTGAGCAAAGCATCTCCGATCCCTTGCTGCAACCCCCTAATGAATTTGTAGGCGGCCACCAATATGTTTCAAATATGCCAGTGTTCAGCTACTCATTTGTCTTAAATTTACTGTTTACTCATTTGTCTTAAATTTACTGTTTACTCTTCACCTTTCTTTTTTTTTCATTGGGATCTCAAGGTGGGGGGGAGGAACTTAAAGGAAATGATAAATAGTTTCAATGTGATTTGGGTACAGGTATCTGCATATTACAGAACTATACTTGCAAGAGGAGTTAATCATTATGTTGTACTAAAACAATTCTGCATAAAAACTGGTGACTGTTCAGTCATCCTCCATGGCATTATATGGTATCCATGCTGGCATACTATGGCATCTAGGCTGACACAACACATTGAATGAGCATATGGTAAGCAGAAGCTGCTGTTTCTTTATAAGGAAGGCAAGGTACATCATCTCCCATGCTAGGATCACAATACACCCATATCATACCATTATTGTGAAAAGCTAGCCCCTGGTTCAATTCCCCAACTCCCAGTTTAATTCTCCTGGGAGCTGGGGCAGCTCCATGCGTCAGCCAGAGCCTGGCAGTGCTCAGCCTCAGTGGCCCTAGCTCCTAGGCAGTGCCCTACTGAACCATGCTGCACCCATGCCATAGGGCTTTTGCCCCCCACTTCCCTAACCTGTGTGTGTGGGGGGGGACCTCTTCTATAAGCTCTCAGAGGCCCTGATCCCTCCAGCCAGAGCCGATGAGTGTTGGGCCTTTTTTTTTTTTTTTTTTAAAGTGGCAGGACTTGGCTGGGGCCAGGCAGGGGATGGAGCTGGGCAGGGCAGCCATGGGGGCTTCTCCCACAGCTCCTCCAGCTGTGCCTGCCTCTGCCCCAGTGCAAGGAGCTGCAGTGACTCTGCCATGACACCATGTGCCAGCAGGCATAGAAGGACACAGGATGTGGGCACGGCAGCACTGGGAGCAGGAGCTATGCCCTGCTGTCCCTTGCCCCCTTCCGCCTGGAGTGAGCTGCACCCACGTCCTGCCCCACGAGCCCCAGCAGGGCAAGTGGCAGCAGGGCAGAGCCCCTGCTCCCAGCGCTGTTGCACCCTCATCCTGTACCCCACACCCCCCTCCCCAAGTAACACGCCTCCCCAACCCAGCTGGGCAGCTTGTCCCAGCCCCAATCCCTCCCTCCCCCACCTCCTACAGACTAACTAGCTGGAGGCAGCTGATTCTGGAGATGCCCCAACCCTGGTGTAAATCAGAACAGCTTTTAGGCTGCTGTAAATGTATGCCAGCCAGGAACTGGGAAATAGCAGGGCCTAGATGACTTCTGCCTCGCCCAGAAAGCCATGACCTCCTTGCCCCTGATAGGCCCCCTCTCTCCATTTCCTGAGGAAAGGGACAGTTGTGGTGAAGTCTATTATATTGTTTTGTGTCAGCTGAGAGCTCCATTATAGAGAAATTCTTCTCTGAAAAAGCCAGAAACCAGAATTTCAAAGTGCCTGACCAATGAGGTAGACAAATCATAGGGAATTTGTCTCAGACTTCAGAGCTTAGTCTAAGCTCCTACCAAAATGCAGGAAGTTATACACCGTGTTGTGTGCTACCATTGAGCTAGAATATGTGTTTCTTTATTACTATGAAACTATACATTGATCTGGATTAATTCCTGCTACTCCCAGCATAAGGATAAGACTCAACCTGGAAGATGGATTTTTTACACTGCTGTCCTTTTATGACAGAGAGAAGTGGTGTGAGAGAGAGAGAGAGAGAGAGAGAGAGAGAGATTTTTAAGTGAATCACAGTAATAGTTTTAGATTAATGATACAGGGAAGTGCAAGTGTATGTTAAGGCGTTTTATATAGATCATGTAATATAGTGTAATTTAACTATCTAGACAATGTATCTGAACATCAGTTGTCCAAATAAGGTCATGCCCTAAATATTACATTGACAATCCTTTGATCATCTGAAATCTCAAATAGTCAAATGTATTCTGTACCCCCATGACAACCAAGTTAAATGAAGGCTCTAACAAATATGTTCAAAGACACAGTAACAAAAACAAGTAGTAATTCTCAGTAGGAGAGGTAGTGGAGAGGGCATCAGGATAAAATGGTCACATACCATTCAGGATGTCTAAAATGTCCATTAAAATGTGCTATTCTTTACTAAATAGAGAGCTCACTCATACTTAGTTAACCCACACATTTTTTCTTCCTTTAGTGGTCTTAAATGAACAGTAAAAAGAAGTTATTTGCTCTCTTTCTATCCATCAAGGCTTTCAAAGAAGATAAAAAATCCAGAGTCTACAAATCAGTGCTGCTGAGGGACTGTTCTAGCATGGTGGGGCAAAAAAATATACTGAAAACACACCAATAATGAATTACATTGATTCTCAAACAGGGCGCTGCAGTGCACCAGTGTGCCATGACATTTTCTTAAGGGTGTTGTGGGGTGCTGTGCAATATTAGCACTGCTAGGTGTGCAAGCACCTACATATGGTAGATGTAATATTAGACCAACTAAATATTAAAAAAAAAAAAAAAGTTCTTTGCAAGCTGTCGGGCACAAGCACCCTTTCCCAATGCCTGACAAACTCTGCTGATGTTATGAGTTCTCCTAGGTAGAAAAAAAAGCTAAAGTCCACAAGGTAGAAGAGACACTAAAGTCAGTCTTGTTGCCTGCTTTGTCCTTAGACCAATATGGCTACAACCAACAACCGTGCAATGCCTACATACGATTCAAAAGTGAATCCATAGTGTCAACAACATTCTGACTTGTGGCTTTTCTCAGTTTGAGACAGAAGAATTGCCCTATTATTTTTCTATAGTTAAAAAAGGGCAAACTAAGACCTGGCATTTTCAGAAGGGTGCCTTGAGTCTAATGAGGGATGCCCCAAATCTAAAAAAAAAGAGAATCACTGGTGTATGCACTTCTGCTCCTGAAGTTTTTTCCCTGGTTGGATGGTTGGATCCAGTACTTGGATCAATGTAGTTCATGGCAGCCTTTCCCACACATTCATCCCACTGAGGTCACCCAAACACTTTGAATAAATGATGTTACTGGGTGGCCACATGCATGGCCAGATCCTCCAGCTGTGCAGTGCATGCTTAGTGACCTCTCAAGCTCACCAGCTGGTTAGCACAAGTCCTGCTGGAGCTCTATGAGCTTAGAGAGCTCACTGCTTGCATAGCCCTGGCAGAACCTATGCTGATCAGCCAGCGAGCTCAGAGTGTGCAACAGCACCACCACAGCCCCTCTGGATCTGCCTCTGTCCACATAAGGGTTCTTCAGGGATGCCAGGACTGGCCAGAAACTGCATATGAAGAACAATGCAGTGTTAACTGTCTTATTTTGGGTCTGCACAGGGACAGCAATGAAGATGACTTCACTTTACTTCTGATCTGAAAAATAAATGCATCCACATGGACTCTTCTACCAATGAGAAATCTCATTAACTTAAACAGGATTCTTGGGTGTCAGACCTCTCACTAGCAAGATGAAGTCAAAATTATCTACAAATGTAAAGTTGGTTAGGAGAGTTCTTCTCTAGCCTGTTCTAGGACAGCAATTGGTACCTCTGACCTATTACTCAAGAAGGACATAAGGGCCCAGCACATACTATCAGTTTGGTTCATGCTTAATAATTTCTCCTTGTCTGGGCCTTACTGATGAAGTAAAAATATGGTGTCTTGTGGCAGGCAAATTTAAAAGGAATACTGTAAAGCACACAACATCAATAAACCCAAATAAGCAAAACATTTTTTTTTCTTTATTCTCTATAAAAAGTCTCCCAGAGTCTGTCTAGCTGCTGCTGCTCTCATCATCATCATCTTTGTTATTTTGGGGCACTGCTTCCCACCCAGGGATCCCTGCCAACAAGAGCAGAATGTCATTATGAGAGGAGGCTGCTGTGAGCTGCCACCATCACAGGGAATTTATCACCGCAAGCCATGATCATAATGGACTCCTTCACCAAATGACTTTGCATGAGCAGGACTTTGGCAGTGGCTCTGAGATCCACATACAATTATTAAACTGAATACCCGTGTAATAGGAGCAGGGGAAAAGGACATCACGTCAGCGTTTGCAGCAATCTCTCAAAAGCTCCACATACAGAAGCAGAGGAATCCACTCCAAGAGTCCAGACTGCCTGACAGGCGGGCAGAAAAATGGAGCTCCTGAGCTTTGCTAATCCAGCAGCTTAGCAGGGGAGGTTAATATTCAGCAGTTTTGGCTGGGGAGAAATGAGCACAGGCAGAAAGTGAAGATGGAGAGGCCCCAGAATTATTGCAATCTTGTTTTTCCATCTTGCCTTTCCTCCATACCTGCCCCACATCTGAACAATGGTTTGATACATTAGCTCTGTCATTAAACACATCAGGTGGTTACCGCTCCCCTGAACAAAGTGTTCAATACCATCAGGGAAATACTTGGGATCAGATATTGGAAAAGCTGGTTTCTTATTTTCTTGTCTCAAAAGGAACCAAGATTTCTGAAAACCTGATCTATAGAGTACCACTGAAGATGTATATACAAACTGAATTTGCACATGGAAACAGGCATTCAGCTACACATCATGGGAAGCTGTATACCTAAATATCTTTTTCAATTTACAAATCTCAGATTTGCACACATGTTTCTGGGCCACAGTTTTTGTAAAGTGGGATTTCTGTCTGCAAGATAAATAGATGCAGGAAACAAAAGTGGCCATTCTTATCATTGTGATAACTCATGGGAGTGTCTGTAAAGTAGTGATGGGTGGATACTCAATATCAGCAGCAACCTATTCATTGCAGCAGAAAGAAGAACCTTCTCTATATTCTGCCCACCGCTTGCAATTCTATCAGTGCTAAGGAATTGTAATACGACTCAAATGAGTTTAACTATATTAATTTACAGCAGCTGTGAATTTAGCCCACAGCGGGAAGCAGACACACAAGCAGCACACACAAAACAGATTCCACATAAAGGTCCCCAATTTAAATAGGTTTGTTACATTGATAGAGCTGCTCTTTGTTTTGTAATCTAGTCCTTGCTGGAAGACAACTCAGTTCCAGGTGGCTCTAGACACAGTCCCAGCATAAGTGAGTGCAAAAGCCCTTAGTTTCAGAATTTGGTTTCAGGTCAGAAGTTTTTCCATGAATTCCACCCTACCTTTCTTAAAATCTCTTAGTAACTATTGATCATTTCTATGACTTCCCCAGTTATGACTTTTCACTTTGGCTTCCTCTTCTCCATGCTTTAACTCTTTTCACTGTTTCCTCTGTGGATTTTTACTTCAAAACTTTGAGGATTGAATCTGTTTTCCAGTTTATCATCTCAGAGTAGAGGATACAAACTTAGTGAGACAATTTCAGCTCCCTGATAAACTGCCTTTCTGTCTACCCTGTTTGCCTATCACACCTTGAGGGGCACGCAGGCCATGAATATGGGGAGTATGTACACTTAAATATACACCATGCTGTTTTTCTTCTCCTTTCTAGTTTTCCTACAACTTTTCTTGAATCCCTTATGGAAGAAGGCAGTTCTTCCACAACATCCATCTAGTTGGAGAGAATGGCAATAGATGACAGCAGCCACCTGAAACTGCCTTCAGCCTGCATTTACCTACAGCATTCTAGCAACACGTCAATTTTTAGGCTCATGGATCTTATCAGTCCCACTGAAGGTCTTATGATTGGAAGGAGGAGGGAAGCCCATACTATTCAGGAGAGGCCAGGAATTGAATTCCTGGCTAATAATCATCATCATCAGCTGCAGACTCTCCCTCTGCCTGAAGAAGGCCGTTTGTACCCAAAAGCTTGCAAAGAACAATTTCTCCAACTATTTTAGTTGGTCTAATAAAAGATATTAGATTTACCCAAAGAACCTTGTCTGCCTATGTCCTTAGACCAACACGCCTACAACCAACACCCCTGGCTTCTAATATGAATTCTGCTAAACCCACTGCTTGAATTTGGACCATTCATGCAGCCATTTATTCATAGCTGCCAAGTACCACCAGAAGCTGGCAGGTCATTTGTAGGACAACAGCAGGACCTGAAATACATTGGATTTTGCCTCTCCCTCTTAAGGCCCCATTCTTTTTTACCTTCTTTTGCTGTGCTCCTTTTTTTTTCCCCCCTTCCTTGCCCCCATTGCCAGGAGTTGCTTGCTCTTTTTTGTTGGTTTGTTTTTAAACTTAATTACTGCCAGTGAGCACTTCTTCCTCATTTATTTCAGTCAGCAACTTCTCCAAACTTGCCATGAAATCATCCCTGAGTGAGGAGCTCATCATTGACTAGAGGAGCACATACAAAGAGGCCCAGCTGATGATGGGAGTGACTGAAAACTAGAGCTAGCTGGAAAGGAGTTTCTGGTTTTCAGGAAAGTTTGTCTTCCCAAGATTTGGGAAGTGGCAGTTTCCTGTGGCTAAGAGCTCATGGAACATAGTGGGCAGTAGCACCCTTCCTGTTCTTTTAAAACATGGATATCAAAGATATAGCCTACAGAGCTGAATCAACCCACCCTCAGTTCTCCCATGGGTCTCAGGATGGCCAACAGGAAGGATGTGTGACATGTGAGATGGCCCCATGTGCAGCGTGAGGTGGCCAGTCTAGCTCACATCCCAGAACAGCAGAGCAGCTGCCATATACAGTGCAGCCCCAGAGCGGCTACATACTATTCCAGGGCCATGAAGTATAGCTGCACTACAGCAGATCCAGACCGTGCAGTACAGCCCTGGAGCAGTCAAAGAGGATCCAGGTGCATGCTGCACCCATTCCAGCTCAGGACATGGACTGGATCTGGGTCAGTCTGTGGGTCTGGTCAGTCTGTGGGTCTGGTCTGACCCATGAACCAGCTCCACACCACGCATTCAGCATGCAGGACCAGATGATTGAGATCCCAGTTCTTAAACATTAGTACTTCCCCTATTTTCTAACAATGGATAGCCATGATCACTGTTGCGATGGTTTCTCCTCTTTCATTGACCACAGCCTCTCTTCCTTGCCACTTCTTCCCCTCTTAACAGTGGCTCCTTTATCTTTTTCGCACCCCACCTTCCACGGCTGTCTCTATTCTTCTTCACTCCTTTGTTTCCCCCTCAAAGCAGAGAACCAATTCTACTGTGTCTGCAGAACACCAGTCTATTTCAGACTGGGACTGTTCACTGGAGGTGTTGCTGTGCTATAGGCCCAGAAATCTACATATTGCCAATTCTCAAGATCAAGCCCACCTTAGAAATGTCATGCAGAAGAGAAGACTGAAGGGGGGTGGGATTTGATAACAGTCTTCAAATATATGAAATGTGGTCATAAAGAGTCTAATGATAAACTGTTCTCTGTGTCCACAAGGGACAGGACAAGAAGCAATTGTCTCAGGTTGTAACAAAGGAGATTCAGGCTGGGTACTAGGAAGCACATTCTAACTGAGGGTGGTGAATCACTTGAACATATCTAACATATCTAGAGGCGATATGGAATCTCCATCCTTGGAAGATTTAAAGAACAGGTTAGACAAAACACTTGTATGGTACAGATGGGGACAAACCTACTTTGACCTCCCCTTTCAGCCCTATTTTTCTAGGTTTCTTTGATTAGAAAAGAATCTCAACTTTAAAGTTTAGCCCTCCTGGTTTCAAAATCTTTGAAAATGTGAACATGAACAGCTAAAAATCCAAAAGGCAAATTCATATAAAAGGTTTTCAAAGTTCACAAGTTGAAAAGCCAGTCTTACCATTTTTGTGGACTGGAGTTATTTCTTTTTAATAGTTTGGGTTGGTACTGAGAGACATTTGAAGTGCTGCTGTAGAAGAGAAAGGAAAACAGATAGTTGACAGTTAATGGGAAAATGAGAAGGAAGCAGGATCAAGGAAAAAAGTCTGATTTTACTTCAAAATAGAAAAAAAAAAGTCAAGAAAAAGTAGGTACTGCCCAAGACCACTGCTTTGAAATCTGAGTGAGGCCCTTAAGGACAGTTGTATCTTTTCAAAACAATGCCATAAGGTAGTACCACCTGGAAAGCTAGAAAAGTTCTTTAAAGCTTCATCGATCCATATAGATATGTTTAATTTATCCTTATGTTTTTTGCCTAAAATATGCAATGCCACTGTTGATGTGTGGAAGATAGATAGATAAACCTAAATGCTAAGTCTTGAAAGATGTCGGCACAATTTAAAACAATTAATCTTCTTGAAGTGCATGTGTTCTAATGGCACACCATGGCATGGGCCATTCATCAAACCATGTCTATCCATCATGTGGCACCAGACAAGGAGTTTGGCTGAGCTGCCACAATTGCTGGATGACAACAAGCCTCTGAATCTGCATAAGGTAGCTATCTAGGTAATTATTTATGTTTGTCCTAAAAGAGGGGAACTGAAACCTTTCACAAGTGATATTGATTCCTTATGAAGACATCAAAAGGGGAATGTTTTCTTATTTGACACAAAGCTTGTCTAATTTGATAAATAGGAGGGAAGCTCATCAGCTAGTAGCTTGACAATGAGCTCTCATCTTTAAAACACAAAGTATGAGGCGCTATGGGCAGGATGTACTGCAGTGCTTTCAAAATGTGAAAAGGTGCGAAGCACAGTGCCAACATGATAGGATCATTTCTACCTCAGAAGAGAGGGGATACCTCTGACTTCTTAGTAGCCATGTTACTGGTACTTGCTTATGTCACCACAACATGCTGAACACTTTCCTGAGAGGGCCTTGCTTTTTAAAGGTCAGTGTACAAACAGACCTGGAGACATGGATTAGAATAAGCGGAACAACAAACAGAGAATCTTTATACAGACCAACAAGATGCATTGTAGAACAGAAGGCATAAACTGGTCTCTAAAGTGGATTCAAATAAGCCAACTGGGCTAACATATACAAGGGAAAAATGCTGCTCTACAACTATGACAATATTTACTAACAGTGACAGAACATAGCCACCATTTCTTTCCCAACACCTGAGTTCTAAAAACTGTAAGTATTGCTTCCATTCTCATACTGTGTACAGGAGGCAATACTAATGCATTATTATTATTATCATCATCATCAATTATCATTATCATCATTATCATAATTACGTGCTTAAGCCAGGGGCCTGTGCATGGGGTACACCCTCATAGAGCTTTACTTCTGTAGAGCTACCAATTGTCTCAGTGGGTGTGTCTACACATGCATTAGATCCCAGGCAAGTGTCTACATGTGCAGGAAAGCAGGACCAGATTTGCTGCTAATGGCAGCAAACAGGTCCTACTTCCAGCAGCCCTGCAATGGGTGCATACCACACCAGGGGGAGGTTAGACTCCCCATGAGTGCTAGCCCAGGGACTGTCAGGGAGCACTGGAACATTTCTCCCTGCCCCCAGAGGGCTGCCTGCTGCCATAGCAGGAACAATGTCCTCCTGCCCCAGCAGCAGGGAGCTTCTGGCCCTGGCTCCCCAGTTGGGGGCAAGGGACTTGGAAAGAGCTGCAGAGGAGGGGCAGGTCCCAGCCCCTGCCACGATCCACCAGTGCAGCAGCTAGCAGTGAGCCCCTAACTGGGCAGGGATTCCTCACTGGCAGATCAGGGTGGGGGGGTAGGACCTGCAACACCCCTGAGCTCTTTCCAAGCCCCACACCTTGATCACCAAATTACAGCATGGGGCTGGGACCTGCCCTTGACCAGGACAGTTCACAGCCCCCACTCTGCAATCACAATCATGGAGCTAGGCAGAGAAAAGGCTCCCCAGCCCGCGCCATCAGGGAGCCTTATAAGGATCTCCGAGCTCTGACCCTACAACTGTGGAACTGGCACTGGGAGATAAGAATCTCTCAGCCCAACCCCTGTGACAGCTCTGGAGCTGGTGCTGGGAGACAAGGATCTCCTAGCCCCCAACTCCTCAATTGTAATGGCTAAGAGGGAGCCATTGGGAAAAAGGATCTCCCAAGCCCTCACTCCCTGATCATGATCTTGGAGCAAGGGCTGGGAGCTCCCCGTTTCCAGGGCAATGGAATATAGCCCCTGCCCAAGCTCCAGTGGAAGATCTCACCCTGGCAGCAGCCAACTCCTGGAGGTATGGAGCATGGTAGGACAGTTGGATTCAAAGTTAAATGATTTGTTAAAGATAAGAAGATGTAATTATAGACCATTTTCTATATAAGACAGATTTTCTTTGAATAGGATGAAAAATAACCCCAAACTATAGCCAGGACCTAGTACACATATATTTTGGGAGAACCTTGAATTTAAATTCCAACTTGCTGACTCTGGCCACACCTATAAAAGCAACATGAAAACCCAAGGTCTTTTGTCTTCCTATAGTAACAGGCAAAAGTAAGAAGCCATTTGAAAGGTCTATTTATTTCTAATAATGAAATTCATTTTTTAGGGGCATAACGGGGGGGGCCTGCTCAGTGCCAGTCTCCATGTGGCCCACCCACCTGTTCTTGGGCCAACCACCCACCTCCTCTCCTGCCATGTCTTGATCTTAATAATTAATTGTTAGATGTAATTAAGTGGGAGGCTGCCCATTTTCTGCCCCATCACCAGGCAGCACTATCTGCGGCTCCATTCCTCCCCTACACCACAGCCCAAGCCTCACAGATGACCTCATGATGTTCTCACATGCTCCAGTCCCACATGATGGGCCCCAGAATCCTACTGTAGGACCCCACCCGGGTTCCTCCCTTCAGGTGGACTCTACCGCCATCATACCAGGCCACATATATACCTGCCACCAGTTCCCCTTTGGGTGTGGTCCCTTCACTGGGAACTTTGGCTCACACTAGCCCCAGCCCACCCCCAGGTCAGTCAGGACCCCAGGCCCCTGGCTCTTGGGCATCCTTCTCAGTGGGCCCCCTAGCCCTTCTGACCCTCCTGGTCCTGGCCCCCACCTGGGCCAGTCAAGGGAAGCTCTGACAGGCTTCAATGAAAGGACCTTACTCTTTCCCCAGGGTCCCCCTCTCTGGGTCCTCCTTCACAGATGTGGGGAGATGGGGTACCTCACACCACAACTGGTTCCTCAGTGTCTCACAGGGGATTCTCACTCCCCACCCCAGGCAGCAGGTCATGATGCTGCTATGGATGTTCTCCTTGACCCACACTCTGCCTCCCCACAGTGGAGGACTTACTGGGGTCAGGACTAAGCTCTCACTCTCTGGCTGAGCCCCCATTCTTCCCTCACCACTGGGGGCTCCTCACACTGGCCCCCCTCCTCACTTTACTCAGGGTCTCAGGGGGCCAGAGCCATCCCTGGCCCCAACTCTACCTCCTTGGGGTCTCAAACCCCCACAGGGCTCAGGCAACCTCAGCCACACCTGGCCTTCAACACCCCACTCTCCCTCTCAGGGCTTACAACTACCTCCAATGGAACTCAACCCACCTGAAGGTGAGCGTTAGGGGTTAAGGCACCCCAACCCACCTTTCACCAGGGTGATCACTGGCTTGGCATTTCTTGGCACTGGAAGCCCCACCAGGCTACCCACTCCCAGCAGGGTGTAGTTTTAGGTCATACCCAGGATCAGGAGCCTCCTACCATCCCCTACAGCTTCCCCCCTTACCTCCAAATGAAAAACAACAGCCCCCTAACCAGACAGTGTTGTTACCTAGCCTCTAGACAGCCAAACTGCCTTGTTTATATGGGCAGCCCTGAACCTAAAATGGCTGCCCTCATTAGGCACCTGGAGACTGCCAGCTCCAGGGCCTTAAAGTGGCAGGCACACACATTGCCCTACCACAAGGGGGAAAAGAAGTCACATTAGCATAGGGAGAAACTCCTTTTGTGACTTCTTTGGTAAATTTCCCGTGATTAGCAAGTTGTCTGTAGGCATGTCTACCTGAGGCGTTTGCTGCACAGTTGAGTAATTAACTGTGCAGTAAACATCTCAGCATCTACACGTTTGTCTCTATTAGGGCACACAAAAGTAATAAATTCCACAGCTGGTTAGGACTTATAAATACAAGTCCTAACCTGCTGCAGAGTGTTTTCATGTGCAGCAGTGCACATGTAGACGCTGCCCCAGCTGACAAGGGCACAGGGTGCCTCAGTGCAAAGCTAGCTGTGCTGAAGCACCCTCCTGCCCCAGCCAGCCACTTTGCAGCATGTGAAGCCCTGACAAGCAGCCTTGGGCTGGCAGGCTGACTCCTCAGGTCCCCTGCCAACCCTGGCTGCTCTGACAGGGCTCCACAGGCTGTTCATGAATAAGCTACAGAGCAAATATATATATTTTTTTTTAAAAAAAAAAGAATAGGGCCAATTACTACACTAATATTTCTACTGTGGCTATTTCTAATATGTCCCATTTTTGCCAGGACTATCCTGCTTTAAATACCAATTCCAGGTATCCCGTTGGTTTGGTCAAATGAAAGCTGCTGTCCTATTTTCAATGCATGTTAGTGAGAACAGGACTGTTCCACACACAAACATCCATTGCCTGGTGCTCCATCCCCCACCCCCCTCCACATCCCCTATCCCTTCTCCCTCCTCTCCCCTCCCCTGCCACCCCCACCCTTCAATCTCTGATGCTGAGAGTTAAGAGCTTGCAACTCAGTATATTGTGCAGAGGGAGCAGAGTGTCCCATTTTGAAACTTGGGAAATAGGGTTACCCTATTACTACTGGTCTTTTTTATTATGAAATATAACAACCAGCAAGGTAGTTACAGAAATCAAAATTTAATGGAATTTATTATTATTAGGGATGTGCAAAGCAGACCCTATTCAATTTAAATTTGGATTTGGCCTGAATCAGGGACAGTGATTTGATTAATTGATTCAGGGTTCTCCCCAGCTCGGCAATCAGCCACAGGGGTACCCTGGGTGCCCCTCCCAGACCCAAGAGGCTCCAGCCACCAAGCGGGGGGGTGCCCCCTAACACACTCCCCAGCAGACCCAAAAGTGGCCTGGAAGTGCTTCTTGTCCACTTCTTGGTCTGCTGCCAAGCACACTGGAGAGCCCCGCCATGCTTCTGTGGGATGCTCCATGTGCTCCAGCACTGGAGCACTCATGAACCCCTGCTAACTAGAGGTATGTAAAAAACATTTAAAGCTGTGTCTATGTCCAAATCAATTCTCTGTTTATTGTACTAAAAAGGAGACATCCAAAAGGATTAAGTCCATTACAATAATCCAGTTGCACACTTCTTTCTGTTTTTCTTGTTATCTGAAAAGAATACTGCCAAAAGAGAAGAAGTGCAGGGATAGGTGACCCCAAAAAGGTACAAAAAGGCCCCCAAATAAGAAAAGATTGAAAATATGTACACTCTCATAGAGAAGAAATCAGTGACACATTACAAGAATTTTAAATAATGAATAAGAAGAGATATGGGGCCTCTTTTAAATTGTTGTATAACAAATCAAAAAAGGGAGTACCCAATGAAATTGAGGGGCAAAAAATGTAAACCTGATGAAAGGAGACCAGTTAATTTCTTTTCACTAGCTGGCTTGCTTATAAAATCTACTGCCACCAGTCACCACACAAAAACAAACTGAAAATTTCTCATCAAAAATGTGAAACCTTTTGCTGCTCTTCAAACTAGTTGAAAAATGACAAAAACAAAAAAGCATCAGCCAATTCTGGTTTAATATCTTTTAAAATGGATAATGGGAACTTTTTCAGTTATATGAGATGGAACAAAATATTTGTATGAGTATCATAGAATTACAGAAAGAAGGACCGGAAGGGGTCTATAAGATCATCAAGTCCAGTCCCCTGCCATGGGCAGAAGGTAACTGGGCTCAAAAAAGCTCAATGAGATGCTCGTCCAGCCTCCTCTTGAACATTGCCAGGAATGGCGACTGCACCACCTCTGCTGGAAATGTGTTCCAAATTCTGGTTACCCATATAGAAAAGAAGTTTTTCCTTATGTCGAGCCTAAACTTTTTCTCGACTAGCTTATGCACATTGGTCCTCATCCTCCCAGGGGGTGTTTTTTTGAAAAGTTGCCCTTACAGATCCTGGTTTTCTTTCTTGACATATTTGTGGGTGGCTGTCAAGTCACCCCTCAGGCTTCTTTTACTCAGACTGAACAAACCCACATCCCAAAGTCTCTCCTCATAAGGCCTATCCCCCAGGACTTTGATCATGCAGGTGGTCTTTCTCTGCACCCTTTCAAGTTTATCCACATCCTTCTTGAAGTGCAGTGCCCAGAACTGGGGACAGTGCTCCAGCTGTGGCCTCACCAACACCAAACAGATGGGGAGGAGCACTTCTCTGGATCTCTTGGCAACACATCTGCTGATGCATGCCAGAGTTCTATTTGCCCTGCTAGTGACTTCATCACACTGATGGCTCATATTCATTCTCTGGTCAATTGTCACCCCCAGATCCCTTTCAGATGCAGTGCCAGCCAGCAGACCACCACCCATTGTATAGATATAGTGAGGGTTCTTCCTGCCCAGATGAAGGGCCCGGCACTTGTCCCTATTGAATCTCATCTGATTGTGTTCAGCCCATAGGATCAGCCTTTCAAAGTCATCCTGGATCTTTCTCCTGTCCTTGGATGTGCCCACTTGTCCCCACAGCTTGGTATCATCCGCAAACTTAATAATTGCGCTTTTCACTCCCTTATCCAGGTCATTGATAAAGATGTTAAAGAGCACAGACCCAAGCACTGATCTGTGGGGGACATCACTGGAGACTGCCCTCCAAGATCAGGTCACCCCATCAATTACCACTCACTGGGATCGGCTTCTGAACCAATTGCCAACCCACCTCACTGTAGCCTCGTCTACACCAACACTCTCCAACTTAGTTGACAGGATTTCATCAGAAATAGTATCAAAGGCCTTGCTGAAATCTAGGTAGATGATGTCCACCTCCTGTCCCATGACCGGATGGTTAGTTACCTGGTCATAAAAGAACACCAGCTTTGTTAGGCATGACCTCCCCTCAACAAACCATGCTGGTTGTTTCTCACTACTGCACCAGTTGCAAGCTGGTTTGATGGCCTCCTTGACAGTTTTTTCAAAGATTTTTCCCAGGAGCAAAGTCAGACTGACCAGTCTATAGTTAACAGGGTCATCCCTGTTTTCTTTCTTAAAGATGGGTACCACATTAGCCCTCTTCCAGTCATTCAGGACCACTCCTAAGTTCCACTACTCTTCCAATAGCCTCACCAGAGGCACCACTATACGATCAGCCAGTTCCATCAGCACTCTTGGATGCAGATTATCTGGCACAGCTGACTTGAAAACATCCATATGATCTAAGAGTATCTTCACCTGTTTGGAACTGATTTTATTTGGAATGCTCTTTGTACACATGGGCACCAATGACACAGTGAGAAACAATCCTGGGAAAATCATGAGCAATTACAAGGCCATGGGGGTGAAGATCAAGGAACTAGGAGCACAAGTGGTCTTCTCCACAATCCTCCCAGTTAGTGGCCAAGGCCGAGGCCGGTGGAGGGAGGAATGCATGAAAGTCAACCAAAGGCTACAAAGTTGATGTTACCATGCTGGCTTTGGATTTTTCAACCTTGATATGCAGTTCAGTTGCACTGGTCTGCATGCAAGAGATGGTATGCACCTCATGGGCAGAGGGAAGAAACTCTTTTCCATGAGAATCGCAGACTTGCTGAAGAGGGTTTTAAACTAGAAAAGTCCAGGGGAAGATTTCTACTGCCGAGCACAAATCCACTACTGGGCATAAATCCTTTAACCAAAAGGACCCAGAGGAGGGTATTCATGTAGGGGACATCCAGATAACTACCAATGCCCAGAGACTCTTGCAGAGGGACAGAAAACCTGAGACAACTGCGGGTGAGCTCAGACGTCTATATGGGAATGCCAGAAGCATGGGCAACAAACAGGACAAACTGCCACTCCTTCTGGCAGATGAGGAATTTGACCTGATTGGATTGACAGAGACTTGGTGGGATGATACATATGACTGGGCAGTGGATATTGAGGGCTACAGGCTCTATAGGAAGGACAGGGTTGGGAAGAAGGGTGGTGGGGTGGCCCTCTATGTAAAAGAACAGTACCCCTCCCTGCAGGTTACATTCAATGGCAAGGGAAAGTCTCTTGAGACTCTCTGAGTCAAGATACAAGGGGGCTTGGGAGAAGGGGGACCTGATGGTGGTAGTCTACTATAGGCCTCCCTACCAAGAAGGCATTCTACAGCAAACTGACCAAAACAGTCAGTACTAAAGACTTAATTGTCATGTATGATGTCGTGGATGATGTCCACAACCCTGACATCTGTTGGGAAGACCATTCAGCCAGCTCCAGCAGATCAACCAACTTCTTAGCAACTATAGACAACCTGTTCTTAACACAGGGTGTAGAGGGGCCACCTATTATACACACACACTCCCATCCCCATATATATATATATATATATATATATATATATATAAATCCTCATCCTTCAGGTCTAAGATGTCCATTTGCTGGATGAGTTAGAAGTAACTTTCCCAATAAGCAGATCATTTGGTCTAATTTCTCCTTAAGCCCAGGATGCTGGCCACTGTCAGAACAAGTTACAGGATGGGTCACTCCTCTTATCACATATGACAAAATGGAACTAAGAATGCAAAAGAAGTAAGGGGTAAGACACTGGCTATGTCCGATTAGTGTAATTACTGCTAGACTTCAGGTTGGTGCTGATCCATAACTATGGCTAGATCAGCCTCAGACTGCATTGTCTAATAGAATGGAGAGTGTCTTTAGCTGAGGGTTATACAACAGGAAGTGAACAAAGGGCTTTACACACAATTTGCAAGTGCTTTAATTGGCACTGGACCATATCTGACTTTCGCTTTGTCCTTTGGAGTTCCCTCAACACCACACGAAAGCACATATTCCTACCAATGGCAGGCAACAGATATTAGGTAGTGGTGGAATAGCTCATTTTACGTGCTTGGTCTGAGCTGCACAACAAACGTTTTTCTTAAGCTATTCAGGAAAAAATAAAAATCAAACATTTTGTATTGCATAAGAAGTTCAGCTAGGGTCTGGTTCAAGTTCCAGATGAAGTTTGGGTTGATTCTTCTAACAGCTACGAGCTCAGACCATCTAATTGAATTGTTTTCCAAAACTGAGGCCAGATACATCAAGTTTCAGCCTGAGAAAAATGCTTGTATCCCAAAGTTCTAAGCAACTGAATATAGGGATGGCTAATGAACTTGCCATCTGAACTCTTTAACCGTGACTCTGCAGTGATAACATGCTGCTGTAATAAGTATTTGGCAGCCTTCCTATATGCTTCCATCCTGAACTTAATGGACAATCCGTGTGCAAAATTTTACAAAGAACCTAAAGGGGCTGGTCCCAGGTGCACGCCTGAGCAGAAACTCAGACAAATCAAGCCACATCCCAGTGACTACCACAGCTTTATTCATAGCTATATGAAAATGTAGCCTAGCTAATAGGAGCACAATATGTGAGATGCCAGAGCATCTCTGTGATTTACAATATGTCTAATGAGCAAATCCGATGAAGAGGTTTGTTGTCTACCATAAAACCAGATGGATGTAAGCAGTGATTAGAAGCAATTAACTCCGTGCAGCACTAAATAACTTTCCGTCATTAACGTACTTTTTTTTCCACCCCATTAGAGGTATGGAGGCGAGTATGAGGTAAGGAGCACTCCATTTGAATTTCAAATATGCATATGCTTTGGTGGGGAGAAAAAAAAAACAAGTGCATTGCAAAAACAACACACACATATAACTGGCCAGTTGGACAGTTTGAAAAGAATCTTGTACTTTTTTGGTCTTCAGAAATTTACAGTTTCTCCAACTCATTTTCACATCATAATTACTCATCTTGCAAATGATGATTATATCACAAACACTGGACTTTGAGTGAACCCACCAGCAAACAGTAGTTGAGCATAATCTCCTGAAGACACAGGTATTATGGTAATCTGCAGTGATGTGAAAGCTGGTTAAGAAAATATTCAGAATGGTTTAATGGTTCTGTTGATGCTGGGGGGTAGGAGATTGGGAATGTAAGTCTCATAGGCTGAGATAAGATACCTAAGCCATTCAAATGGGTACCTCAACTCAGTCTGTTGCTTGGAAACTTTTAATTTCTTACAATAACTAAGGTACTGATTAAACATATCTCTGTCCCTCTGAGCCACAAACAAGAGTCATCTGCTATTACTCCAGGCAAACAGTTAGTATGTTAGTGTAAATCACTGTCCTGAAACAGACTGAGAGACTTTAGCTTCGAACCCTGTTCATCATCAATACTTAGGGTGACCACATGTCCCAATTTAGCCAAGAGAGTCCTAGATTTCAGAGGCTGGTCCCAGCGGACTATATGATTATAGGCATGATAATGGGAATGATAATGGGCATCCTGGAAATGCAGAGGTATGGGGTATAGTCTGCCCAGCATGCAGCCCCACCCCTGCTGACTTGTGAGAGCATGGGGAGGCGCAGTGTCCTGGATTCCCATACGGCCAGCCTACCAACACTATACAAAACAGCCTTGTCATTGCAGAACACACCATAGTCCTACACTATTATTTCCACTCTCTAAAGCAGTGGATCATATGCTGGAGTAATATTGTGTAGTTGCTGTTCCCCTAGGGACCTCACAAATGGTAGGAGAGTAGCTTAGAAACATAAGCCCATCCCACAGAACACTTTAAATGAATAATACACTGCCCTTTTTAAGGCTTGACAGAGGCTGCTTTGAGTCCTTAAAAAAAATACATCTCTTTCCAAGGTATAATGAGGTGCACAGAAATTCGGAGGAAGTCAGAAAAAAATGTTGACTGAATTTTCATTAATAGCAAATGTCAACATCTGTCATCTATTCTGATAGCTCAAAAGGGGGAATATAGAAATTACATGGAGGGTCAGAATAAACATCCTGCTACACCTGCATCTTGTCTGCGACAATGGTTAATACCAAATAGTTCAGAGGCCAATGCAAAAAAACCTTCATTATGGCCAATTACAGAATAGCCAGCTTATATGACAAGTTTCTTCTTAATCCTTAAGCTGTTAGTAGGTGGTTCATATCTTAATTACTTAGGGCTTTAGCGTGTGATCTTCAGAAGCACCCAGCACTGGCATCTCTGCTCCCATTGGCTTCAATGGGAATGAGACAATTACACAACAGAAATATCCACAACTACACCAGTTACAACAAAGACATAGGCATGTAGGGCTTTAAAAACAATTAGAGCAATGCTATGCTATAAATATAAATGATTTTTGTTCACAATTCCCAGCACACTTCACAAAGGCTATTATTTATTCTCTCTTCTTCCACCTCTTTGAAACAAGGCCCAGAGCTTTCAGGCTCTATATGTGCTGTTAGTAATGACACCAAGCCAAGGAATCTGACAGAAGTCAGCAGCTTTATGGGTACAAGTCCATAAGGGTAAAAAGTCGGGCTGTGCGAAGCTTTGGTCCCCAATTCGATTCTGCAGAAATTCAGCCCAATTTGGTGGCTGAATCTCCAAATCAAATCAGGAGACCCTTTAATCTCTCCAAATCGAATCAGAAAGATTTGGCAATTTGGATATACACACAGCTTTAACTTTTTTCTACATACCTCAGTGTACCAGGCGTGGCTTGTCAATGCTGCACTGCTGAGGCTGATGGAGCGTCCCACAGGAGTGCTGGGGCAAGGGGCGGAGGTACCAAGTGTGCTCAGCAGCAGACCCAGAAATGGACCAGAAGCACTTCCAGTCCACTTCTGGGTCCACCGAGGAGTGTGTTGCCCCCCCCCCCCACACACACACACAAACCCCCCTGGCTTGGTGACTGGTGCCTCCTGGGTCTAGGGGGGGCACCCAGGGTACCCCCATGGCTGAGTGTGGGTCTGTTGCCAAGCCTGCTGGAGGTGGGAGTGGGGGCCACACTCCTGTAGAACACTCCATCCACCCCACCATCACAGCATTCGTGAGCCGCAGCTGGTACTTCAAGGTATGTAGGGAAAAAAAAACATTTAAAGCTGTGTCTATGGCCAAATCACTGATTCTCCAAATCAGCATCGAATCTTCAGATTTGGATTTGGCTGGAAAAAAAATCGGAAACAGTGATCCATATCAAATCACTGTCCCCAATTCAGGCCGAATCCAAATTGAATACAGCCCATCTTGCACACTCCTAGTAAAAAGTTTCATATCTATTTATGCAAGACTAGTTAGCTAAAACTGACAATTACCCACTTACTACTAATATAAGAAGGACCTGCCAAATATGGTACTCCTGGTACCATAAGCTAATAAATAATCATCCTGAACCAAGTCCAATATAGGTCTGCTTCATTCAGAGTTCTAATTTACCAGCACTGTATAATGTGAACCTGTGCACAACACAACCAGGGGTATGAGCTCACACCTCTTACAGGTACGGTTCCCCACACTGTGCACTAAAATTCACTCCTTAAGCCACATTTGGGTTCTGAAATCAGTTTAGGAAGATTTTTAAAGTTTAAGGTCAGAGAATGTTTCATATTAAAATCAGGCTTTTTAGTCCAGTACAGCATTCTGATGATAGCACTGGTCAACAGAGTGATTCATAATATTCCCAGCCATTTATGAAATGCTGACATTCCCGCACGCCAGCAAACAATTTTACATATGAGATTTGGTATCCTGAAAACCCAGCAAAAAAACCTTTACTAAAAGGCAACAAAAATCCAATTATATGCGCTGTTTTCATGGACTTTAAAAGGAACATGAATGTAAACTTCCTTCTGGTAAAAAGTTACACATTTTGTGAAAAATGGTTGATAGTACCACTCTTAACCTGTCCATGGTCTATAAACAAAGAAGGGCAAAAGAAAACATATTAAGGTGCTAACTTTGTACAGGCATACCTTGTTTTATTGCGCTTCGCTTTATTGCGCTTAGCAGATATTGCGTTTTTTACAAATTGAAGGTTTGTGGCAACCCTGCCTCAAGCAAGTCTATCGGTGCCATTTTTCCAACAGCATTTGCTCACTTCGCATTTTTTAGCAATAAAGTATTTTTTAATTAAGGTATGTACATTGTTTTTTTAGACATAATGCTATTGCACACTTAATAGACTACAGTATAGTGTAAACGTAACTTTTATATGCACTGGGAAACCAAAAACTTCATGTGACTCACGTTATTGCGATATTTGCTTTATCGCGGTGGTCTGAAACCGACCCGCAATATCTCCAAGGCATGCCTATACACGTAAAAACCATCTGAGGGCCACAGCATGTTACAGCAACGGGAACCTTCCTTCTTGTGTCCTTGGTGTGACAACATATTTAGCAGTACTTACAGATTCATTGGAATATGACAAGCAGCTCCATGAGTGCTTCTGCTATGGCCTCAAACGTGCAACCTGTCAACCATGCACCTTAGCACCCGTGCCACCCCAACCCCCACAGCAATGGGATGAAATAGAGTTCACTGCTTGAAAATACTAAAGCAACAGTTCTTAGAGTAGTGTTTTCAAACCTTATAGTCCATAAATGCCAACTGCAAGGAATGGAAGTGTCATGCCTGTTCAGAGCAGGGGCATATCCCAGCAAAAGCAAGTTATCCAGGTTACCAAGGAAGCTAGTCACAAGCTTGGAGCTTTTAATATTAAAAAAAAAAAAAAAAAAAGCAAAGTGAGCTTGGCTTTCTAGATAGAATTTTGCAAATTGCTAGGATTCTCTGTATTTTCCTTTTGCTGCTTTTTCTCCTTCTGAAAACAAGGATGCTGAAGAGAGGCAGGAGGAGGGTCATGGAGCGGGGTATGAGAGGAAGATCGGTGTGTGGTGATTTGAAATGAGCAAGATGTTAACTAATTTTACTTTTAATCTTTCCTTTTACTGCGAAGTGAGCCATTCAGGCATCACATCTTCTGAATTTTCCTTGCCTCTTTCAGGGAAGCATATTGGGGCAGATCTTGCCAGCTGTCTGCTTCCTTTGCCTTCTGCTACCATTATCCTGAGGCACCACCCTACCTTCTGGCCCTCCAGCTTGCGGGGGGAGAGGGAGGAGGGAAGCTCTCTCACTCTTACAACATATCACACAGAGGGGGAAAAAATGGAATGAATCTAGATAAATATTCAGTTAAATAGAGATACAGAAGGAACACAATGGAAGTAGATGAGCTCTGCCTTTATATTGTGCATGTTTGCATATACCTTCCTACACACATGCTCTCACACAGAGAAGGTTGTATTACAGCTTAAGTGTAAACTATAGTTTACAAGCTTAATAAAAATCCTTGCCATTAAGCACTCCATTCAGAAATACAGGCCCACTTTCCCCAAGTCTCTGTAGTATTTTGAAATGCAAAAACTCAGCCAAATCAGTTGAGTCGGGTTTGGAATGACTGCAGTTTCACGGCTTGTAGGCTCCAAGTACTTACAGTATCCTGGAAATCAAAGCCCTAATGCCTCATACTGTATGTGTGTAGGTGTAGCTGTTTGCAAAATATACAGCATATAGAATATATGTGTGTCAACATCCATGCATGTACAGATGGATGAAAGGGATGTGGAGCATCTCTGTCCTTTTCTACTTTAGACAGAAAGAGACACAACCAAAAATGAAGGAATAACAAGAGCATTTCTACTTTAAAAACTGGTTTCTTCTCAAATATCCTTCTCGTATTTTTTTTTAAATTGCAGTGTAGCGGTAATTTTTTTATGGAGCCAGTTGAATTCAGGGACTGGGGGTGGTGTTTTGAGCTCTTTAACTCCTTACCAGCCAGAAAGAGAGAGAGAGAAATTGACTTTCTCACTGTCAGCAGAACAAATGTATAATGACATATTGATCTTAAAGAGCAACAAAACACCACCAACAGCAAAATAAGAATAACCACCTGCCAAACCCGCAACTTCAGGATACTCTATGCACAATTTCCAGCTTCAGATAGAGCACTTTTATGACTTGCCCTAAGCCTATTTCCTCATCTCCTTACATGAAAATGTCAAGTCATAGACCAAATTTCCTGCTGATGGAGATCCATGCCAAACCATTGATTTTGCCCATTCATTCCAGCAGAAAACATGCTTATTGTCTTTTGATCCTGCTGGTGCTCACACATCCTCCCTCTCTAGCTGTTTGTCTGGTGAAAGCTCACTTCCCTACACCCGCATCATAATTGGTTCCATCCGGCCTGGCACTGCAGAATCCAGCTCTGATCCAGCAAAGCACTCAAGCACCTGTTTAAAATCAAAGGATGTGGGTAGCTTCACTTCCATTCCCTTCCTTTTACGCATCTTTGTGACAAGGTATTTAGCAGAATTCACAGATTCATTGGAATCTGACAGGGCAGCACCATTAGTGCCTCTGATAATGCCTTGAGCTTGCAACCTCTGGCTTGTCAACCATGCACCTTAGCTCCTGTTCCACCTCAGCCCCCAGTAGCCTCGGCGAAAAAAATCACTGGACTAATTCATGTGTTTCATTTTCAGTACATGCTTTGCTGATTCTAGGTAATATACTGCACCCATTTCAGAACAAACCCCAGAAGCTGTTATGAGTTTTTTCATAGCATACAGTCCAATCCAGCAGTTCTCAACCTTTTTGGACTCAGAAAATTCCAGCCTACAGCTTTTACTCGCTTTGAGTGCAGAAGAATAATAGAAAAAATTGTTCTATTATAAAGAACCCAAAATCCACATCAGTTCAGAATGTTTTTGAAGCTATAGAGTCCTTTTTTGAAATGTCTGGCTTTATCTTGTGAACCAAGTATAGATGTCTGCACACTTAACAGTGCTAATATTGCATGGGAACCTACAGCACCCTTAAAACGATTTCATAGCACCCCAGGATGCCATATCCCACTGGTTGAGAATCACTAATCTAATCCTCAGTCAAAAAAGAAAGAAAAAGAAAATCAATAGTGTAATCAAATGAAGTAAAGAAATTCACTGGAAAGCAGGTATCTCACTGATGAGATATGGATAGGGAACAGAAATTGATTGTGATATTAATCATATACAGAGGTCAAAATTAGAGGTGACTGAATGTGGCTCCTCTACTGCAAACTCCTACCAATTTTCAAACTGGATGGTAGAAGATGAATTTTGGATACACTGAGGAGACACATTAGTGACAATGATTCCTGAAAAAAAGCTACATGAATAACCTGTGTGTTAAATTATGAAGTATCTGGCCAATTTGGTACTGTGCTTCAAAGACCAGGGACAAGTTTCTCAGCCTGTCTTCACAGCAAATGAGTTAAAAATCACAGTCAAGGCTGCTTGCAATAAAGGTATTATAGATACCCAAAAGAGGTGACTGGCTAGAAATTTCTCAGGTCTGCTGACAATTTTGAAGGATCTGGGTAAATTCCAAGCTGAAGAGAAGCCAAAATCTACTCCATTTGCTTGCGTCACAGCCAACATTGGCTCCCCCCACAGAAAAAGCTTTCTAGGGATGACACAAAGGGCACAAGCAGACAAATTAACCCTCATCCTATGAGGAATCTAAATGAGGCACTCCACTTTAAAGCACCTTTCTGGGAACGTGCGTTCTCTAGGCTTAATATGTCGTGCGATCCGGGGTTGTCCTCACTTTGCATCCCCCCCAAACCCTTTCCCTCTAGCACAGGCCAGGCAAACCCCAGCCAGCATCTTGCTCCCCCACCCCCACTCCCTTCCTGCAGACAGCTAGCAGAAAGAGGCTGCAGGCAGGCTCCTGCAGACTGACTCAATCACCACCCCACCACCCAAGAGGGTTGGGGGGGGCCTAACTCAAGCTGTTTTAAGTAAAGCATCATAAGCTGGGAGTCAGTCACTGTTCTGTGATTCTAAATGATTGGCCACAGGGTTGGTAACTGCAACAATTCCAACAGCAAAATCTGAAGATGCACAGACCTGCCTTATTTAAAGAAAAGAGGAGGAACCCCACTGAAAAGTAACATTTGGCAAAATGTGTGGTCTGTTTTGTTTCTGAGAGGTCCTTTTAGCAGACAATTTACCAAGGATATTTAAACTTCTCTTACCCTCTGGCAGGTTGTGTTTCTATAGTAAATTCTTCACATCTGGATCCTTTGCAAATGTCCACATTCCAGCTGGTAGACAGGCTATCATAAAATGCAATGCATCTTCAGAACAAATCATTAGGGGTGTGCGAAGTGGGCCCTATTTGATTTGGATTTGGATTTGGATTCAGCCTGAATCAAGGACAGTGATTCGATTAATTGGTTCAGATCACTGTGCCGGATTCAATTCAGCTGAACACAAATCTGAAGATTCGATACTGATTTGGAGAATCAGTGATTCAGACATAGACACAGCTTTAAAAGCTTTTTCTACATACCTTGAAGTAGCAGGCATGGCTCATGAATGCTGCCATGCTGGGGTGCATGGAGCATCCCACAGGACTGCGGGGGGCCCATCCATGTGCTCAACAGTAAACCCAAAAGTACTTCCGGTCCATTTCCAGGTCTGCCAGGGAACACACTGCCCACTCCCCACCCCCTTGAGCCACCCCGGCTCAGCGATTGGCCATGAAGGACCCTGGGTACCCTCCAGACCCAGGAGGCACCAGTCACCAAGCTAGGGGGCACAGTGAGGCCCCCCAGCATGCTCCCCAGCAGACCCAGAAGTAGATTAGAAGATTAGACCCACTTCTGGGTCTGCTGCTGAGCACACTGGGGAGTCCACCCAGCACCACAGAACTCACGAGCCCCTGATACCTAAAGGTACCTAGAAAAAACATTTAAAGCTGTGTCTATGTCCAGACCAATTTGGAGGGTTCCGATCCAATTTGGAGAGATTAAAGGGCCCTGGATTTGGAGATTCAACCACCGAATCGAATCAGGGACCGAAGCTTCACACAGCCCTACGAATCATACTAACCATGGCAACAAAATGGGGAGAAGTGCTACAACTTCTGGAAATTCAAACTAACTTTTAGTGAGTGAATTTTCCCCACTGGAGATCTCATTTTTTAGCCAGTAGACAAACAGAAAGGAGTGAAGATTGCTCAGGTGGTGATACCACAGTGAAGCTTACTAGAGTGACCAGTGCAAGGTGGTAAAGTGGTAAAAGAAAATTAATGTGAAAATAAGTGTTTATCTGGAACTGAAAGTTAAACAATGAAAAGAAAGAAAATCCACACTGCACAAGCAACATCTAGAGTGTAATCAAATGGCTAGGCTTGATGTATTGCACAGAACTGAAAAGCACACTGTCACTGCTGCAAGAAAAAAATTCTCACTGCTAGGAAGACAAAAGAAGGGTGACATGGAAAAGTAAAATGAAGAGGGATATCTGATTAAACGGTGTAACACCAACAAATCTACACCTTAGAGATAACAGCTGCAATAACAGATGAAACACAAAGGTTTGGGAGCAGAATCTAAGCAATGCAGCTTTACAATGCAGCTGTCCACCACCATCATAGCAAGTAGTAGTTGTGTGCCCCTTCGCTTCCCTGTGGGGCAACTACCAAAGGCACTGCACATACACAGCAGCTGGGTCCCACTATCCAGTAACCTATTTTCTTTCCAAATCTTCCCAGGATTAGAAAAGGGGAATGAGACATAAGATACTAAGGGGGGGAGGAGAGAGAAAAAATGCTGAACCAAAAGCACTGTGTAGGTCAGTGCTGGGAACCATTCCAGAATTCTGATTTCATGTGAGCCCATACAGTGCAAGTGGACACTAATGAGAATGTTAATTGCTTCCATTTAGCCAGGGAATCTCTGCAAACTGCAGCCAGAAGTATCAAATATCTCACTTCATCTAAGATGACAAAAAGTGTAAGATTCTCTTGTGGCTGGTATTACATTTATGGGAAGTCTGTCAAAGTCTTAAAGTTCATCCTACTTTTAATCTTCAACCATCCAAAGACTGCTGGATGGCTGCTCTTCTTCCAAAGGAGGAGGTACAGCTCACTTTGTATTCAGATTCCATATATGTGATCCATCACCAGTAAAAAAAAGCCTTAGTGACTGCTGAACTACATGAGACTCTTCTTCCATAAAGTCTGAATGCTTGGCCTCCACAGCACTGCAAACTGCCATTTCCTTTAATGCATTCTACACTGAGTTTTCATACACAAACGTTGCTTTCATACCAGCATCTTCCATTCAGTTGAGGTCAACCATCAAAAAACATAGTATCCACTAGGATACTAGTGGATTGTGCAGCTCATTGGACAAACGTTTGTGGAAAATAGCAGGTTTGCAGAATCTGGATTTCCTTGGCCAGCCAGCCTAAGTTACAGGAAATATGATGTGTTATTTATATTGATCAGACTATTTAAAGCAACTATAAATACATATAACCTAGCAATTCAATAGCAATATTGCTAATGAGATATATAACACAACCTAGTTTTTGCCTTAACACATGAGAACAGGAAAAATACTGCTGGTAAGTATCTCCATGTATTTACTGCTTCAGCCCCTTCATGTTGAATTATCTTTGTTCTATGGCATTCTTAGAGTAATGGGCAATGAAAAGCCTTTAAAAATAGAAATCACATTTTATGTCTGCATAAAACTAGAGTTCTGTATTGCAGCTCAGGAACTAAACATCATAAAACCCAGAGAAGGGTAAACACTGACTGCTTATATTGAAGCATGTCTGAGAGATTAATGATGAAGGGAGGGATAAATGTGTATACACTAGGAAAGAGACTCTGTATGCAGCCACATCATGCGTCAGAATCTTAGAATTCAAACCATCCAGAAATTTCTCAAAACACATTAGGCACTATGAAGGGCTATACGGTAATTCTGATCCAGATCCTGGCCTTTGTTCAAGCAGTGTTTGGTGTTGCATACATATTATAATGCCAGCTTCATAGTTCTTTCATACTGAAGCCACATGGGCACTACACACTGGGTGTACCTACACATGCTTTTATGTGCGCCTAAACTTAATGTTCATTAGCCTAATGTGCATTAAAGTGATTTTATGCATACACACACCAATGCGCATTAATACACGTGTGCAGACCAACTTGGGACTAAGGTTAGTCCCAAATCAATGGACACACACTACGTTAATGCACATGAGTACATCTACATGTTTGCTAATGTAATTTAGCTATTCGTGCATAAAGTTGATACCTGCTTTATACAGGTATCAAATTTAGGCTCAAATAGCCTTAAATTCCCATTTTTAAAGGCGCATTAAGGGTGCACACGTTAGACCCACACCCGTAATGTGCCTTAAAATCGGGCCAATGCACATTAAATGCACATGTGTAGACACACGCAATGATACCCAATACATTAGAGCAGCCTGAACACTGTTCTAATTTATACCAACTGCAAACAACTTTATTACAACAGCCAGGCATGACTGCAGCATAGACTAACACTGCCAGGCCATAGGCTAAGGGACACATAAATGTGCTGTAACATCTCTAGGTATCCCAAACATGCCCAGTCTCTTTCTCCCTACACTCAATAGACAATCCTCTGATGGCTGGCTATTCCAACCTTGATGCTGCTCCGCTGCTACATCAGCTCAAAGCAGTCTCAGCATACCAGACTCCTGGTTTATTACTACACTCTCATGTTTAGTACTCTATTGCAATAAATCCATAAAACTGTTTATATATAGCCTTTACAGTTTCCCATAACTGTGTCCCCAAATACAGGGCCCAGTAACTTCTGCTCTGAGAACCTGATTCTTTTATTTCTGAAGCAGAGGAAAAGGATTTCAATGGGCTCTGAACAAACACCCAAAAGCTTCAGCTGAAAGAAATTTTCTATTAAATGCAGTAGCATTAAGCCTTATAATAGCTAGCACAAAACTTAGTCATAAGTTTGAACAATTCATTTAGCAGACAGCAGCCATACACCCAGACAGTTGATACATTATGGGTCAATTATTCAGAAATACATGCATAGTAACTACATACATATTCATAGGCATCCAATGCAGTCATGGAAATGGCTAGGAAAACCCAAGTTTGTAAGCCTCCTCCAGATAACACGGCAGTGCTGATCAGTGAAACCCTTTCCATGACAATTATTGTCCTTTTGCAGCAAAATCTGCCATTAAGTTGACCTTTGGCTTGGTTTTATGCTCTGTAAAAAGACAGGCACTAGTGGGCACATTAACACAAAATGTTTACTGGACAGTTAACTGCTCAGTAAATACCTCAGTATCTACACATCCACCCCTAATAGGGGTACGTGAAACTAATAAACTCTGCAGCGGGGTAGGACTTGTAAATACAAATCCTAGCCTGCTGCAGAGTTTTTTCATGTGCAGCAGTGCATGTGTAGACACTGAGTGGCTGACTGGGGAATGAGGTGCTTCATTTTTTAGACTCAAGATACCCCTTGTTAGAATTAAGACACCACTTTTAAAATGCCAGCACTTAGCTTTCACTTGTCCGCCTGTCCATAGTCAAAGAGCAATTTTTCTATTGCAAAGAACTCAGAAAGACCACAACAGGTCAGAACATTTTCCTCTGTGAATGGATTTCTATTTGAAAACTCTGGATGTATATTGTTGTATCATCTGTAGGTGACTACTCACTTAACAGTGCTAATCCTGAGTAAAACCCATGATACAATTTTAAAGGGTCTTGCAGAACTCCAGGATTTTTCAGCACTCTGCCTGAAAATCACTGCTCTAAAGATAGAATCACCTTTAACCCAATGTGGGTGTGTTTACAAGACCCTAACTGCACAGTAGCCTTATAATACATATAGTGCCAATATGCTACTGCACAGTGTTATGAGGCTACTTCATAATATGTTTGCTGATGCTGCTGTGAAGTAACTCTGGTTACTGCACATTTATTTAGTACTTGATTATACAAGTACTAAATTAAATGCATAGTAGCCACTGCACATTAATGAACATGTAGACATGCCCTGTTTCAGCTAGTCCCTCTACTCTGTTAACATGAGCACTACATGTACACAGACATCAAGCAGCATAACAGTAAGTCATTCAGAATGGGCAAAAGAATGCAAAAGGGTTTCTAAGAAACCCGTCACAAAAATTCACATGAAATTTATTAGCTAACATCTTACAGTCATCTAAAATACAACTGTGCGAGTGCACTCTTAGGCCTCCTGTTGTTAATGACTGAGAGGGCCAAGGTTAAGGACATGACTGTGTATTGCTATTCAAACACAGAAGCAAAATCCCCATAAATAGCTGACAGTCACACCAAATGGCCATTCCAAATACTCTCTCATGAAACTCAGTATCTTTTCATAAAGAACAGCCAACTATGGATTTGGCACTGAAATAATCCACCTAGTGGTTCGCTGCCTTCAGTGGGCCAGATTTTACCACTCTGTCATGTTAAATACTCCAGAGGCAGTCCATGGAAATGAACGGACATTGGTATCATGCTTGTTCTCTCCTCTTCTCGTCTTGAGCCCTTAGTAGTGTTTCAGGCCTATGGGTTCTTTGTACAAAAGATCCTATGTTGGTTTTCAGGGGGTTGAAGGGCACTTTGAGGACTGTGGTTCATGAAGGGCCAGCATGGATGTTGTTTTGGGAGTTAATGTGTAATATATTGTTGCCCAAGCATGCAAGAAGCTGGACCCTGTGTCCCAGGAGGCCCCTTCCAGTCCCCCGTTCCTATGAAATGGACTGTTGGCAGAGTAAAGCACTTCTCATTGCAAATACAGATATCAGAGTTTAGCTCTATACAAGAAAAAATCCAAGATAACAAAGCAATTACACCACTGTAATGATTTATCGTGTTGTAGTGCACAAGAGCTCTCAGTCTCAAAGAAGAACACGGTAGTGCTAGATGCTGTACAAACACAAAACACAAAAAAGGTTATGATGCACTTTTATACTAAACATTCAAGGAAGGAAAATCAAAAATGGTATAAGCATTGTCTGGAGAACAGAAGCAATAAAATATAGAGGATAAAAGTCCTAATGACAACATGTTCCTGCAAAGGTACTAGCAGAAACATAGCCTATCCCCTCGCTTTTGCTCCACTCACATCAATGCTCCAAAATGAGACAACTCTGAGCATATGCCAATAAGCATGCCTGAGACAGAGAGCCAAGAATGGTGCAGGGCATCCACTCAGGGCTGCTCTAAGGCAGCTTGACTGTCTCATTTTCAGCAGTTGGCAAGAACAGAGCGGGAGTGAGCAAGCCGGGTGCACTTGACAGCAGGGCTCCCAGCCACAGCCCATTAAAAGCAGAGACGGATTCTGAGACCTCCAAGGACATGTGAAATACCTACTAGCCCTGTGACGCCCTGACACCATGAACTAAGAGCGCTCTGCCTGATGCAGCCACAACTGATCCGTTAGTAGAATAGAGAATCATCATAATGTTAAAAAAAGAAAACCCTGCAGCACTGTAAAGGAAATGCTGTGAACAAAGCATCTTCATACTGACCTCCTCATTAGAAAGTGGAATTATAATGATGCCTTTGGAATAATTGAGTGATAACTATCTGGGACTTCTGAATTCAAATGGTATCGATCTGAAATTAAAAATGCTTCAGGAAAAAGGTTTAAATGGTTCCACGCATGAATGTATGGTGATACTAATTATACCTCTACCACACTGACAAGCCACAAAGCCCGTCACTTGTATTTGTGCATTGTAAAAATCAGCTTTGAAAGAGATTCTATAATTGCAAACAAGTCAGGCAGAATAAATAAGCCATTATTGTAATGAGGACAGTTCTTACTGAAGATTTTTAAAAGACAAATTGCAGACTGTTAGTTCTTGCTGGGCCACTACCTTGTGTCCATCACCTGCTTTTACGTTTTGAGCTAGCTTGTATTCACCCTGACCTGCCTGTCTCATATTCAGCACTGTAAGTTCACCACGTTCTTCCTGAAAGAGCAACGTTATTAATAACTAATACAAAATTGTGTGCAACTGAATGTTTCAGTGTACAAATATGCATATTTACTCTTTACTGCTTTGTGTTCTATAGGGTCATAATTTTCTTCACTGTAAATTGATTAAAAGCCACTGATGCTGCATGGGAGCTGAATCCATTTATGCCCCCAAATCATCTGCATGCAATTATGTATTTCAAATGTTGGAAGCTGCCAGCCATATTGGTGCTATTTCAAATATTGCAGGTGAGTGTTCGTGTTCTAGATTGCAAAATGACTATTGCCTAAGAGGATAAATTCTTTTTTTTTCAGCTAAGTTTCTTTTTAACTATCTATTTCTTTCTGGCTCCCAGCAACCAGGCAGCAAACAATTGCATCCATATTATGACATTGTTTCATATGTAGCAACTACATTTCACTACAGATAATCTGTAAATGATTTAAAAATACAATATTTATTACATTAATTCACTCCTATTCAGAAACACATCAGGTGTTTATGTTCATCTTTTTCTGTTTCCACTGGCACACTACCTACAGGGGATTCCTAATCAGTTGCTTTAAACTTTGTTTCTTTTCTTATTATTATTGTTTACATTCATGTAGTGCCCATAAGTCGTAGACAGGGATTTCACTGTGCTAGGTGCTGTACAGATACAGAATAAAGACAGTCTCTTTTCCACAGGGATTATAATCTACTAATAGAGACAATGGATGAACATAGAGTACAAGTACAAGGAAGCAATTCAACACTACTGGTCCACAGGGTAAGCAGAGCTATCAGCACACTTAGGGCCAAACTGTTTAAGTTTTTCTGTAGCCAGCACAACCAGGAGAACGTTAAGAAGGAAACTGGAGGGAAGGATTTGGAGGAGAATAAATCAAACTTTACAAAGAGGCACAATGAGTACTTCCCACACTAGGGGCAAGAAATGAGAATGCACAAAGGAGCTTCCTAGAAAATTTAGGAAGTGGAAGATAGCTTAAGACACTGGCCCCTGACAGGAAATTATAGTACAAAGGAAATTATAGTACAAGATAATATGACTGCTGTAAAGAGCATACAGATGTCCAAGAGGATTACCTAACTCTCAAAATGACAAGGGTAAGAGATGAAAGAATATTGGAGTCTAGAAGTTTTACGTGGTGAGGGGTTTCTCTCTGCCCATATTATTCATATTGAGTATGCATCGCAAACAAGTAAAACCATAGAACAACTACCTAAGACATTGTCCAAAAAGAGATTTGGGCAATTAGGTCATTTAAAATGTGTTTGAGTATTTCCTTCATAATTCCCATCTGCAAGGAGCCAGTCATTTAAAATTCCTGAAGACAAAACTGGTGAAGAACAAACCAGCTGAAAATCAGTAAAAGAACATTCAGGCCAGGTACAGATACTACACATAAATCAGTATAAATGACCAGAAACTGATCTAAACGTGTAACAGAGCAGAAGTTCAGTACACATAGACTGGTTTAAAAATAGTGGAACTCAGTCTAAGATAGACCTCGATAGATGTAGTATGGGCACATCTACATGAGATACTTTACTGCACAGCAGATTAATTTGGTGTGTAGTAAAGCATCACCATCTACACGTGAGTGGCAATTAGGGCACAGTTGACTAATTTACTGTGCAGCTGGATAGTTACAGGCAACCCCTGCTTAACGCTCTTAATTGGTTCCTGAAAAACACAAAACGAGCATTAAGCTCTATCAAACTTCTATACCAGATCCCCAAAGAACATTTCCTTGTCCATCCATACTCCATAGGGGTGCTATTCTCATCTATTGCGCTTCTTTCTTTTCTTTGATATCTCCTCTGCATCCCATCTCTCTCCTTTCCTTGTACAACATCAATCTTTGCAAAAGAAAGAATAAGAAGCAATGGTCATCTTTGCATTTTACCAATACATACCTTTAATTTTCATTTGCCATTAAGAGAAGTAATGTGGGAAAGGCTTCATCCACCTGATTTTTGTGAATAGGAAACAATTGTCTAAGACTGGCATGGTGCTGAGAAAAGTGCCATCCAAAACCTTAGCAGTGTTGATGTCAAAGGGAAGTGAAAATTGATGGCATTAATTTCCAGTCAGGCCAAGTACTGTCTGGGCATTACAAAACCTTTTCCATACTGTTGCATGTATGAAAAGACTCTGCTGAGGTATGATTACCGTCCGAATTTTAAAAATACCAGTCAAATTAACCATTGCTTCAATTCCTTGAGAAACAAAGGAATTATGATTCTAGTTAATAAGTTAAACTTCCCAAGTTCCAGAAGTGTAAAGATGATGGAGGCTGCACTCAGAACAAGGGACTGAGTACCCTACATTCACCTCAGCAGGGGTCTGCTTCAGTCCTACTTCAACTGGCACAAGAGGCCACTTACTTGAAAAGTGAATTTAAAATACCATGAAAATAATGTAAAAATGCGAATAATTTTTTCTAGTTTTCAAAAAGCTGGAGGAGGATAAAGAAAAAAAAACCCAACAATTTTTAAATGAGAACCAAGCTGCCAAAGGGGGAGGAGGGAAATCACCACACATCTGACATTCAGTCATAAATCAAGGTTTGCCACAAAATGTTTCTGTCCCTAAAAAAAAAAAGTAATGTTCAAGTTAAAATGTTTTACAAGGTTGTGTCATAACAAGGGCAAATACAGGAATAAAACTGGGGAGCAGCAGCAGATCTGTCAACCAAACTGAATCAGCAGCTGGAGCACTACACCCTCACTGTGGGGTTAAAGGAGTGGATTCTCCATCCAATAAAGAAAAACGAGGCTGCATGGAGGAGGAGATAATGTCCCCTTCCTGCCCACCCCCTCCTCCCCCAGCCTTTATAACAGCTACTTAAATGGTTGCAACTAAAATATCTATGCAAGAATATATATTAAGTGTTTTAAAGAACCTCATGAATAATGGTGCTGAATGGTTGGCACTGACTTTGTGCTTACTCATTTTTGAGCCCCTAAAATACATTACAGTCAAAATATCACAAACCCCATAGCTGCCCAAAATTAGACTCCTGATAACTGAAGAAGTCCTGAGAGCCCACCAGCTCCCTCAGATCCAATGGGAGTTTATATATTCTTAATACTGTTGAAAACAAAGCCATTTATGTAAGTGCTTATGTAAAGATACAGAAGCCTGAAGTCAGGCTTCTGTTTTTAAAAAGAAAAAAAAAAAAAGCGGGGGGAAGCTTGGCCTGAATTTTTTAGTGCTGGAACTAGCCTGATTTTAAAAAAATCCGAAGTGACAGAGCTTCCACTGTTTCTGTTCCTCAGCATAACAGATTGCTGCCTAAATCCATATGCGGACATTTTATAAATGGCTTAGTTTAATTTTACAAGGATGCAACTGCATAACTAAAGCAACACTAGCATTTGCTAGTACACCCAAATCAAGTGATTGCATTGGTCCTTATTTAGGAACTTAATTGGCACTCGCAATTACCTGACCTGAAGTCAATTCATGCAATTAAATCCCCCCCCAAAAGTGTGCATTTTTTCATACATATGTTGATAAAGATTTCCAAAAGTAGCTTTTTTGGTGCTCAGCAAAAGGCCTGGTTTTCACATCACATGCTCAGTGCCATCTGAAAACCAGGCCTTTGAAAGCCATTTCATATTGGGAATCCAGAAATTGAGGATGCCAAAAGATCACTAAACATTTCTGAAAAATCGCAACCACCCAACCTAAAACATTCTGAATGCGCTCTTTTTTGTTAGCCCTTCTCTCCAGAATGTTTCCAAGCATTATATATAGAGGCAAAACTGCCTGTTTCTACACTCTGGACAGAGCAGGGGCTGGGGGAAGGGGTACTGCACAGCACACCAGAGAGCCGGGGGTGGGAAAGCAGACGTACTCTATTCTGCCTTGGCATAGCCTTACCACACTCCAGATGCTGCTGCTGCTGCAGCATGGGCTCTCTTGAGGTCAGCATGCTGGCACCCCCACTTGGGGCTGATGCCCCATTCACACATGTCTAGTTACACTGCTGACTGTATTTTAAGCAAGACACATGTTCGAAACCAACACTTAACTGAAGTTGAATAACCTGTTCCAATATTCAACATCACAGGGGAACAAACTGATCTTTTTAAAAAGGCCAGCTTAGTTCTCTGCATTACACAAAAAACACCCAACATCAACAAATGTACTGTGACATATAGTGGTTCATGTATTTCCCCATTGTTAATACAAATCTTGTACATTTTACACATCAAGAGCAATTGCTAGACTAAGCATTAGATAGGGCTAAGGCAAGCAAGTGGAGACACCTACTTTTCTAAATGCAGCAGCCTTTTTATTTCTTGTTTGTCTTTAGCCATGTGAAATGCTGCAGGGCTATTTCTGTGTCTGGGAGCCACATTATTAAATAAATGACTCCATGCACAGTAGCAGTGGGCCATGACACTCAACTATTTGTATACACAATGCAAATGCAGCTGGATGGATGAAGCCAGCATTTTGCATCCTCATCAGGATATTTGTTAGCCTCATTTTCTTGCTGTCAGAGGCTATATCTGTTATTCAAACACTACCTCATTCAGAACAGGAGTTCTGAAGTCAGTATGGAGAAAGTTTTCAGAGAATAACTCTGAACATATACAGGTTCCTATCTAAATACAGGAAAAAAATCAGGGGTATGGGGGGGGGGAGGGCAGGGCAGGAGTGTGGGGAGGATTCTGCATAATTAACCAGACAGAGGTAACCCATTTGGTTGCCAGTATACACATTCCTAAAACGTAAGTGTTTTTAGGAATAGGGATAGATATTCAAAGAGCCCGAGGCTAAATTGATTCAATCTTTGCAGGTTAATCTAACTTGAATATATTTAATTAATTTGTAAGTGAATAGACATTCACTTGTCATTCCAGAAATGCAGGCACATGCCTGCAGTGGCTCAGGCCAGTGGCCTGCCCTTCGACAGAGCTGAGCTGAGCTGGGGGGGGCACAGGGACAGGGGATGGGGAAGGCACCGGCAGACCTGGGTACAACTGACGAGGAGGGGTTTAAACCCCCAGTCCAGCCTGCAGGATTCGGGAGAGGGGAGAAGAGGGCACATGGCCAGACAGAGGCATGGCCAGACCCTCATGGCATGTGAGGAGGAGGAGAAGGAGGAGGAGGAGGAGGGGGAGAACCCTGCCTGCCACAGCAGCTCTGTGACAGCCAGAAGCAATCCAGACACACAGCGCCACTGCCTGGTTCTAGAGGGGAACTCTTCCTACTCCTCTTCCTCCCTCTCCCCTGCCACTGTAGTGTGGGGAGGGCAGGGCTCTGTGCAGTGCTTCCCAGCCCCAGAGAGGGGGACTCTTTCCCCTCCTCCTCCTGCCCCGCCCCACTTCCATGGGGTGGGGCGGAAAACTGTGGTGCTGCTGGGTCTGACCCAGCCTGGGCAAGGGGAGTGGCTATCACTAAGTTGCAGCCACTGGGAAGGGCCCTGCCCTTGCAGCCCAGGCCAGCCCTGCTCGGTCCTGGCCAAGGTAGCCACATCATGGGGGCAGCTTAGGCCAGGCCACAGGGGTGAAGCCCTTCCCAGTGGCTGCATCTCAGTGACAAGGAAGCTGAACTCTGCCAGTGACAGCAGCCTGGCCTGGCATGCACAGGTGGCAGCTGGCCAAGTAGCAGGCTACCCAGGCCAGTTTGGAGGTGCCACAGGGACTCGTGTGTCCACAGTGAGCTCCCACGGTGGACAGCTTCTGAGCTCTAGGCCTGCCATTGCCTCCGAGCCAGCCCAAGTAGCCTACTGCCCAGCCAGCTGCCACCTGGGAAGGGCCTCACGCCTGCAACCTAGCCCAGGCCAGCCCCACAATGTGGCTGCAAGTTAGTGACAGCCACTCCCCATGTCCAGGCTGGGCCAGGCCAGGCCAGACAGCACTACACAGAGTCCTCCTCCCCACTCCACAAGTCCCTGTTCTGCCCTGGCAGCAGTCCCCGCCATGGGTAGGGGGGGGAATTAACCCCCTCCCTGCCCTCTTAGCCTTAGCAGGCCCATGCCAGGATGGCTGCAGTCACTGCCAGTGGGACAGGAAAGGGAGGGGGGAATAAACCCCCTTCATGCTTACATTGCCTGGGTGCATCCACACATACAAGCACAGCGCTTGCAGCAGCTCAAATAGAAGCAGTGCAAATTTGAGCAGGGGCTTTTTGCTTCAGCACATGTGCTCAGACATGCACTTTGTTTTGGAGCAAATTATGCCACTTGGGGTACAATAACCCTGCCTGGCTCCTCCCAGATCTTCAGCCGGGGGAGCTAGAGCCTGGGGCCAGCACCTGTGCTGTCCCCAGCAGTATAAAAAGCTGCCCTGTCCTGGCTCAAGCAGTATAAAAAGCCACACTGGCAAGTAGCTCAGGGCTACTAGCTCTCAGGAGATTCTGGGGCCCAGCCAACTGGTACCTGGGGTAGCCCCTTGTGCTAGCTGGACTGCTGAAGCAGCCCTGAGTCTCCCTGCACCCTCTACCCACTGCAGCAGTCTGGCAGTGGGGGCTGCTGCCTGTCTGTGATCTGCTGTGCACCTGCCAGACTCAGATGGGGACTGCAGAGCCAGTAGAGGCATCTGCCCCTCTGGGCCAGCTGCCAGTGGACTGTGGTTGCAGGGTTGGCCTTTGTGCAGCACTACTGCCATGTGCGCCCCTGCCCCACCATCTGGGCAGCTATCGCCCAGAAGGTGTTCTGGGTGTGGTGGCCTGCTTTGAACTGTCAAAGCATGTCCTCCTGGCCCCATTTGTCCAGGAGATCAGCCACAGCCAGATGGGTCCAAGGTGCCAGCTCTGAGCAAGCAGGGTCCTGCCACTGGCCTCCCTAGAAGGAATTCTGGTGTTCCCTATTGGAAAACTGAAAAATAAAAAAATCCCAAAGTCACTCTCTAAAATACCCCCAAATCTATGTTCCTCCACAAGTAAAACAAAATACCACTATAAAGAGACAGAGCAAGAAAGAGACAGTGATCATTTGAATAATGCTTTATAGATATATCTTACAGTGTTAAAGCAAATTTCTTATCATAATAATAAAGTGAGCTCTAAATACAGGTTTCATGAATACATGTTTTGCTGCACTCCCACAGGGCAATGGCCTCCACACAAGGGGTTGAGCCCTCTCACAAGAGGTACAGCCCCCCAACAGGGGGTTCAACCCCCACACAAGGGGTATGGGCCCCCAGCAGAGACCAAATGGCCCCCACAGGGGCTACCGCCCCCCTTGCAAGGCCCACATGCCCCACCCCAGCCCCCCCAATTGCTGCCCCACCTAGCCCCATCCCCCACCAGTTGCTGCAGCCCCTGTAATGGCTGCCCCACCCAGCCCCACCCCCCTGCTCACCCAATGGGTGTCCACCCATCCTTACTCCCCCAATTTGCACCCCCAAGACCCCATGGCTACTCCCACAAACCCAGGCACCATCACTTTAAAAAAAAAAGTTGTTTTTTTTTTAAGTATGGCGGGGTAGAGATTGGGGGGGCTTTAGCGGGGTGCGGCTGGCCAGGTCAGGGGGCGGAGGCCTCAGGGAGGCTGGCAGGGGGAGGGGACATCCCCAGCAGTGGTCGGGGGCCTCGGGGGGGCTGGGGTAGTGGGCAGGGCCATCAGGGGTCCCCCCCATGGTCCCCTCCCCCCTCCTTCAGCCCATAAACCGGTTTGACCCAAATCAGTTAAGTCTGGTGCTACATTCAGCCAGGTTTATCTTAAACCAGTTTTGGCCATTTTGAAACTGGTTTATGTGCACTGAACTTATGTTCTGCTACAGGTTTAAACCAGTTTCGGATCGCTTAAACCAGTTTATGTGTAACTTCTGTCCCTTGCTTAAGTGAACAGTTAGCTCAAAGACATGACACCATGAAGCCCTGACCACAATCAGAGACCCATGGTAATAAGAAGACAATCTTAATAGACATGACAAATGAAGAGTGAGAGAGAGGAAATCTCTTTTAACTCTGTTCTTCAAAGAAACAACCGAGGCACAGAGGGGCTGGCGGCATGCCCAAAGTCACTCAGGAAAGTCTTAGGCAAAACAGGGAATTGAAACTATTCTTTGCAATTTTATGTGTTACTACACTGCAAACATGCATTATAATACAGACATCTCAAGCCCACAACATTGTGTTCCAGATACATGTCACAGAACAATGTGACTGCACAGACACATGGGAAAAAGCAGTTCCTTTAAGAGTGCTTTCAAACGGTGGAAGAAGGCTTTCCATCAGGACCTCAAAGAACAGGTCAGGTTTTCCTGATTTGGTCAGAAAGAGACAAGGCCAGACTTCTTAGTGTTCATCCATCTTGGCTATAGTACACTGGAATTCTGCAGGGAGTTTTGTGAATATTTTAGCTTCAACTTTGCCATTCAGCAATAACATTTGTTAGCAATTTACTCTTTCATAATGATTCCTGATTTCCATAGTCCTCTGGGAACCTCCACATAAAACTGAGCACTTCATAAGCTATGCAGGAGTAAGAAAGGAGAGAGAGAGAGAGAATCTGTAATATGAAAGAGCTAAATTTACAGTTCTAGAGACTGACCCTGCCTATAACAGAGCAATTGTAAAATATGTGAGTAAACCTCCCTGTAATAGTCTGCCCAAAGTCCCTCAATCATAGGTTGAAGAAATACCTCAAAAGGACAGTTCAGTGTTCATGTTCACTCAAACCTTGGCTCTTCACCAAGACAAAAAAACAAAGAACTATTAATCTGTTATATTTTGGAAGCATTATAAAAAGGGATGAGACTACCAGAATTATTGCAGTAGCACAAACGGAGACATCTTAGTCACTACCTAGCTGGGCCAAAATCATACTGGTGCTTAAGTACAACACTGCATTTGCACTCTCATTTGCCTCTACCCATCTCCCAAATTTTTCTGTTTCCCCAAGATGGCTCCTTATAACCATTCAACTTGTAATTTTACCAAGCGCCATAAAAATTAACACAGAGAAACACACATATATATCCACCAACATGCGCGCACACGTGCACACACACACACACATTATGGAAGCCAAAAGAACTTTGGCACAACATGGAGAGGTGGTTGTCAACAAAAGCAGATGGTCAGAAGAATTGGGCAAACACTACCAGTTTCATAAATGAAGTTTTTGCTTTCATTCTAAATGCCATACTTACTTAACCAGTTCCAGACAAGAGGATACATGCAAGCCAGTTGGAAACAAGCTCTCTGCCAGCCTCTCTCTTTTTATGACAAAATTAAAAGTCCACAGATGGAATAACTCAAAGCTAATTCTTACACAGGTTGGTTCCCTTCCTTCCTCAATGCCAAGTAACAAAAAATGTGTTGCATTTAATTAAAGCAACACTATAAAGAGAGGGGAATGGAGTCACTTGCTACACCTTTGGGTGGCTTTATCTCCCCCTCCAGTATTCATTTTGTGCCCCCCAAATCCCATTGCCATTTTTATCCAAAGCCTCACAGTTAGCCATTTCACTCAATGTTTTAGCAGTTCTGAGCAAATTCCTGGTTCCCATTCATTCCCATTCCAGTAGGATCAGGAATTTACTCAGTTATCTGCAGGTACAGTACTTCTCCCCCTCCCCATCAGTAGCCTAAGTAAGCCCTTGAGTCCGAAACACAACCAAACATGTAACAGATAAGGTGAAATTCTGCATCAGAAAGTCGCACTGCCTGCAACACATCGGGTTGGTTTCCTTACTGATGGCATTGTAGCTTCTATTGTTATTGACATCATCCTGAAGTCAACAATGTAAGTATCAAAGTTTGACAAGAAATAAGACAAGGGGGCATAAGAAGTAATAATGAAGATAAATTTAATCTTCACTTGAATTGCAACTATGGTTTTAGTTGATCAAAAATGTCTTAGTAGCCCGTGGAAACTATAAGCAATTTTGGCTGCCTCCATTTTTTAATAATTTTGAAAAAACTGATTGCCCACCCTTCAAGTCAGCATTATATCCCCAACTGGGAACCCAAATCCACTACCCAGTTCCAAAATGGGGGATGCACTCTATAAAAACAATACCTTAAATAGTTAACATCTATCCACAAGTATCCAGGAGGGGAAGGAGACGGTGAAAAGTTAGCTTTTAAAAACAGGTAAAAAATAACTTTATTTGAAATTAAAACAATATTTCCATTTTGTCACCTCAAGGAATGGGAAAGAATTGGAAAAAGAAAGGGGGTTTGTAAAAATCCGCACTTCCTTCAAGTCTTTGTTTGGTCAAATGGGTTAATACTAGCTATTTAAAATCCACCACAATGTTGAAAAGGGATAGGTTTGGTTAAAATTAGGATGATTCCATTGGTGCTTACTGTAGGCACCTTGATGCCTGGTTTTGAATACTATTTATAATACCTAATACAGTCAGCTTCTATTGTTGAAATAAATCTGTTTACAGCCATAACAGAAGCCATTTCAACCAGAGAAAACACATCATTTATTTGCAATTATAACTGGCAGTATAAGCAACATTTACAGTACCTGAGGAATGTGAGCAGAAAAACATTTATTCCACCACCTCAGTCCAGTGCAAGTAGTGTGATGCTTACTCAACCTAAAAAGAGTGAAATAAAAGACTAGATTTCTACTTGCCTTTTACAGGTCATTATTTTAAGGCTGCAATTAAAACCAGTGGCTCTGAAGTGCCTCATACATAGTACTATGAATGTGTTTAACAAACCTAATCAGAAATACCATGCTGCTCACAGAATTCCTCACCTAGTAATGGTCAGTATCTTGGAAGAGAGGGAAAAATAGGATTTTTACTTGACATGTCCCTTTCTATTATTAATACATTTTTATTGTAGTTGTTTTCACTGTTTTTACTTTTTTGTCACAATTTTTAATGAAATTCAAAATTACATGTCCAGACACAGTAAGTAGTACCAAATCTGGATGTCATTCTGTGTATCTGACACATACAAAGCACCAAGCAGAATCTTATAAAGTGTAGGATTAATGACTGGTTGAGAAACACTAGTCGATGTACTGTGTTTTTTAAACTGTATATCCTCCTATGGAAGGTGCTGCATGTACCTAACCTATATGCATGAACAACCCACAGCCCAGAAGTGGTGGTTTTATGATGCAGAATTATATTGTTACTGTTTAGGCACAGGATGAGAACATTTTCATGAAGAGTTTTGATATCCAGTAAATAGTAGTACCTATGAAATGTATAGCACTGTCTACTATAATCCCAATTATTAGAAATAATGCTAAATCTAGTCCACTTCTGGTTTCAATAAGATTTCTCCTCCTGCATAAAACTGAGCCTGCATGTCAAGATTGGGATCTAATTGCAAGGCAGGAGAGAGGAAAAAGCCTGTTACCCCATTATAGAGGGCTGCTATGGTACAGAGAATTTAACTGACTTGATTGAAGTCCAACAGAACGGCTATGGTAGAGGCAGATTTGCTGGCTCTCAGTTCATGCCATACCCAGCCACAGAATTATCCTCCCACTCATGGACATCCTGACCTAATCCTTTCTTCATCCCAGTCTTCCCCACAACATCCACTTTGGAAATCTGTCGTTCCCAGGATGACTGGAGCTTCTTGAACTGGCATTTTGCATTAGAGTTTTTTCTTTATAAAATAGTTACCTCATGAAAATTTGTAGAGAAAAACTTTCATTTCACCTCATACAGTAACTTTTGAACAAACTCAGTTCGAGTCTCTTCTTTGCATAAAGCATCTATTATGATGCTGAGTGAAGTGCTCATTAGCCATCATGAATATTATAAGCTTTGGATGTTAGTTCACTCAAAGTCTGACCTTTCCGAATATCCTGGCTCTAAAACAACTTCTGCCCGTGATCTGTGGTGTTTGAAGTTCTGGTTAATTGGGAGCCAGTCTCTCTCTCTCTCTCTCTCTCTCTCTCTCTTTTAAATATTATCTAATGTGGAATTGAGCTTACAGTAAATGTCACTGTAAATTGTAAGTGACATTAACTCTGTGGATCGGTTTAATTTCCCATCCGGGTGCAACAAACTGGACCACTGTTGCTCCACCATCCTTGTTAGTGTTGATCTCCAAAGTTCAGTAGCTGTTAGTGGGAAATTGAGGAACACTCATTTAGACACAAGCGCTTACCCTTTGACCCCAGCAACAGCTTAATTTACCATGATGCCTAATGGAGCTGGTAAATAAATTAGCTGTGTAAAGCCCAGTACAAATGAGTTTACATTGTCATTGTAATTTATGACTTGTACTGTACTGAGCTTCACTGTACCAGACTAGGTAACTGTACCTCGCTGATGAACCCAGATAGGGACTAGGGATGGACAGGACCAGAGTTCTGTGTCAGCTGAAAACTTGTCCATTCCCCAGTAAGAACGTGCTGAAGGAATTACCCTGAAATCCTGGAAAGTTCAAGTACACTCCCAATTTTGGACTCCCTGCTTTGTTCAGATACAGACATTTTAAAGTCACTTCATTGTGGAAAGAAGACATTCAGATCTGGATGCATCTAAAAATTTGATTTCCCCCCTGGGCCATCTATAGAAAAAGCACATGGTCAGAGTACCCAAAAAAGTGCTCTGAATTTGCAAAGACTTTTTCTAACCCTAAAAGCTGCATGTTGTGGTAATACTAGATATTATGCTCATTTGTACCTTAGCCATTAATTTTAGATTTGTATTTACCTCCTTTTCCATACAAATTTGGTATTAATGTATTCTTAATCACTGTCATTTGTTACAGAAATTTAAAAAACAATTCAAAAGAAGGCCAAACTGAAACTGCTGGATGGCTTCATAAATAGCTAATTTATTTTATACCTACTTTTATTAATTTATTCATTCTTATTCTGTTTCATTGTCACCTTCCTTATATTTGTGTGATACTTCCATACAATCTTACATGCTTCAAAACTTAAATTCACAGTAATTGAAATATGTACATAGACATTCATAAGAAAAAAAGGATTTATTCATTGTTTCCAACAGTGATAATATAATTATGTTTATATTGAGATTCTAGCCCCTCATCTAGTGCACATCCACTTAACTTTTTTGTCTAGAAAGAAAGAGAAAATAACCCCTACCCAAGTGTTACTAAGCAAAGACAACACATTCTTTCATTTTACATGCTTTTTTAGTATGACTTGAGGTTTTGCCATGTAAACAGCCAAAAAGAAAACAAGGCTGTACATTTTTATTGAGGTGCAATAAAAACAAAAGCATGTCTCTATCTGATATATTTTTGGACAGTTTTTGCTTACATGATATAAAACAGTGACATTATGTATTGTTCCAAGTGTATAGTGCTTTACAAGTAAAAGATATATCAGGCACTACTATCCTGAGGAACATGGAATGACAACATTATCGGAAGTAAAAATGGCATTGGTGTTGATGTTGTAGTACCTGAAGAGGTTTGGGATTGCACAAAGACACTGCCTATGTATAATGAGATGGCCCTTTTCCCGAAGAGCTTGCAATGTAACTTGTGGGTGCAGGTGGACTAAGGGAACAAAGTAACAATGAAACCATCTCAGTCATTCAGTTCACTTCTCACACCATTCACTGCCTGGGGCAGAGTTCAGATTTTGCCAACCATCTTGTCCTGGGCCTCAATGCACAAAGGTGCAGCTTTGAATGAGTTGTGAATCACCCCATGGCTTAACCTCTCTTCCTTTTGTGTTGGGACTGTGAACTTGTTTTAGGGAACCGATCACCTGGCATTCTCAGAACATGACCAGAGTCCACTTTCTTACCTAAAATGTTGGCACAACTGTTCACAGTTGTGCCGACTGCAATCTCTCTACCTTCTTTGTTCTTTCTGACTACTTAACTCTGAACACCCCATGCCAGTAGGAGCTAAATAACCTCCCTTAGATCGCCCTGATGTTCCATGACCCCAATCCTAGAGAAGTGTACTTGGATTAGCACCTTATGATTGTCATAAGCACTGCCAAACCCTCCTCAACCAGCTTGTACATGTCATGGCTTAGGTGACAGGTTAGAGGAGACAGTGATTTGCAACTTAGAGAAAAAACATATGTTGGTTTTTCTGTTTCATTTTTGGACAACCTCTGCATCATTTAAAGCTCTCCCTGCTGCCTTGGACTCTTTGAAGCAGAATCAGCTAGTCTGTGCCCTGTACGTGGAAGCTGGCCTTATGGAAGATACCACACCACCCCTGAGGGTCCGAGTTTAAGCAATCTTGCATTCTTCACACACTGTGCCACTATGCCCTATCCCTTGCATGCATGTGCACTAACGCAAGAAGGACTTCCTACTACGTGCACAACCAATATCACTGCACAACCAATATCACTGGAAGTTTATGTACAACCAACAATGACCAACTGTGTATAGATACTACAGTTGTCGCTGAGGGTCAAATGCAAGGCTTTTAGCACCAGCAGCTGATCCCTACAACTCACTGAACCCTGTGACAAAGCTTCCATTGAATTTAATGATGTAGCATCAAAAGACCAAGAGTTTCTATCACTTGAGGAAATCGAGTAACTACCTCAGCCAGTGGCACACATCAGGACCTTCTCCTCAGTAGGACCACCCACTGGTCTAAAGACTCCATTCAAGTAATAAGGAAAGTATTCAGTTGACTTCCATGCTTTTTCTGCCGAGTTCAAAAGATCCTATTGCACCCACAAAAAACAAACAGATTGCAGAAGGAGGCATGTTCTGTTGTAAATCTTAGGGTGCAAATTTTGCATTGATTTCAGCCACAAGGTTAAAATGCAGCTGCTACTGGTATGAAACATGAGATCACAGCATACAGCAGCAAAAGCTGTAATTCAGGACACAAATTAAAATAAAATATAATAACCAATGAAGTCTGCAAGGGGATACTAAATTATTAATATTAAAGTTTCAGGTCTATACTTATTAACTTCTTAATTATCTTACAGGCCAAGGGAAAACTTTAAATATACAGCTCAGATGTAATGTTTCCAAGGCCAGTGACAAGTCCAAACATTCACATGATTTACCAATACAGCTGGCCTGGGATACACACCCATATGGACTGGAAGCAGTGTATTCCACACACTTGTAGGAGAAGAGAAATCAGTTTTCAATGTTTGGAAGAACCCAAGCAAAACATAAAACAAGCTAGGCATGAATCAAGAGTAAATCCTTCAGAGGTACCATTGACAGGCACACATTTTATCCCTATAGGCATGGGGAGTGCAGAAAAGACTTTGTGCTTCTGACAGCCGTCACTTACTCCTGTCCACCTCAGAACAACACAGAAACATTCTTTTGCTTTGCTTCCAACAGAATGCAATGACTGGTTCCTATTATTCAATGACATCCTCCAATATCCAGTGGAGAAAGTCAACATAATCAACAAACAGAGCATATCTAATAGCTATGTCTGAATGTCTGGTATGGATTTTTGTTACCTTCATCAGGTTCATTATAGACAGAGTTTTCAAGTTTTGTGACATAACTCTGGCCAGTTCCCCTCACATGGTTCATTTCAGAGTTTGGCTTGCACAACTGAAGAAAATTTAAATATTTTAGTTGTGTCAGAAGCTGTTGCAGTAATGGGTTCTTTAATTGGTTTGGCATGATCTTTCTAGCTAAAGTCTTAAACATCACGGACACAGAGCCCAACCTCCCTAATTTGGTTCTATAATACAGCTTGACAGCACCTTACTATGCCCTTCTGAGGAAGAAGATTTTAGGGTGAACCACGATACGGGTAAAGACTCCATTAGTTCAGTAATCTCCCTTTTAGCTCATAAAGGGGCATGGCCTTGTGGTTCAAGCACTGGGCTGAAAGTCAGGAGATGTGCATTTTCTTCCTCTGCTACCTTTTTATCCTGTGAAACTTTTAGAAAAATATTGATCTTTTCTTTAGTTCTCTACCTGTAAAACAGAGATAACAAGACTTCTTTCACTTCTTAATGTAAATTATTACCTCTTCAGAGCTGAGACTGATTTCTGCTGTGCATTTGTATAGCAAATAACACAGTGGGTCCCCAACCTTGATGGGGGCCTCTAGGCATTGCTATAATTTAAATGATAATAATGAGTATAGTCTATCTGGGGTGGCCAACATGCAACACATGTGGCACAGGCAGCTTTTCTGTGGTGCAACAGCAGCTTGGTCAGGAAGCAGAAAGCAGAGCAGCACATAAGGCAGAGAAAAGGGAACAAAGTGGCACTTGGGGAATGTAGGGTTTAATTTACGGCAGGCTTGCCAAAAATGTTGGCCCCCACTGCAGGAGTACTCTGGAGCATCCAGGAAAAAGACACATCATAGGGACTATACCCATCAATTTCTTTCCCCCTTCTCATCTATGTTTCTCTTTCTCCCTCTCCATTCGTAGAACAAAGCTGTTTTTTTAAGAACTTAATTCCTATAGGAGCTCTGCAGAGTTGAGCGCCTTTATTACTCTTAGAGAAGATTAAAAGCAGAGAGCAAGGAAAGAGTAGAGAGGACAGTAGTGACAGATCCACTCTGCAAGGTCAGAGACTAATATGCTATGAAACTGTTAACAAAGAAACTTAAATTTAAAATGTCCCCTGGGAGAAATAACACATATTCCCCTTACCTCCTCTCTGTCTCCTTTCCCTGGATATCCACTCATCTCTGCAGTGAATCCTGCCAGAGCTAGTCCAGACAAGGCTGCCACTGCTAAAGCTCAGCCCCAGATCCTGAGGCCTCCACTATGCCAGTGTGACATTTTTTGCTCATGCTATAGAGGGGCTGAATGTGGAGCCAGAGCTACTTTCAGGGACAAGAATCTAAGCATCTTCAGAGGCCTGCAAGTTTTCCCCTCCCACCACCCCCAGCTCTGCTTGGTCATTAATGGAGCCAATACATTTTACTGTGCCCTGCTCCCATCCACATAAAACAATCCTCAACATATAATATCTCCTTACTCTACTACACATCCCTGTGGACTCCGCTCTCCCCACACATACATGGCCTCACACAACCTGTATGGGGCATAAGAGTTTTTGCCATGAAGAAAGGAACTACAAATTATTCAAAATTTCTTTAGGAACAATTTCAGAGAACAAACACACCTGAGAAAGCTGTGACAAAGCCTAAAGGCAAGTCTCAAAGAGAAGAAAAAAGAGTGAAAATCACCACAGCCATCACTAAATGTTCCTCACACCTTACTTAGTAGAGCATCCTAATATGAACAATTTACATTGCATAACTAACTCAGAACAAGGGTCCATTGTTCTAGTTGTCCCTACATGTACTGAAAAACACTCCATGCTTTGAACAAATTACAAATCAGATGAAAGAAAGAAAGTAAGAGGGAAAAGATGCAAAGGCACACAGAGAGAAAATGACTGGCTCAAAGTAGTACAGCAAGGCAATGACAGAGCCATGTTTCTCAAGTACCAGCCTACTGCTCTGTCTGCTAGGTCACATCATGTCTCAAGATACCAACACAAATTGCCTTTACTCACAGAACTCAAAAGGCTTCCACTGAAACAAACTGGCAAACCTTGGCGAACATTCACATGACTCTTCCAATAGGATCTGTGTCTTCCTATATATGACTGGACAAAGTCTAGCAGGTGTTAGTAGAAATCAGGATAGAAGTTCACAGGGCCACAGTCAGGCTGGTGGCTACCTGCAACTATTGTGACCGCTGTATATAATAAGGCCCTGATTCAACATAGTGTCAGAGCCCATGCTAGTCATCTCTAATCAGTACTACATGTAAGTATATGCTAAAATGCTATCCAGAATAAGGGTATAAAGATATAAAACTTTCAAAAATATCTACGTATTTTAAAAAGTGGCTTAAGCACACTGGAAGGAAGTGGGGTGACCAGAAGAGTGTTCCCAAGTCCCTCTGAATGTGTCTACACATGCATTTTCCTTTGTATTAGACTAATTTAATGAACAGTAAAGTGTCATCATCTACACATGTGATGCAATTACTGTGCAGTAGATTAATTTATTCCAGTAGGATAGTCACATCAGACACAGATATTATCCTATACCACTGTAAATTACTGCACTTGAATTCATGTGTAGATGGTGGCACCAGGATTAGTTTGAGCCAGAGTATATTCAGTCGCATTAATTGCATGTCTAGATGCACCCATTGTCTACCAATTGAAATTAGGTGCTATGGCACTTTAAAAATCCTCAGCCTTATTTTGAAACCCACACTCTTAAATATTTAAGTCATTTTTAAAAATGGGACTTAGGATCCTAATTAAGGTAGGTGCTTTAGCTGCTTAGGGCAAGGACTGTTTTTGTGTTACTTGTTTGCACAGTGGTTCTCAGTCTATTTGGACTCAAGGCACTCCTCAGAAAATGCTAGCTCTTACCTTTCTTTTTTTTTTTTTACTTCAGGAAACTAGTAGAGCAATTCTTCTGTTGGAAAGAATGCAGAGGGACCACAACAGGACAGACGGTTTTTAATGCTGTGGTTTCCTATTTGAAATCTCTGGGTTTATCTTGTGAATCATGTTTGCACACCTAACAGTGTTAATGTTGTGTGGCACCCCAGAGCACCTTTGAAAGGATCTCAAGGTATGCAAGGTTGCCACTGGTATTGCATAACCTGGCTCTGACCGGAGTGCTTAGATACCACAACACCATAACTGAACAAACAAAACCAGGTGCTGTTCTTCAGAGGTGTAACTATAAATTTTGGTAGCCTGGGAAAAAACTTTGGGGAGTGGGGAGTGGGGAGTAGAAGCTAGCAAGCACTCCTTTGTCACATGTGGAACAGTCTTATACCCCACTAGGCTATAGGAGTCCAGCTGCAAAAAACATAAAAACATAAGAACTGCCATTTACTGGGTCAGACCATAGGCCAGGGACAGGCAATTATTTTGGGCAGAGGGCTGCTTACCAAGTTGGCAAGCTGTTGAGCACCACATGGGTAGCCCCGCCCCTTGACAGGTGGCCCACCCCCTGGTTGCCATCTTGGGACTGGAAGTCCCCACCCCTAACTCCTGACCTTTGCCACCAAAAGTCCCTCCCCTTGCCCCCAGAAGTACTCCATTCAGCAAGGGATTTTGCCATCTCAGAACCAGAAAAATACCAAATTATGTTCTAAAAAAATCAAACATCTACAACATTCATTAATTTGATTTCAAAAAATCTTTTTGCCCTGATTTACATGTTTTTGTGTAGTGTACACAGAGGTGATTGCACAATAGCTTAAAATGAAGAGAGTCTTACTCTTGTAAACTGTGGGGGACATGGGAGATGGGTATAGGTTTGTGGGGGGCTGTGGGTGTGTGTTAAAGGGGTGGATAGGTGTGGGGAAGTGGGGTGGGGTGAAGCAGCATGTGGATATGTAGGGTGTGGGTGGATACGGGGTTTGTGGGGGAATGTGGGGAGGGAGAGTGGCTGGGCTGTGTGAAGGGGTGTCAGGGTCTGCATGTATGGTAGTGCGAAGGGGTGTGTGGGTGCATGTGCATGGTTGGGGGGTGCTTGGACTTGCCCTATGAACACACACACACACGCGCATCATTCTGGCCCCAAAGTCCCATTGCGCCTCTGCTCCCGTGGTCCATCGATGCAACTGGGGGTCATATGGTGCTGAAGCATCCCTGTGTAGGGAAAGCTGCTGCAGGCAGACACTTCCGGGGAGGGAGGGGGGAAGGAGGGGCAGGCTGGCCTTTCTCCTGATTCCTGCTGGCTTCCCCTGGGTCCTAGTGCCCCAGGCTCCTGTCATCTTTGACACGGAGCCCTAAGCAGTTAAATATTAATTTTCTAAACTTTGTAGGTGACCCACAGGCTGGATATTACACATGCAGAGGGACTTGGGAACACTATTCCGGTCACCCCACTTCCTTCCAGTGTGCTTAAGCCACTTTTGAAAATAGGTAGATATTACATCATCATTATTACATGATTAATACAGCATCATGATTTTCTTCCTTCATTCCAGGACTGTTGGTAAAATAAGAACAAAACAATGGATGACCTGATCCTGAAAGAGGTTAAGTGTCTGCAACTCCCATTGAAGTCAACAGATATTGAATGTATCTAGTACAGGCAGTCCTTGGACTTGCAACACATTTGGTTCCTGAAAACCGTGTCTTAAATCGAAACGTTGTAACTCAGAACCAATTTTTTCATAAGAAACCATGTTATAAATGGGGGATTGGTTCCTGAACCCGATACCTTATTTTCACCCAAAATCCCCCAGAATTTTGTATTCAGTCAATTATAGATGAGTAATATAGATACCTTAATGTATTAATATTTTAAATAGCAATCATATTGATTTAGAAGGACTTGTTGAGGTGACTTTGCTGGACTTTTTGAAGGGCTCCTGGTTGGACTTTTTGAAGGGGTCTTGGCTGGAGTCTTCTCAGGAGTCTTGGCTGCAGCTTTTTCTGAAGACTTGTCTGCTTTCTTATAGAAATTGTCCAAGAAAGTTTGGACAGATGTTCTCCCAAGAGATAGGCAATACAGCAAACTTGTTCGCTAGCATGGCGTCACGTTGGATCAAGCATTGTAAGCTGAAACTGACATCATAAAACTGAAACAGCTTGTCAATTTATAAATGTTTTAAGTGCAAAACATTGTAACTCAAAACGTTGTAACTTAAGGACTGCCTGTGCCTCTAAGAGTTGGGCCCTGAGTTTGCTGTATACAGGAATGGATATTCATGCACAAAAAATAAGTGCAATGGTATCTACTAGGGGTCTGTGAAGCGGGCCCTATTCGATTTAGATTTGGCCCAAATCGGGGACAGTGATTCAATTAGTTGATTCAGATCACTGTCCCCAATTTGATTCAGCCAAATCCAAATCTAAAGATTTGATGCCGATTCAGAGAATCAGCGATTCAGATGTAGACACAGCTTTAAATATTTTTTCTACATATTTCAATGTACCAGCGCAGCTTGTGAACAGGTGCATGGAGGATCCCACAAGAGTGCGGGGCAGCCCTCCACATGCTTGGCAGTGAACCCAGAAGTGGACCAGAAGTACTTCCAGTCCACTTCCAGGTCCACCGGGGAGCACACCCTGCATGCCACCAGCTCAGCAATTGGCCACAGGGTGACCCCCACAAACCCAGGAGGCACCAGTCACCGAGCCAGGGGGTCCCCCAGTGCACTCCCAGGTGGACCTGAAAGTGGATCGGAAGTGTTTCTGGTCCACTTCTGGGTCTGCTGCTGAGTGCACTGGGGACACCACCCCCCCACGCTTCTGTGGGACAATCCATGCGCCCCAGCATCACAGTGTTCATGAGCTGCCTGCTACCTAGAGGTATGTCGAAAATACATTTCAAGCTGTGTCCATGTTTGAATCACCAAATCTTTCCAAATCGACCTGGAGGGTTCCAATTTGATTCAGAGGGATTAAAGGGTCCTCTGATTCGATTTGGATTTGGAGATTTGGCCTCTAAATCGGGCCAAATCTCCACCCAGTTGAATCAGGGACTGGAGCTTCACATAGCCCTAGTAGCTACATATTTAGAAGCTACCAATTTTGTCAACATAATTGACTTTTTCAAATATATTTTAAGAACTGGCATTAGCCCTATCCATTCAAATTCCTCTTTTTCCTTTTCAATTGCCTTCCTTCCTTCCCTATCAAAGATCAGGGGATGAAAAGCTAGGTGTTTGTCTAAGACAGAGGTGCTCAACATGTGGTATGCAAGCTAGATTTAGCCCCTGAAGTGACTGAATCTGTCCCATGGCACAGTGGGGGAATCAGCAGCAAGCAGCTCTGCTGGATACTTTCCCTTCCTTGGTCTGTGCTATGCTGCTGGATCCCTCTGCAGCCCTCCTTGCTTGCTTTCTCCCTCTTCTCTTATGACAGGCAGCCATCTTCCCCCTCCCTCTCTCCTTCCCCCTATACCCCCACTGGGGGGGAGTGGTGGCCCATGGTTCAGCAGCATCACAAGCACCTGTCCTGCTGCTCTAAAAAGTAGAGCTCCACTATTCTAAAGGAAAGGGCTTTTCAGCACACTCTGTTCAAATATCTATCTGAAGCCAAAAGAAGTAAATTATATTCATTAGAGATTGGAGGCAATAGGATCATATGGATGGGATACTGGTATGGGAGGCTGAACAACTGTATTCCTGATTCTCTCACTGCCCTGCTAGATGACCCCGAATGAGTCACTTCCACCTCTCAGTTTCTTCTTCCCCTTCCATCCTTTGTCTCACCTGTCAGTGTAGGACAGCTCTCAGCTTTCAGCAAGAGTTGTGGGGGCGGGCGGAGGCGCATATGTCAGGGTGTGTGTATAGCATCTTGTGCATTGGATCCAGCATATAGGCAGGGTAGGTCACTGGAAAAAGTGATTCATTCCACATACCTTCCCATTTTCACATCAAGGTTTGTAACAATCTCCATCATCATAGTAAACAGGAGTACCTTGCTGATATATCCCATGACCTGTTTGGTCTCAAAGCAGCAGCCTTATGGGGAGAACTCCTGCATTTGATGCTCATCACTATGAAGCATGCTTACTGAGACATTACTTATTCTATGTGCTTTTGCCTGAGGCCAAGATCAGGTCAAGTAGACCAACTCTAACCAGAAATGAGACTTCTCTAAAGCATCTATTAGTTATGTGCAGGATTTTGAAAGGGAAAAAAAAGAAGTTGCTCTCTAATGAGAAGTTTCCCTTCCAGCTCTTTGATTAAATACAGCAGCCAGAATGGCAAAAGTGACAAAAATGTTCACCCTGGGTCTTAAATGCAGCCTGCAATAGTCAGGCAAAACAACTTTGGCTGATTGAATATGTGAACATGCATTACATTATATGAATAAAAAGGAGAGAATTCAGAATAGGCAGGCGTAACACTGCCTTGGTGCTGCTGCTTTTTTTTACAGTAGTTACCTCTGAAAAAGCTGTATGCACAGTCTATTGAGCATTGTGGCCAGAACTCCCAGCTTCAAGGTCTCTATGTCACAGATGGTTTATCCGGAGAAAAATGATAATAGCAGCAAACTGCATGGGTTTTCACTGTTAATGGGAGCAAGGAAGGGAAGGAAAGGATACATTGAGAATAATGAAAACATCACTCTCATTGTTATAGTGCAAATTCCAAATAAAATAAAGTGCTTACTGAATGCTGAGATCATTACCATATAATTAACTTATGATTTTTAGGACCAGCTACAATGGCTCTGACTGGAAAGAAGGAGGAGGGGAAAAAAAGAGATACTTTGAGGTTCTCTGAAATCTCAGAGAATGCAGGTTGTTTTGTGAGGGGGAATAATTTTCAAAGGGGGAATATGGTAGGTGTTTGGGGTACCCTAGTTTTCCTGGAACTTCTTTAAACATATTCTCCATGTCACAGGTAAAAAAGCATATTGCACACCCTATGAAAAATGGGACTGTATACAGTATGCTGATATCCAGCTTTCACTTTGCAGAATAGAACTTTTGAAATTTTATTTCTAGAATTTTTGGAATACCTAGAGAAGTACCGCATGTGTTACAGTATGGATATCAATGTATTCTGGAATGGAAGATATCATTACATCCACCCAAATCTTCTACCTGCATACAGGTCTGAAGCTTAAATAGGTCTGAAGCTTCATTTTAATCAGAATTGTGTTAACCTGCACTAATGTCACTAATGCATTTAGCAAGGCTTCTACATAATGGAGGTCATCATTGACCACAAGATGAACATGAGCCTGCAATGCGATGCTGCGGCTAATAAAGCGACCAAAACGCTGGCTTGCATCCATAGATGCTTCTCGAGCAAATCCCGGGACGTCGTTCTCCCCTTGTACTCGTCCTTGGTGAGGCCACAGCTGGAGTACTGCGTCCAGTTTTGGGCTCCACAATTCAAAAAGGATGTGGAGAAGCTTGAGAGAGTCCAGAGGAGAGCCACGCGCATGATCAGAGGTCAGGAAAACAGATCTTACGATGATAGGCTGAGAGACATGGGACTCTTTAGCCTGGAAAAGCATAGGCTCAGGGGTGATCTGATGGCCACCTATAAGTTTATCAGGGGTGACCACCAGGATCTGGGGGAACATCTGTTCACCAGAGCGCCCCAAGGGATGACGAGGTCGAACGGTCACAAACTCCTGCAAGACCGTTTCAGGCTGGACATAAGGAAGAATTTCTTTACTGTCCGAGCCCCCAAGGTCTGGAACAGCCTGCCATCAGAGGTGGTTCAAGCACCTACATTGAACACCTTCAAGAGTAAATTGGATGCTTATCTTGCTGGGATCCTATGACCCCAGCTGACTTCCTGCCCTTTGGGCAGGGGGCTGGACTTGATGATCTCCCAAGGTCCCTTCCAGCCCTGATGTCTATGAAATCTATGAAATAGCTCTCTGGCTTAACCATCTGAGCAACCCCTTTGAATCTGGTGGGGGTTGTAAGGACAGTAAGCCAAGCAAGAGTGGAACACACTATTGCTTAGGGGAGGCAGCATTGTGCAACAGAGGACAACAGAGCAAATATTTAAGATTGGACACCTATGGTTCTATCTCCAGGTCTGCGCCTGACCTGCATATTACATCATCACTTCCCTCTGCACACCTTTATTTTCTCTCCTGCCTTTTAACTGCCTTGTCTGTTTAGACTGGCATCTCCTCAGGGCACATGGACTCTCTCTCCTTATATACACATGTATTACTAGGTTGCTCAAAGATTCCAACACCAGCAAAAGCTGAAATAAAGTAAATCCAGGACCTCCTTTTAAGCATCTAGTACCTCCCACTAACTTAAGGAGCCCGGAAACCTAGGAGAAAAGCAAATATTTCCTCTGGAAACACTTAATAGTCAAAATGGACACATATACACATGAAAGACCTCTGCTCCAACAAATGCTAATTAGCACACATTGGAGCAGACTCAATTCATCAAGTCTGCTGCAAGTCTGTGAAAGCATGTTAATTAGTGCACTCCAGCAGCCTCCGCATCACATATATTCAGCATCCCCACATTTCAAAATGGAAGCAGGGGCACTTTAATTAAAGTTCATTCAATGAGCTTTAGTTAAAGTACCCCCACCACCATTTTGAAGGTCAGATCACTGAATACACATGACACTGTGGGTGTTCTAATTACAGCAGCTTTCAGAGCTGCTCTAATTAAAGTGTCCCACAACCCCCACCCAGGAACACATGTATAGATGCCCAGTGTGTCCACTGAGTCACTAAATCTGTAGGAAAAACACTTTATATGAGGAAAACAGAAAACAAAAATAAATTTAGGAAAATGCAGCAACCAAAAACCAATATTAGTACACAAACTAGAGTGCTCATCTTTACAGTCTTCAGCATCTGTCCCCTAAACCTCCGCTTGCTGAGGCTGAACAGGTTCAAGTCCCTCAGCCTTTCCTCATAAGGCCTGCCCTGTTGCCCTCCAACTAAGCAGGTGGCCCTCCTCTGAACCTTCGCAAGACTAGCCACATCCTTCTTAAAGTGCAGTGCCCAGAACTGGACGCAGTACTCCAACTGCGGCCTGACCAATGTCACGTAGAGGCAGAGTATCACCTCTCTGGACTGGCTTCAGACACATCTTTGGATGCACGACAAGGTGCGGTTGGCTTTGCTGGCTGTGGTCTGGCATTGGCAGCTCATGTTCATCGTGTATTCAATAACGACTCCAAGATCCCTTTCCGCCTCTGTGCTCACAAGGGGGGAGCTCCCCAGCTTGTATGTATGCTGTGAATTCCTTCTCCCCCCGGTGCAGCACCCTGCATTTATCTACATTGAACCCCATCCTGTTACCATCTGCCCACTTCTGTAGTCTGTCTAAATCTAATTGCAGCCTCTCTCTCCCTTCGAATGTGCCTACCTCTCCCCACATCTTGGTGTCATCGGCAAACTTGGACGTGTTTTCCACCCCCTCTTCCAGAATCATCTTTCTGATCTCACTGTGTATATTCAAGCTCTTTCTATGCATATGCAGCATAAGTCGTGAAAGCAAAATACTGAATGGAATATCAAACCTGCAAACTTCTGTACGTTAACTTCCATAGTTTTCACTTATACCTACAAACTCATTAGAGGAGATCAGCAGCAAATAGGAAGGGTCCTATTCCCCCCAGCAGCACCTGGGGTGATGAGGAACAATGGCCAGAAGCTGCTGGAGAATAGGTTCAGGTTAGAAATTAGGAGGCACTATTTCACTGTTAGAGCAGCTAGGATCTGGAACCAATTTCCTAAGGAAGTGGTCCTTGCTCCAACCTTGGGTAAATTCAAGAAGAGGTTGGACAAACACCTGTCTGGGGTTGTGTGATCCCAGCGTGTGCTCCGGCCAGTGGTGGGGGTTCAGACTAGATGATCTATTCAGGTCCCTTCTGACCCCAAACTACTATGAAACTATGAATGAAGAAAGTGAACAGGCCTGGAAAAAAAAATTTGAACCAGGTGAAGTTTTCATTGGTTTAGGATATATTGATGTGTTGAAGTAACTCCCATCTTCCAGCACTTTATTTTTCATACCACACGTCCCTCTAGTCCTGTGCATGACCCAAGCCCAGAACTGAGAAACATTAAAACATTTCTAGAAAGGTTAGAGCCACTGTATTTTGAAGCCAAAAACCACCAAACCTCCCCCCCTCCCCACTTTTTTTATATGCATTTGAAAGCTATAGATTAAGTAGGCATTCAGATTTTGGGTGTTTATTCCACTGAACCTACTCTCCAAACCTTCATCCAACATAAAATGTGAGTTCCTGTAGTGGGTTATTGCTTAGTTCTTTTTCCTGGGGCAATATTGTCCCCACAAGGAAAACAATGTTCATAACAAAGCAAGCACTTAAACAAACAGCCATGCAATCAATAAAGGGTTAACTTGCAGATACAATCCTTCCTCGGACTGCAGTTCAGGCTACCTCTTTGGTATTGCCATCTTCCTTCTTTCCTCTAGATCTGCTTCCTAAGATCTTTGAGCTTCCTCCAGGCCAGACACTCATCACTGCCAGCTGCCCCCACTGAGCAGGTAGGCTATCACTTTCAACTGCCCACATCTGTGCTCCTGCCTCTGAAGCTGGTTACAGTTCCTTTATTCAGGTAAATGATATATAACAAGGACTTCCTTATATCTGTCCTCTGGGGAAAAATTCTTTGCATTATGGGGTCTAATTCAAGGCCCATTAAAATAAATGGAAAGAGTGACATTGATTTTAATGAGTGCTGGATTGGGCTTATACATCTACAATGTCCTGTGAAGTATACCATTTGCTCATGTGCGACTTTGTAACCCACACATGCTAACTGCAAGAGCATTATTAGTAGGTCCTAGGGTAACAGTAGCTAAAGAAGACCTAAAACACTGACAAGCCATGTAGGCAACCAAAGGGTCAATAAACATTTTGTACCTTAAAATGGTCTTAGAAGATTAGATTTTACTGCCTGTGTGCCATCAAGCAGGATAAATTTGAATCATATAGTGCCATTTGTCATATATAATTGAAAAAATGATCTTGGATAACTATTAACTCTCCAGCAACATTTCTTTTACTTGACCAACAATGTGGGTAAGAACACAGTGTTTTAAAGACTTATTGCCACAGATAGCCTCATTCCCACCCCCCACAACCCCACCCAGGTTAATTTTCTTGGTTGAACAGAATTTCAGTTCTCTTTGTTTTCTCCGTTAAGAATAGTCATCGCAGAACGATTACATGCAAATCTACACTGGATTCCTGAATCCTCTCCCAATCTGTGCACAGACAGCTAAATGCTATCTTTCCATTATTTCTTCCTCTGTCTGACGGGATGGCCACCTTGTGCCTCCATGAAATCATCATACAGATTGCTTACATTGTGAATAATGCGATTTTTCCTTATTTCGATGACAGCTGTTTAAAATTGTATCTTCTGTTTAGCCTGATTTGTGTCATGCTTAAGGCATCAAAGTCAAGGAGGTAGCCACAAAAGCAACTGATGCTGCCAGGCCTAACAAGGGTCTGCTGTATTTGTTCTATTGGATATTAAAGAGCAAAAGGGAAAGGAAGCTGAAGCCTCCCACAAATTCAATACATTTCTGAATTTCAGTGAGAGAGTTCTAGGAATTACCTGCCTAGGAATTACCTGCCCTCGAAATGCAGTGCCCATTGCTAACATATGACAGGGGAAAGGAGAGGAGAGAACACTCCATTCTAAAATTCTGTAGAATATTAGTAGCAATGGCTGAGTGGTTAGCATTGTTAAACCTGTTTAAAAGGCCACACACATGCATATTAGAGAAAAGGCTCAGGGTTGTTGGTTGTAGCCATGTTGGTCTAAGGCAGCAATTCCCAACACGGTGCCTCCAGGTGCCATGGCGCCCCCCAAGATCTATTCCGGTGCCATGTGGAGTTGAGTGTTTGCTCTAAATACTTTAATATCCATTGAGCTAAATACTTTAATATTCATATTGGCACCCACTGCTTTTTCTTTTAAATTTGATGTGACTTTGGGCACATAAGCATTGGGACCCTCTGGTCTAAGGACATAGGCAGGTCAGGTTCTTTGGATAGATGTGATATCTTTTATTAGGCCAACTAAATAACTGGAAAAACGTTCTTTGTACCTGGAAGCTTGCAGAAAAAGATAATTATTTTGTGATTAATTAGTTGGTCTAATAAAAAGTATCATCACCAAGAGTTCTAGAGGTTTTTTGCATTTCTTGCAAGCTTTCAGGCACAAACACCCTTCTTCAGGCTATGGGAGACTCTGCTCTGGGATTTTCTCTTTTTTTCACTGAGGGCAACTAGCTATTTTACATTAAGGGCAATTAACGAGTGCAAAGGCAACTCACATATTCTCCATCCCTGAGTTGTTAAACCAAGACTGGATGACATGTTTTCATCAAACGTAAGTTAAAGGAGATCAATGCAAGGATACTGGGTGAAAATCTACATGATTCATTACTGGAACTCAGAATAGATAAACCATTTGTCCCATCTCACCTTAAACTCTGTGGAGATATACTATTATTCTGTACTTTCTAAGTTCTATTATTGGGTCAAATGGTCACTCAGTTCTGAATCTAGCAAACCCATATCAGTCTTATCAATCAGCTATAGCTGAATCATCTTCATCACCATGTGTCACAGAATCACACCAGAAGCTCCTGCAATATAACTGTATTTTCCTTATGGATGTCAAAACTGTAATGGGGCCCTACCCTATCACTGAAGAAGAAAGCTGGCTGGCTCCAGCCTCCTTTCAGAGGGCTCTTCAATAAAATGGCCACCCACCCCAAGTGCAACCAGTGATTGACAGGCCTGGGCAGTAGTAGTGGGTCAGGTGACAGAGAGAGACAGAGACAGAGACATATAAGCCCCAGAATCTGAAGCAGTCTGACCCTGCAGGCTGCAAGAAGCACAGCTCTAGGGAGGAGCAAGGCCTGACCAGACAGGGGGAAAAGACACCAGGCTGCAAGGAATCTTCAAGAAGTCCCTGCACCACCAAACAGCCAATAATTATTATTTTGGGGCCTTGTATTCTAGCTTTGCCATGGTGTGGTGTTAAGCCAGGGTGGAGAACCTTTTGTTTAAGAGCAGATGCTCATACAGGGTCTTCATAAAGTCTTTGTACACTTTTAAACTTTAATAACTTAGGCTGTAGGTATGATAGAAACAAGCTGTCAATGGCATTTAAAGGAAAATTTATTAAAGTTTTAGGACAACTAGAGTACACAATGCTAGACTTCAACATAACCACCATCTATCATGATACAGTGCTCAATTCAATCTTCCAACTCCTTGAAAAGGTTTCCCAATTGCTCTTGAGTTACTGCACTAATTGCAGTCTTGATCCTAGCCCTATGTTCTACCAAAGAATGTGGTTTTGACAAGTAAACTATACTTTTAACATGTCCCCATAAAAAGAAGCCCAATGGCAACAGGTCAGGTGAACGAGACAGCCAAGCAATTGGTCCACTTCTGTCTATCCATTCTCTGGGAAAATGTCATTTAGGAACTGTCATACATTCACAGCATAGTGGCATGGAGCTCCATCTTATTTAAGAATAAATTTGTTATTACTTATGAAGTCTAGCATTGTATACTCTAGTTGTCCTAAAGCTTTAATAAATTTGCTCTTAAATGCCATTTATACATTGTTTCCATCATACCTACAACCTAAGTTATTAAAGTTTAAAAGTGCACAAGGACTTTATGAAGACCCTGTATTTTTTCATTTGTGTTTAAATACCAAAGGACCAAGTTTTGGCTGTAGGTGTGGAGGAGGTCACCAAGAAGGGTGCCAAGGGCACCCCAGGTCCTAGACCCTTTGTAAGGTCTAGTACCGATGTTAGCAGAAAGACTGTGATATCAGACAGCAAGGACCGGGGGTGCAAAGAGTGGGGGGGGGGGGACTCTGGGGAGTCTGTAAGGATGAGACTGGGGCCAAGGGGCCCAGAGCCCACGAGTTGGAGCCCAAGAGTCTACAGTCCTGAGACCATGGACCTCAGGCGGAGGGGCCCAGCCAGAGTGAAGTGGGCCAAGGTCAGGGGCCTTGGTCCAGACAAGCACCTAAGACACAAAATCCCCCTGCCCTCTAGGAGCAACCTCCCTATCCAATCATAAAATCAAGGCGTGGTAAGACGACAGGGTGAGACCATGAGAAGCCAGAGAGGGCAAGCAAGGCAGGATCCAGGAAGCTTCCAGGAGGTAACTTTGCCACCTCAGTGCTGGACCCACTCCCAGAGTCTCCCCCACCCCCAGTCCTTGCTGTCTGACATCCATCATGGAAGTTTCAGCTGGGTTTTGCTTTGAGTTACCCCACAAATGAAATGAAAACTCAAGAAAATATTGTCCGGTTCCACCCTTCTCGCTTTCAAGATGTTCAGATCCACTAGCCCCAAAATCAGTGCAAAATACTTCTACACCAAGCTAATCATAATTTCAGTTTGGCTGCGTCAGAGGGGTGGTTTGCAAACTGTACCAGATATAAAGGGACAGCAGTTAAGTTGTAAACTGAATTGGGTGTTTCCAGCTGAACAAAAAACATACCCTAACCATTACTCCACACAAGCTGTGCCTGCATATATGTTTGGAGAAACTGCAGGTGGTGACGAAGATTGTTAACATTCTACTGCTACATTATTGGGCTTCCAAGTTACTGGCTGAGATTAACCAACCAGTCTCATCAGCCCAAACTCATTCTGGTACAGACCTAGGTAATGCAGAATTTCACTCCTCAGGAACTGGGATAGTACAAGGTGCCCACATCCCCCTAGTGGAAGTATTCACACCCAGCTAGCACACACTGAGAAGTGCTGACCTAGAAGTGAGTAATAGGCAGGACAGCCAGACGATGCAATCTTTCAGTTTACCTTAAAGCATCCTTGGCTGGGAATTCTCCACTGAGGTATCTGACAGAGATGGGAGCTGACCAGCTTGTGCAGGAACCCCAGGGGGAAACCAAGTTAGGCAAATGATCTTTGGAAGAATTCTCCTTCATATATTTCATAGATTTCATGGACATTTGGGCTGGAAGGGACCTCGGAAGATCATCGAGTCCAGCCCCCCACGCAAAGGGCAGGAAATCAGTCGGGGTCATAGGATCCCAGCAAGATAAGCATCCAATTTGCTCTTGAAGGTGTTCAAAGTAGATGCTTGAACCACCTCCGCTGGCAGACTGTTCCAGACTTTGGGGGCTCGGACAGTAAAGAAATTCTTCCTTATGTCCAGCCTAAAACAGTCTTGCAGGAGTTTGTGACCGTTTGACCTCATCATCCCTTGGGGCGCTCTGGTGAACAAATGTTCCCCCAGATACTGGTGGTCACCCTTGATAAACTTATAGGTGGCCATCAGATCACCCCTGAGCCTGCGCTTTTCCAGGCTAAAGAGTCCCACGGCTCTCAGCCTGTCATTGTAAGGTCTGTTTTCCTAACCTGTGATCATGTGCGTGGCTCTTCTCTGGACTCTCTCAAGTTTCTCCACATCCTTTTGAATGGTGGGGCCCAAAACTGGACGCAGTACTCCAGTTGCGGCCTCACCAATGCCGAGTACAAGGGGAGAATGACATCCCAGAATTTGCTTGAGAAGCATCTGTGGATGCAAGCCAGTGTTTTGGTCGCTTTAGTAGCCACAGCATCACATTGAAGGCTCATGTTCATCTTGTGGTCAATCATGACCCCCAAGTCTCTTTCTTCCGTAGTGCTAGCCAGCATAGCACTGCCAAGCCTATAAGGATGCTGCAGGTTTTTCTTCCCGAGGTGCATTTTTCAGTGTTAAACACCATCAGGTTCTTGTCTGCCCATTTGCTGAGCCTATCCAGGCCAGCCTGGATCACCCGCCTGTCTTCTGGCATAGATGTTTTCCCCAAAGCTTGGTGTCATCGGCGACCTTGGCCAGTCCGCTCCTGACTCCAATGTCCACATCATTAATGAAGTTGTTGAATAGTATGGGTCCAAAGACAGAGCCTTGGGGGACTGCACTGGTCACGGGACACCATGATGAGTGACTGCCATCAATTACTACCCTCTGGGTCTGACCATGGAGCCAATTTCCCAGCCAGCAGATCATGGTGGACCCAAGGCCACAATTGGCAGGTTTCACCAAGAGGTGATCATGGGATACCAGATTGAAGGCTTTTTTGAAGTCAAGATATAGGACATCAATCTCTTCTCCCTTGTCCAGGTGATAGGTCACCTGGTCATAGAAGGAAAGAGGAGCAGCCACCAGGCCAGGCTGGAACAGAGGCCCAAGTAATTTAGTGACTTTACTTTTCCCCTTTATAACAGAAAGCAGTTCTTTTTTTCCAGGACTCCGGTACTTTACATATCTCTTCCAGCAAAAAAAAGCCTAGTATTGTCTTACATTGTTTCCATAGCCTTGTTTGACCCTTTTTTTCTTTGGAGATAGGTTTTCCTAGACAAAAGAGCAGGGTCCCGTCATCTATGCAACCAAATTCCATTTAGCATTACCATGACAGACACCCACTTTGCTTGGCCTCAGTTGGCCTCAGGAGAATATTCCTATTCAAGAAAAAACTTCATCTCAGTCTTAGCTTTAAGGAGAATTATTTCAATGAATGCAACTTAATTGCAGGCTTAAAATTAAGCCTGGGTGTAAACACTGTCATGAATTGGGACCCCCTCAATTTTTATGCCTCAGATCAAAGGGTTTTCAAGTCCTGTTTCTGATCACTGTTAGGGCTGAGTTAAGTCATATATCCAAGTGCTCAGCAACCTTGTAGACTGAATTCTTGGCATGCAACGAGCCCTTCTAGCAGCAGCAAAGGCTCCTCTGCCTTCCTGTCTGTTACAGCCTAACAAAAATTATTTATAGTCTCTCTGGGCTATTTGGTTTAAGCCTCTCCAACTCAAGTATGACACTTTCTGGGACACTATTAGGTTTCTTATAGCACTCTGTCTGGCTGTCACATCTGCACCTGAATCTCCGGGGAACCTCTTGGCTGAGCTGGCCACCTTGTTCTATAGTGGAGGGCTCTGAAATTTCTCAATTGAAACATTTGAAAGTTAATGAACCCTTGTAATACAAGGCTTCTACCACTCTCAAGTTCTTTTATTATCCCTACAATGGTAGATGCAATAAGAAATGCAGAGATGGGAATCTCATTTGAAAATTTCACTTACTATGGGCCTGTCTCTCCAAAATACTAAGAGATGATAGGCTTGCATTTACAGTGCTGTTTTTACATCAGATGAAAGACTGACCAATTTCAGTTATTTCAAGTAGAAAGAGGTATTTAGCTGTATTAGTCTGAAATCAGGCAGGAGGCAGGGCAGGGTGGTACCCTAGATACTAACTCATACAGAAAGATATAAACTTTCATAGGTGACAGCCTCCTTCATTAGATGCTCCACGAATGGGCTTCCAGAGAGCAGGGGTACTAAACAGAAAGGAATAAAGTAATTTAAGTACAAAGGAGAGGGAAAGAGAAAGGAAAGGACAGGGGGAGGGGGCACTGCTGAAGGTTGATTGAAGAGATCAAGAGATATAAACAAATCAGTTAATCCACTGAGGGACACATGGGCTTTACTAGTTCATGTAATGGGAAAGAATTCAGAGTCTCTCTCCAGACCATACTTAACACAATCCAGTCTTTGGATGATTTCTTGTTCCACAATTTTTTTTGAAGTTGGGTTTTTTTAAACCTTCCAAGAATCACAACTTTGATGTGGTAGAGAGACTCTTATGGTGCCAAGGATTTCAAGAGCAATGCTGTCTGGAGTTTTTTTAATGTTTTATTTTTTCAGAAGAGCTACTCTGAGGTCAGTGATGGAATGAATGTCCAAGGAGGGTCAAGTGTTCTGTCACATGCTTGTGAATCTTTCTGGAACTGATGTCAGATCCATGTTCATTCATTCTTTCATGTAAGGATCATTCTGCCCCCTCATCAACACAGACCACATTATCACTGGGCCAAACAACATGGATTATAACTTCCAGGATTCATTTGTCTGCTCCTCTATCAATGCCATATACACCATCACCTGCTTACAGCTGTCTACATTGGACAGAGAAGGCAATTTCTATGTGAAAGAATGAACAAACACTAATTTGACATCAAGTCCAGAAAAGCTTATACTTTTCTGAATTAGTCTGTCTGGTGCCTCCCTGCTGCATTTACTTTAGAGAAAAGAGCTTCCCAGCTATATACCTTGTCACTATTTGATTGAGATCATCTCTAATCAGCTGTGAATATTTTTCTTCTCAAATAAGCACATACTTTGATTTACATACATGATAAACATCATCAGCAATCTCTCAATTCAAGAACGAGTTTTACTATGGCTTGTTGATGGCTGTTGAAGTGACTTAAGACTCCAATCTTTGAGCCACAGATCTTTCCACAGAAGTTGTTCTTTCTGCAGGGGAAAGCAGGCTGCATTCTGGGATTTCTCTCTTTTTCCTTCCTCTGCTTTCTCCTCTACTTATAGGGCAAGGCATTTTACCCTGAAGTGGGCTGCCAGCGTCCGTTTTCTTGAGATATGCCTTCAGTGTGTCCTTGTAGCATTTCCTCTGGTCACCAGTCACCACAAGATCTCAGGCTGCAGATAAACTGGGAAGAGAGCACTTGTTTTGGGAGTCAAGTGTCAGGCATCCATATACAATGTCCAGTTCAGTGACATTAGTGCTTGAGGATCATTGACTCAATGCTGGCAACATTGGCTTCAGCAAGGATGCTGGTGTTTGTGCATTGATCTTCCCATATGATTCAGAGGATTTTCCAGTCATTACTGGTGATACCTCTCTAGGCTCTCAATGATAACAACAAGTCACCCACATTTTACATCCATAGAAGAGAGATGGGATGATGACTGCATTGTAGACCTGGATCATGGTGTCTTCCTGGAGACCACAATCAATGAAAACCATGCCAAATCAATTTTCCAAAGGAGGATCCTTTGTTGGATCCTGTGTTGGATCTTGTCATCAATGTTCACTCTCTGAGAGGTGGTTCCCAAGGAAAGGGAAGGGCTTGACCACCTCCAGAGTCTTTCCCTAGATGGTAACTTGAGGAGGGGGAGGAGGACACACTCATGCCCTAGAACAGGCTGATAAAAAAAGCAGTTTAGTCTTCTCAATAATAAGAGAGAGGCTCAAAGTTCAGTAGGCTTCTGCAAAGTGATCTAGTATTATAAATGCCTGTCCATTACATAGTCATTGGTGGCATTGCTTCCTTCCACTGTACTCAGCTGACAAATGGTAAGCCCTCTTAGTCACTATTAATACGGTCAGGCCTCTGACACCTCAAATTGGAGGACTCCTTACCTCATTAACAAACTTCTGAGTAAAATTATAAAAGTTACTCACTGTTCAATAAAGAACCCTGTGTGCAGCCTAGATTTGTTACGTGAACTCACTCTCACTCTGCCAAGTTGTTCTTCTCAAGGAAAACAGAAATTATTAACCACACTACTGGATAGCTGCTAAAAAATAGAAAGCAAAATGTTCTGAGTGAAACATTGTAATCACTGGGCTTAAATAGATAAACCACGTTACTGATTCTTTTCACATTTTGATGTGCTAACAAAAATAAAATAAATACCTAAATTATCCCTAAATTAGAAACATACCACTGTCATGATGGGAAGATGTGGATGAGGAGCTACAGAGCACCCAATATCCAAACCTAGTTAGAATTCCCTCAAATGAGAGGACCTTTGGGGCTGCTCTGTTTTATGTCAGAGGCCATTTTGTGTATAGGCAGTCCTCAGACTTATGACGCAATTGGTTCCTGAAAACCACGTCTTAAGTCAAAACGTCACTCAGAACCAATTTTCGTATAAGAAACAATGTTATAAATGGGGGATTTGCTCCTGAACCAAGGCCCAATACCCTATTTTCACCAAAAATACCCCAGAATTTTGTGCTCGATCAATTATAGATGAGTAATATAGCTACATTAATGCATTTATATTGTAAATAGCAATCACATTGATTTGGAAGGACTTCTTTGAGGTGTCTTTTTGAAGGGCTCCTGGTTGGACTTTTAGAAGGGTTCTTGGCTGGAGTCTTCTCAGGAGTCTGGGCTGCAGGATTTTCTGGAGTCTTGTCTGCTTTCTTAAAAGAAAGTGTCCAAGAAAGTTTGGACGGATGTTCTCCAGGGAGATGGGCAATGCAGTGAACTTGTTCACTGGTGTGGCATTGTATCGGATCAAGCATTGGAAAGTCAAAACTGATGTCATAAAGTTGAAACAGGGTGTCAATTTATAAAGGTAAGTGCGAAACATTGTAACTCGAAATGTTGTAACTCAAGGACTGCTTGTACAAAGCACCTGGTATCTAAATAACACAAAGGCAACTTAGAGAAAGTTCCCCCCACCCCCCACTCTGCTGCAAAGGCTTATTCAATTTACATTATGTAGGAGGCTTCTTCAATGTCTTGCTCAGCTTCTTAACGGAGCCAGAAAATTTAGTCTAGCTTTATGAAAAACCTCAGTGTTTGTTATATTACCTGATAAAAGGAGCAGGCCTGAGTTGTACAGGGGAGACAGCAGACAAGTGAAACATCTCTAGTAAAACTACAATCAGTTCCAGTGACTGATAAACTGAGATCCACCATCCTTAAATGAAGTATGTATTTTTAAATTTTTTTAATCCATTCCGAGAGAGAGAGAGAGATGCTTAAACTTTTTAAAACATGTATTCTAAAAATATTAACAACAGAAGTAAAAGTGCAAAAATGCTGAGCTATCTCAGAGGCCAAGCATTAAACACTGTCAGCAACAGAAACACAATTTCATCTGAGATTGAACCCCCCCCCCTTCTCTCTGTGCTGTTCACGGAGTCACACATTTAGGACTACCTGTCCATCTTCCACCTTGATGGCTCAACATGATACAAACTGGTCCATATTTTCTTGCAAGGGGAAGTCATGACACATGCCAGAACCAAGAAGTAGAAGTGTTGGAGGGAGTCATTGAAGCCAGCCCTTGCAAGCTGGTTTCTGCAGTTTTTCAGCATTTTCAGGAAACTGGCCAGGCAGATCACACTCCCTTCGGTTGCTCATTATGAGACAGAAAAAAATGTACACAGATCTCAGATAAGTCCAAGTCCAGTGTGCCAGACAGGGCTGAGGGCAGCAAAGAGTGGTAACAGCCAGAGGCAGTCCAGGAAGACATGGAAAAAAGTTTCATCTGCCTCCTCCTCATAGAAAGGGCAGGCCACCAATGCCGCTGGGTTGAAGTGACAGACAAAGATGCCCATGGCCAGGGCCCCATACAGCAGCTACCACTGGAGGTTGCCAGTTCTCTTGGTGATGGGCAGCTTTTACAGTGTGACAGGCCAGGCAGGCTTGCTCTGATGTTGCTGCTACTTGGTGGTGACTCCAGGTCGTGCCAGGGTGAGCAGTGAGGACACAGGCATGACACACTTCAACTGTCCAGGTGTACAGTGCCTTCCCAGACAGGATATTGAACACATCCCACCACTGTTCTTTTTGAGCACAGGGGGAGACAGCAGGGTACTGGGCCCAACACTCTCACTGCTGTCCACAGCCAGAGAAATAGGCAGCGACTGGGAGAAGGGCAGGCCTGTCTGTCTAGTGACCTGCCATCAGGGGGAGCTTGTTGTGTGTGGAGATGGTCCTTCAAAGCAGCAAGCACATTTGCAGGTCATGTCAGCCAAGAGGCACAAACCAAACTGAACAGATTGCAAGCCCAGTCAGTTGCTCATAGTTTTTGCCAAGACCCAGGCAGACTGGGCTGAGTCAAGGAGGTAGGTCAGCTTGATGGTATGGGACTGGACCAAGAAAGCAGTGAAACTTCCAGAGGCAAGGCTCGATGCCCCTTGCTGCAAGACCAAGTTATAAACCAGGGACTCTTGCAGTTCTGGAAAATTGCAGGTGCCTGCCCAGGGTCCCAGCTGGAAGTAGGCTGGCCAATCCCAGACAAGACTGCAGTAAAAGGGTAGGAGGGCATCCCAGCTGAGGCTATCAGGGTCCAAGAGAGAGAGAGAAATATTGTCCTTAACGTTTGATCCTTTCACTTTCCCACTTGAATAAAAATTTACACAACTAAGAAGAAAAAATATAACCTAAATAAATACCAGGCATGTGTACTGGGAATAATAAATTATTTCAGCAAGAGGATGAATAACTATGTGAGTTAGAACATGTCAGACAGTAAATATATGGAGGAGTTAATGGGTGATATACAGGACCACATCAGTAGCAGTGACAAAACTTGTAATTTCATAGGCTTGCAACCAGAGCTGGAAAACTATGCAAATGAAAGCTGGACACTACAGACAAAGGTGCTTCATACTTCTTTAAAGGTTAAAAGAAAAAAAACACCTTTCCAAAAGCAGACCAGGTAGAAGGGGAAATGATTCGTATGTCTGAAAGGAGCACACACAAATGTTACTGTTTCATCTAATGAGGTCAGCATCGTAATTAAAAACGAAGCAGTAAATGCTTCAAAAAATGGCCATGTGGGCATACTTTTCTGAAGGAATCATTACAAAGTAGCAGATGAGATTTTGATTCTCCAGTGGGAATCTGCACTAACCCGGTGCCATGAGCCAAGACTTTCATTCTTTTTTTTTAATTGAAAGCATTTTAGGGACTAAGTGGGTCAACTCTATCAACCTGAATGATGCTGTTATTCCTCACTATGCAGTACCTCTCTTCAGATGATGATGGAGTCTCCATTTTCTAAACGTATCAGTTTTCAAATCAAAGAACACCTAGAAAAATAATAAGCTAGCTTTGCAGGTTGGGAGTGAAGAGCATTATTACTTGGGAAACTTGAACCAAGGATGTTGTGGCAGGACTTGGCCAGAGCAATACTACTTGCAGATACACTCCACCACAAATGAGGTTACAGATGCCCAGACACATTACTATGGGTGAGCGTTTATCCACTGTATAATGAAATAAAGCAACTGTAGGGAAAAAACACACCAACCTTTAGAAAACAATCTTGTACCACCAAGGAATGGATTCACATTGTGTATTGTTCTTAATGATTGCCTATTTGATGTTAGCATCATAAGACCAGACACTTGGGATAGGAACAGACATTCAAAAAGCCTGAGTCTGAATTGATTCAATCTTTGCAGGTTGGTTTAACCTGGCTAGGCTGAACCAATTTGTAACCAGACAGACATTCTCTCTGAACTTAGGAAATTCAGGCACAAGCCTGCAGTGGCTCAGGCTAGAAGCCAGGGAGCACTACAGCAGCCTCCCTTCCCTTCTACAGTGCCAAGCTGGGGGCGGGAGGGGCATGGCCAGGCACCAGCAGGACCTCTGATTACAGAGGTCTGCCTGCACCATCCCAGAATTTTCCCAATGGCTGCTCAAAGGGCAGGAGTGTTGCCAGACCCCATCCCCTTGCTAGCAATCTGAAGTGGGGGTATGCCTGTGCAGTGCTTGCATCTGTTGATAATACAGAGCTTTTCAGTCTCCCACACCTTGCTTCTTTATATGGTCTGCAGCAAACTGACAGGCAAGCAAGCCAGCAGGGAGATGATAACAGTGTTTATCACCCCATCAGCAAAACAATAGCCTCCTTCCATTAGTTCAAACTCTTCTTAAACAGCTTACCAGCTGACCTGTTGATTAGCTCTAAAAAGCCCTAAGGGGTCACTGTTCTGTCCGCCTGTCCCAGTGAAATTGGAGACACGCACACAGAGAACCTGTCATCATTAGCTAGCATATCACATGCCTAGGGTCCATGGGGCTGGGGTCTGTGCTGTGCAAGATGGCAGGGAGGGAGCAGGGGATTCCTGCTTAAGCAACCAGCAGCAAGGGGGAGCGGGTAGGGCAGGAGGAAGCCCGGCAGACCCTGCTGTACCGCCAGTCTCTGCCAAAGCTCCAGCCAGGGAGCAGAGGAGAGGGGCCAGACCTGCTGTGGAGCAGAGACTACCCCCCCCACCAGCCCAGAGAGCATGCTGGGATGCTGGGGGAGTCTGGTTTATCTTAAACCAGCAAGGGGTCTGGGACAGACATGGCATAAACTGGTTTGAACCAAATCAGTTAAGTCTGATACTGCCAGGTTTATCTCAAACCAGTTTCTGCCATTTTCAAACTGGTTTATGTGCACTGAACATCTGTTCCATTACAGGTTTAAACCGGTTTTTTATCACTTAAATCAGTTTATATGTAATGTCTCTCCCTAGCCCTAAGGCATATCGTTTTGTTACTGCCCCTGTATTAGTTGGATTGAACCATTTTAAGTAGGAGGACAAGTGAACAAGTTCTCAGCTGAATATATGTTTATGCTGCACTCCTTTTCAGCATTAATAAATGGTTTCAGAAATACCTAACAAACATTCAAATACCCATAAACATCAGAGAGTGCCATTACTCAAAAAACATGATTTAGTCACTAAAATTGTAACCAGTTTTTAAAATCATTCAGAAAACCCTACAAAAGAAATAAGGTTATTTTTCAGAAGGTATGCTCTCTTCCTGTTCCAGTGGATGTTTGTCTTCGAGCTTTCTATAGAGCTACACACTAGCTCTCATGGTGACTTGCTACAAAATCTTGGTCAAGATTCACTTTCCTCTCATTTAACCCCTTTGTAAAATGTGTTTCTAACATACCTATATTAATAAACAGAAGTAGGAATTGAGCAGTAAAAACAAGGACCTTATCGCAACTATTGTTTTAATAAGGTCTTTATTAGGCTACGAAAAGGTGGTAGAAATCCAGTGTCTCAGTACTGCTATTATAACCCATTTGTACATCCTACTCCTTGCAATTAACAGTTGCTTACCCAGCACTGCACACAGTATTTAACTGAATCCACAGTCCTTGGAGGATAAAATTCTGCCCTATCAAGAAACCTGAACATTTTCAGTTTTGGAAACAGCCATGCCTTCTCGAGTGGGGGCATACAAGACCAGTATATGGATAACAGCTTCTGTTCTGAAGAAAGGAGCTAAGGCGGGGGGGAGAGGGGAGGCAGGAAGGCCAGGAAATGGAGGTTATTTAGTTTTTTTTGAAATATTTTCTAAGCTTGTAGTTGGGGCTGCAAGTGGGGGGTGGGGGAGGGGAAAAGAATCTGGTGAACAGCTGGGGCCCATCACTTTTCATTGCAGGTCTTGGAGAGACGTGGTTGACAGAGTGATGCACAGAGGCTGTCCCAGTTAATGACTTCACCATTCTCCATCATTATCCCCATCATTAGGAAATTAGGAGGACAGAAGGTATTTACTGTAAACCTGCCACCTCCCAAGGAGAGATAAATAGAAACTGATAAATGGGATCTTCTGGTGCTGTTCGTCTATTAACCTTCTGCTTCCCAGTTTAGGCATATGCATGCTATCCTGCCATTAATATCCAGTAATTGGTATTGCAGTGGGCAACACAATCATACCTTTAGTCTCTGTGTGTGTGTGTGTGTGTGCGCGCGCGCGCGCACATGCACACATGTGCATGCATATGCACCCATACGTGCAAGCACACAATTAGGTTTATAATAAGCTTAGTTAAACAGTCCAAAGGAAATATATCAGGCAATCATTCACATATCACAGGTTGACTCTCTCACAGCGAGTCTCAAGCCCATGCAGTGACACATGTGTACACACACATATCTGTGCACAAATGTATCCCACTTTGCCTTAGCTGCAATTTTCCCTTGCACCAAGATTGACTGTCCTGACAGCAGTATTTACCCTGTAACCAAAATTTACCAATTGAGCTGTGTACAATCCAACTGGGAAAAGGGGCTGGAGGATTCAGGGACAAAAGCTGAGTGTGTTTCATGTCACAGAGGCTCAACACTAAGGCAGTCAGGGTCTAAACTTGAAGTGCTACAGATCCTATCACCCCATCTCTAAACATTACTGAAGCAACATGAGTGCAGCCCATCAGCACTGCCAGGTAAATGAGTGAGAATACATCTACCCTGTGACAGTAGGTGCCTCTGGTCATGCCATTAAGGTAATGAGTACCACACAGCCACTCCTGCTCAGCTCAAAACAGCATTGGAAATTAGGATACCCTTGAGGTGCCCCTGCAAAGCCCAATAAAGTCAATGGGGAGAAAAAAAATACACATTAGGATACTAGGATGTGTTGCCAGTTTCCCTTTTATTTTTAATTTAGTATTTATACTGCTGTTATCTTACTGGGTTTGACCAGAAATGGATTATATGACAAGTTATTTTTCTATTCCTGAAAAACTTGAAAGCAGCAATGTAGACATTTAAAGAACACCTAATCCCTATTTAATACTTTTTAATTCTAAGTTAGAATTTATTCATGGATATGGAAAGAATAAAAATCGGAATAAAATCATGAAAAGAAACACGCTCACCTCAAAGTACAGGCAGAAGGCAAAGCATAGCACCCCCTTCAAGACTAACTGGTTCAGAGAGGCATAAGCTTTTGTAGACAACAGCCTACTTTGTCACATGCTATGAAACAGTTAACCAGGAAGCTCCAGCAGTGGTAATACTAGACCCCAACAGAGTGCCAGGATGTACTTCAGGGCTCCAAATACAAAACAACTCTATCCCCATTGCTTACACTATTTAGCCCATCGTATTAAAAAATCTATAAATATATGTAAAATTGTCAAATATGCATCAATATAAAATGAAGAAACAAACAAAAAAAAGCCTAACTTGGTGACCAAAGAGCATTTTATGCTTAAAACTTCTCATCTGGAGTCTTAAAAAAAAATCATCAAGAACACCCCAAATCAGCTCTAAAGTTTTCAGCATCTGAAAACCCTAATATTCATAATTTACACTTTTAGATATAATTTGTCTCTTATTTAGCCCAGTTCTTTAGTTTCATTAAAATCTATACTCTATAAATAAAATGTTATTTTTTTCTTAAAGCTTTCATGAGCAGCACTTTCAAGAAAGTTCAACCTGCTCCCAGAAATTCAGGAAAAAGGCAAGACTTGTTCCTGCATAAGCCATCCCCTGAAGCACAGTGTGTGTCTCACTTAGGCTGGTCAGGTTTCCAGGTTGCAGCCATATTGATCTAAAGGAAAAAAGCAATAACGACTTGTGGTAGAGGTGATATCTTTAATTAGACCAACTAGATTTTTGCAAAAAAAATTATTTAGTTTTCAATTAGGTTGGAGTATTGGTTTCAAGAGCCTAGAATGTGTAACTTCCTCTGCTCTAGTCTCAGATTTCTCTTAGATAATATCTACCATTGTTAATACTGGAATACCAAAAGAGAGGAAATTTGAAGATAGCAAACCATATTTTTCCAAAAGCTAAACTTGTTACTTCAAAAGAAAAATTATTTTACTTGCATGTTATTATAAACAAATATCTTATTTTCAGACAAGTACTAAAAGTCTAGTCTAAATGCCAGGGGAGAGGCTATACCTTCTGAGCCTGTAAACATGTCTACACATGCTTTACTTTACCCCTCCAAATAAGCTGATGGAACTAATAGCAGTAAAATGAAGCACGTATGTAAATCCTGTCAGGACCAAACCATCACTTGAGTTTCATCTCCATTACAATCAAAGGAGCAACAGCTGCCCGTGTAGACATTTCTTCAGTCTATCTCAGGTACCAGTATCAGTGAAGACCCAGATGGGTTGTTGAGGCTCATCTAGCTTCACTGTTGCTGGCACCTGGGTCAGCTACATGAAAGCTATCCTGGATATTAGGGGTGCATCGATAGAGATTTTTGGGGCTGATACCAATAGCTGATTTTTAAGGAGGCATATCGGTCATTACCAGTCTGATTTCTGATATGCAGCCCAGAAGTATGGAGAGCTGCATGCAGCTGATAAGTCTATTGTGGTGGAAGGGGAAGGAAGGGACGTGGGGGAACAGATCTGGGCCCCCACAGTGAGGGAAGGAGTGGGGTTGGGGCTGGAACAGGGGCAGGGCTAGGGGCTGGGGCAGGCACTGCCCAGCATCGGCAGGGTGGGGTGGACCAGGGCACAGGACAGAGCCACAGTTTATCCAGAGGGCATGGGGAAGGATGGGCTCCCACTGCTGCATGCATCCCTGGAGGTCATGGGGTACATGGGCAGGCTGCCACTGTGGGCTTGGGCTCAGGCTCAGGCTGTGCCAGGCTCTTCCCAGCAGGGAAGCTGGGCCAGCGTGCATTCGAGGCAGGCAGAGGTGCACTAGGAGAGGGACTATGGGGAGGGCTGCAGCCACCCCAAAATTCACTGACCCCCCCCAAGCCCTCCCCAGCACCACCACCCACCCACCCCGAGCACAGCCCAACTCAGCTCCAGCCCCAGCCCCAGCCTGCAGCAGCAGTTCACCCTGCCCCATGCAGATCTGGGGGCACACGGTCCCCACCATGCCCTCCCAGGGTGCATGCAGCAACAGGAGCCACCCTCCCCCCTGCGCCCCCTGGACAAGCCATGGCTCCAACTTACACTGTACCTCACCTCACCCCCAGCTGGGCAGTTGGGGCTGCCTGCCCCAGCCCCACTCCCTCCCTCACCATGTGGGCCTTGATCTGCCCCCCTCCACATCCCTTCCCTCCCCCTCCTCTTCCACCACAACAAACTTACCAGCAGCATGCAGCTTTCCATGCTGCTGGACTGTGCTCCTCACTGCCTACATGCTGCACTGCAGCTGAGTACATGCACAGGCCATTTATCAGCCACATCAGGTTGACTTCCGGTACAGTCAATTTTCTTTATATAGGTGCCGATCCAATATTGGACCGAAGTATCCACACACCTCTACTGGGTACCTTACACATAGTGCAGTCACTCCTTGGATTGCACCCTGGATATATCCTTACAAAACCTTGCATCCTCAGGGTCTTATCAATCATTACCTTTAGGACATGTTAAATGTACTTGCACATGCTAAATGCCATTGTAGTGTAGCAAAGTTAGGTCTTTTCTACAGAGGAGTATCTCCAGATCATATTACCTAATACATGTTGAGCTAATGCTTGACTGCTCCATGGAGGTAATATGGGCAGAAGACTCTAATATGGCTAGGGGGCTGGTACAGCTTCTGCAGCACATTAGAGTCTTCAATGGGTCTGGCACTTAGGGCTTGTTTTTTTATTTAGTTCACAGTAAACAACAAGGTGCGACTGCTCAGAAAACACTTGTTACTCAAAGAGTGAGTTTTCTACAAGATCCAGAATATTAACCACCTTCCCAAGAAATCCATACTTAAAACCATAAATATCAGCAGCCTGTACACTAACAACCCACACCATGAAGGCACAGCTGAATTCCTGAAATATCTACAAGAACATGAACTACACTCAGATTTATAACAACACGTTGCACGGATCATCCACTTCACCTTCACCAAAACACTTTCATTTTCAATAACAAACAATTCCTCCAAACAAGGAGCACAACTAGGGGCACAGAGATGGCCCCATAATGTACCAACCTCTTCATGAGCCACTTGGAGGAGTATTTTTTTTAAAAACTGCACCACCAACCCTGCATTCTACCTCCATTACTTAGATCAGGGGTGGGCAAAGTGCAGCCTGTGGGCCATTCCATCTGGTGGGGCCCCTAAAAATTTAGAAAATTAATATAAAATTAATATTTATTTGCCCCTGGCTGCCTGTCATGCAGCCCTTGGTGGCTTGCCAAAACTCAGTAAGCGGCCCTCCACCCAAAATAATTGCCCACCCCTGACCTAGATGATATTTTCATCATCTGGACTGAACTCCTGGACTCACTTACTGACTTCCATCATAGGTTTACCAACTATCACCCCTCATTTAAACTTTCCCTGGAATATTATAAGATCAACTAACATCAGTTTTGTAGCTACCATGATCTACATCCAGGACGGTACCCTAAAATCTACTATAGAAAAAAAATCTACAGACCATTATATTTATGTCCACAAAGCTAGAAATCATCCCAAATACACCAGAAAAGCTGGAATCTACAATCACATTCTCAGATATTACATCTGCTCCAAGCAGAATACTCTTGATACCTACTGTACCAACCCGAAATCTGCCTTTATACAACAAAGTTCAGTAGCAGAGAATACACTCTATGTTTGAAAGAGCCACCTAATACCCCACAGCAATCTGCTAAAATACAAAAAGAAAACCCCCTGTAAATTTAAATTCCTCGCCTGTCACCTACCATTGCACACTTGAACCAATAAGAAGAGTCAAACATTACAGCCTATAACTGAAAATATCAGATCTTACAAGAATATTCCCAGCCCTCCACTCCTTGCTTTCAAACAGCAACCTAACCTTACCTAACTCATCATCAGAAGCAAATTCTGCTGTTTAACAGACATCAAAGTTAGTCCCAAGTCAGTCCACACATACAGTGTTACTACATAGTAAGGTGTCTACATGTGCGTTACTACTCAGTAACTAATTGGGTGTAAATTTGATACTGTAGTAAAACCCCCAGTTTCTTTTTTTTATTGCATTCCCCCCTTCCCCAACCATTTCTGACTTTTTCCTCTACCTCTCTATTCCCTATAGATAAGTATAAGTGAGCTCAAACTTAGGATAAGCTTTAAACATTTTTATTTTGGTAGCAAGTTTTTGGTGTTGGATATCCACTGTTTTATATTGTATTATTATTAGGTTTGTATTAGTTTTTACTATTGTATATTGTATTATCATTTTTGTATTGATTTTTTTATTGTTTCATATGGATATTCTATGGTTTAGGCGTGTGTTTGTAAATGAACCAATGTCATATCAAGTTTCCATTTTATATGTCAAGCCTCCATCTTCTGTCCTCTGCCTGGGCATACCCCTCCTATGTAAATTGGTTCCCTATGAATGAGAATGATTGGGCATGATTGAAATACAATGGTAGCAGGCCTCTACTGAATGGCCTGTAATGACTGAGCCATCACCTCGGACTGATTTATCCAGGAACCACAGACCGCACCCAGGAACAGAAACAAGACCAGCATTTGAAAAACAAAAGACCCTGCAGAACCAGCAACTCTCACCATTACAGACACCCAAAACTGCACATCCCTGCATGGAGCACACATGCTCAGTATGCCAGGGGCTGACCCTTGCCTGGGCATGCCTCCTGTCACTAGGGTTACACAAGGTCTGCCCCTATAAAAAAGGGCAGTGAAGACAGACCCAGTGGGATGCCCTCTCCATCTGGACCAGCACCACACCATACCACCTATCCACCCAGAGACCCTGCCGGCGACCCCCCTCTGGACAACATCTACTGAACAAGGACCCCTTTCCAGCCTGGACAGGTAGATATTACCTGCACACCTGCTCCTACAATTTGGACTCTCTCTCTGTCTCTCTCTCTCCTCCTGGACTTCAGTGGACTTCAGCCCCTGCACCAAGCCTCTCTAACCCCTGCTGCCATTGTGTGTGTGTGTGTGCGTGCGCGCATATGCACGCTCGTGCAAGGGAACCAATTTGGCATTGTGTCACCATCTCCTCTGTTCAATAAAACCACTGTCATTTGCAACCTTGAGTTGGGTAATGTTTTACTGAATCCTAGTCCCTTCCCTATCTTAAATTCCAGCCTCATTCTCTCTCTCTCTCTCAGCTCCAGTTCCCACCCTCGTTGCTAGTTTCCCAGTCTCCTCCCAATTTCATCTCTCCTTTTCTGCCACCTCTCAGCCTCTCCTTGCTTTCCTGCTGTCCCTGCTGCTTTTCCTGTGATTTTTCTGCTGCCCCTCTCTCTGTTTTCAGGCTTTCCCACCTGCCTTCTGCATCCTTCCCAGCTCCTATTAGCTGTCCTGCAGTTCTCTCCAGCTTCCAGCACCTACTGCTGCACTCTGCAACTTCTCTAGCTGCCCCAGAGCCATCCTCTGGCTCCCCAGACCCAGATCCCCTCTTTAACACCCACACTTTCCCTTAGTCCCATTTTTCCCCCTCCCCATCTACCTTTTCAGCTCCCCCGTAGCTCTGGCTCCAGTCCCAGACTCTCTGCCAGCATGCTCCCCTGTTCTGCAGGCTTTGGGCATTGTCTTTTAATCAAGTAAGAACAGTTAACCTAAAGTTACTCCTGAGCCTCAGTTCTTCAGCCTAGGCCCCTATAGACTACCGGTTCTAATCCCAATCCTGGTAACTTTAACCCCCTACACTTCTACTTTCTTACCTTAACCTTTCCCCAGGTATCCCAAGTACACCAAGTACATACATACATACATATACATCACAACACCCAACTTAGGAACTCACCTGTGTGTATGTGTAGGTGGGTGGTATGTGTGTGAATTAGTGAATACATACACTTGGATATAGATATCTATATATAGAGATAGATATATAGAGATAGATATACATATATAGATATCATTGTGTGTGGGGGGGGTATATGAATTAGTAATCCACATATGTGTATTGAATGGGCAAGTGTTGGTAACTGGTAACTGATTCTGTCTAAATTTGGTGTGTGTAGCATGTATGGGTTTAAACTGGGGATAGGTGTGCATGAACCTAAACTAGTTATTTTGAACGTGTGTGTATCTGAGTTGCTAGTGTGAGTGATGTGTGTGTGTGTATATAATATGGCATTGTGTGCATGATATATGAATTAGTGATCTGTGTCTAACTTCTGGGGTGTATAGCATATGTGCTTGAATTGGTAATAGGTATGCATGTGCCTAGGCTGGTTTGGATGTGTATGTGCATGAGCTGGTTGTGTGCGTGTGTATGCACCTGATTGATTTGTGTATTTGTATATGTGCAATTGTGTTACACGCCCCCTGTCTAACAGCACAATATTGAGATCCTGACAGTTGGTCTGACCCCACAGGGCAACAATACCTGCATGATGCAGATATCAAATTTATACTTAAGTCTGTGTCTGTCTGTGTCCATGTTCAGACAGTGAGAACAGAGTGCATGAGCCTGTGTCTATGTGTACCTGTGTGTGTGCATTTGGCTGTAGTGGGGGTGGGGAGCAGGGAGAAGAGGCAGGCATGTACCCCTCAACCCGCCAGGGTCCACCTAGCTTCCCCCACTGCACTAAAAGGGGAAGGGGCCCCTCTCCTCACCCCTGTCCCCTTGCAGCCAAGCTCCCATGAGGGGAGGGGGCCTCCAATTTTGTGCCTGGCCAAGGCCCCAGTACACCCTAATCTGCCTTTGACTAAGAAACAAGAACTAAACACTACGATTAACTTCATGGCATATTATATTCATACTGCAAGTGAAAATGACTCTTTCCTTTTGAAAGGTCTTGATCTTCAGCTAATCATGCTACCTTTTCTTCTGTGATTTCCTTGTCTGCTACCACTGGGAATTTCTCTGTTCTCAAGTTTTATAGCCCTGCAAACTGTTTTTAACTTTTTGCTGTACCTGCTTTCCTCTCAGACATGAAGAAACTGCATTGCATTCAAAAGCTTTTCTAAACCAATCCCAACCATGCAGTTGGTCCAATAAAAGATATCACCCAGATATATCCTTGTCTCTGTTATAGTTCCAAGACAGTTAGATTGAAATAAAAAACTGAACACTCAAACAATCAAGTCTATAAAAAGTTAACAGTAGCAATCTTTTCTTCCAAGTGTATAAGCCTTCAGTGAAAACTGTAATTACTTCTCTATTACACAACAATCATCCCCCGGCACACAAGACTGAGGGAAGTTAGGCTACAAGAGTGAAATCCACACCATTTTCATAGACCCTGAAAATTCAGACTCCCATTAGACTGAATGCAGAAGGGCTGGAAGATGAAGGTCACCCCCCATCCAAAACCAGGGAGAGTAAGCAGCAGGTGCAGTACCCTATACCCTTCTTAGGGGTAGCCCCAGAGTTACTACCTCAACCTAAGTGTTAGAATCATAGTAGTAGACCCTCTGCAGTAGCTAACACTGGATTCATGTTAAAAAAAATCCCCTTTCATCACTGTCTTTTGTAGTGTTCTTCAGAGGGTTCTCTGTGTCGGGCCGAGGATGTCCACAGTGCTCATGACAAATTTAATGCAGAGCATAGCCATTTGTTACCAAGGGCTCTATGGTGGTCTTCTGCTCTCCATGAAATATCCCATATACTATTTCTGAATATGCTGACATGTAGGTGCAGACATATTTATTTCAATAGATTTTTAGGACACAGATGAAAATGTGATGATGACTTTTAACAATGGTAATGTAAGTATTAATTTCCATCTGTCCATGCAACTGGCAATGTCCATCACTTACAGCAATAGCCAACTAACAGTTGCAGCTGCAAAAAAGCAAAATTAGTGTTTCAGCTACTGTCATTCACCTGAAATTTTGCAGTTGTAATTAGCAAGCTGCGGAAGCTGTCAACAATCAACATCAGCCAATCTGTGCAACAAGGGCAGGACTGTCTGCCAAAAATTGCTTTCCCCAGATTTTTTACCCCCATTAAAATTCTGACTTCAAGCCTTCTTAACGCTTGTCTTCAATACCAGCCACTGGTCTCAAGTTTGTCAAAACAAAGAGAAATGATTGACTTAGTCCTAAGTGGTAACTGCTTTCTTCTTTTCTTCTTCAAATTCTGTGTCTCTCTTTTCGCATCTGTGCATAGAAATAATGATAATTCCCCATGTCCTAAAAGTGTTATGAGCTTTATCTCACTAATGGTTGCCTATCACATTGAGATTTTTCACTTGGAAGGTGCTGTAACAGTTCAAATATTGCTAGTTCTGTTCTGAGATGCCTGAATGTAACATAGCTGCTTAATTCTCAGAGAATGTAGCTGAATACTACTACTTTTAAGTGACACTAGTGTGCTGTAGGCTAATTCTACTGTGCATTAGCAAAATAGCATGGATTTCACTGTGACACGCTACTGTGCAGTAGAATTTGTCTACTGTGCATTTAGCATATTGTGTAGACACACCCACTGAGTTCTTCAAGGTAGATATCTGGTCTGCTTGTTTTGAGCAAAAGATCCTATGAGAATGACCTTTCTCATGAGATATCCACACTTCTATTCCCACTCTAATCCCTCCCACAAGTCATTAGGGACCTCAGCTGGCAGCTCCTCCATAGAGCCATCACTACAGGCATGTACCTGGTCCACTTCACAGACTCCCTTGACACCTTTCCCTTCTTCTAGGAAAGTGAGACACTGGTGCATGTCCACCTAGAGTGCACCAGGGTGCAGCCCCTTCACCACCTCCTCCAGAACCTCTTGCTGAAGTTCTGGCCATACTATTCCTTGAACCTTTTCGTTTATGCACTCCTCATCCACACACCCACCAAGTCCCAGGGCCTCCTGGTCAACCTCCTCCTGCCTCTAGCCAAGCTAATGATCTACCTAACCAAGTAGGAGGCTCTGCCCGGGGGGACCCCCAGGGACTGTGGGGCTCTTTTCCTGTCCCTGGCCTGTTCACATCACCAGGCAGTTTCACTGGGCAGTGTCCACTGGCTCCTTGGACACATCAAGAGCCCGTGGGCACTGTCTAGTATGCTCTGCTCAGTGACGCCACTTTTTGGTGCACTCAGAGCCTCTTAGCTGACAAGGCCGGAAGCCACGAGCTAACAGAGCATGCGCCAGCGTTAGCGCAGGGCAGAGAGCAGGGGGAGCCAGTGACTCTCCAGGGAACAGCACTTGTGGGGTTTTTGATGGGGGTAGTGACTCGGAGTGCAGCCAGGGACCCTGCCCCGATGCTGCCCACCACCCGGGGTGCCTCTGAGGCCTCCACCCAGACGGAGCCTTGGGGAGGGGTGGTGGCACCTGGGCCCCCTGCATGCAGGGGTTGCCTGGTGGGTCCTCAGAGGCCCTGGGGCAGGGGGAAAGCCAGGGGTCCCCCTGCCTATCCCACATGTGCCAGGGTTGAGGCACTGGAGGGGCAGGTGGCAGTACTCCAAGCAGAGGTGAGCACGCTGACAGGAATCAGGGCAACTGAGGAGGAGATTGATGGGTACTTCCTTTCTCTGCAGAGCCAGACACCAGGCAGAGGAGGGGACTGCAAAAGCCTCGAAGCTGATACAAAAGATGGACAACAGTCACCTCCAGGGCCAGGCCACTTGCCACAGAAATGGATCCACTGGTGCAGTTGGGGAACAGATATGAAGCCCTGGCTGCACTGGAGGAGAGTGCAGTGGAGGAAATGGCATGGGAGGTACCCTGATCCATCCCCGAGCAAGCTGAGGGCCAGACAAGCTACCAGAGAAAGAGGAGATGGGTCATTGTAGTGGGTGACTTCCCTACTGAGAGGAGCAGAAGGGAAACATCTGCTGCCCAGATCCCATGCGCATGAGGTGTGTTGCCTGCCAGGGGCCAAGATCCAGGATGTCACAACAAGGATTCCTGACCTGATCTGGCCCTTGGACTACTATCCTATGGTCCTCATCCATGTGGGAACCAATGACAGGCCAGGAGTAGTTGACCATGTCATGGGGACTACAGGGCTCTGGGGGCCAGGCTTAGGGACAGGGTTGCAGGTGGTTCTTCTTGTCCATCCTCCCAGTCAGAGGTCACAGTAGGCATCACAGCACCTGCATCAGAGACGTCAACCTGCGGCTCAGGAGTTGGTGCCATAGTGCAGGATTTGGCTTCCTGGACCACGACCCACACTTCCTGGCAAGGGACTTCCTGGGGCATGATGGACTTCACCTCTCAGCAAAAGGTAAAAGTCTTTTCTCCAACAGGTTGGCTGATCTCCTGTCAGGCTTTAAACTAGCTCAGATGGGGATGGGGAGGCAGAAGAAGGAGAACATCAAGAACCTGCAATCCATGGGACATCCAGCAGTACAGCACAGGTAAGCAATAAACAGTAAGCAATAAGGGGCCCATTGGGCATCAGAGCTGGGGGAGGGGCAACAAAGGCGCCAGTCACAGGGCTCAAGTGCCTATACACTAATGCTAGGAGCATGGGGAGCAAGCAGGATGAACTAGCACTCCTGCTTGCAGAAAACCCTTACAACTTAGTGGGGTTAACAGAAACCTGGTGGGACTCTACCCACGACTGGGCAGTACACATTGAGGGCTATAAGCTGTACAGAAAGGATAGAGTGGGGAGGAGAGGGGGAGGGGTTGTGCTCTATGTCAAGGAGCGGTATACATTGACCCTTATCAAAATGGAATCAGAGGAGGAGAAAGTAGAAGGATTGTGGGTTAGGATACATGGAGGTCAAGGGGAAAGGGATTTGGTGGTAGGGGTCTGCTACAGACCCCCACACCAAGGGGAAGAACTAGATTTGGAACTCCTGAGGCAGCTCTCAGAGACCATAAAGACTAGGGAAGTGGTAGTCATGGGGGACCTAAACTACCCTGACATCTGCTGGGAGACAGACAGCAAATTCCCACCATTCATGCAGGTTCCTATCCTGTGTACAGGACCTCCACCTGATGCAGGAGGTACATGGTCCCACTAGGGGGAATGCCTTATTGGACCTGGTATTGGCAATGGGGGATGACATGGTAGGGGACCTACAGATCAGTGGTCACCTGGGGGACAGTGACCACCAAATAATAGAATTCACCATAAGGCGTAGAGTGGGAAAGGTAACTAGTAGGGTGGAAGTGCTAGACTTTAGGAAGGCTGACTTCAGCGAGCTCAGGCGTTTAGTCAATGGTGCACTGCAGAGTAAGAGATTTGGCGAGATGGGAGCCCAGGAAGGGTGGCTGTGCCTCAAGGAAGCAATCCTTTGGGCACAGAGGGAGACAATCCTGATGCGGAGGAAAGGGGGAAAGGGGCCAAGAGGCTTCCTTGGCTGACCAGAGAAATCCAGAGCAGCCTAAGGGCAAAAAGGGGGGCATATAAGCAGTGGAAACAGGGAGAGATTACTAAAGAGGAGTATGCCTCCTCAGCTTGCAGTTGTAGGGAGGCAGTTAGAAAGGCCAAAGCTACCATGGAGCTGAGGATGGCATCCCAAGTTAAGGATAACAAAAAATTGTTTTTCAGATATATAGGGAGTAAAAGGAAGGCCCAGGGTGGTATAGGACCACTACTGAATGGGCAAAAGCAATTGGTGACAGACAGGGGGGACAAGGCTGAACTCCTCAATGAGTTCTTTGCCTCAGTCTTCCTAAATGAGGGGCAAGACAAGTCTCACAATGGGATTGTAGAGAGGACAACAGCTGGGTGCCAGACTACCAAATGTTGACCCTGAGATGTTGCAGAGTCACTTGGAAGGACTGGATGCATTTAAGTCGGCAGGCCCAGATGAGCTCCATCCGAGGGTACTGAAGGCACTGGCTGATGTCATTGCACAGCCACTGGCAAGAATATTTGAGCACTCGTGTGCACATGGGCCAGGTCCCGGAGGACTGGAAAAGGGCCAATGTGGTCCCTATTTTCAAGAAGGGGAGGAAGGAGGATCCAGGCAACTATAGGCCAGTCAGTCTCACCTCCATCCTTGGCAAAGTCTTTGAAAAGATTATTAAGGCTCATATATGTGAGAGCCCAGCAGGAAAAATTATGCTGAGGGGAAACCAGCATGGGTTCATAGCAGGTAGATCATGCCTGACTAATCTAGTCTCTTTTTATGACCAGGTTACAAAACACCTGGACGCAGGAGTAGGGGTAGATATCATTTACTTAGACTTCAGGAAGGCCTTCGATACAGTATCCCACCCCATACTGGTGAACAAATTAAGAGGCTGTGACTTGGATGATTACACAGTCCGGTGGGTGGCAAATTGGCTAGAGGGTTGTACCCAGAGAGTGGTGGTGGATGGGTTGGTATTGACCTGGAAGGACGTGGGCAGTGGGGTCCCGCAGGGCTCGGTCCTTGGACTGATACTCTTCAATGTCTTCATCAGTGACTTGGACGAGGGAGTGAAGTGTACTCTGTCCAAGTTTGTGGATGATACAAAACTGTGGGGAGAAGTGGACACACCAGAGGGCAGGGAACAACTACAGGCAGACCTGGACAGGTTGGACAAATGGGCAGAAAACAATAGAATGTGATTTAACAAGGAGAAATGCAAAGTGCTGCACCTAGGGAGGAAAAATGTCCAGCACACCTACTGCCTAGGAAATGACCTGCTTGGTAGCACGGAAGCGGAAAGGGATCTCGGAGTCCTAGTGGACTCCAAGATGAACATGAGTTGTCAGTGTGACAAAGTCATCAGCAAAGCTAACTGCACTTTATCGTGCATCAGCAGATGCATGACAAACAGAACCAAGGAGGTGATACTTCCCCTCTATCGGGCACTGGTCAGACTGCAGTTGGAATACTGTGTGCAGTTTTGGGTGCCACACTTCAAGAGGGATGTGGATAACCTGGAGAGGGTCCAGAGAAGGGCCACTCGTATGGTTAAGGGCTTGCAGGCCAAGCCCTATGAGGAGAGACTAGGGCACCTGGACCTCTTCAGCCTCCGCAAGAGAAGGTTGAGAGGCGACCTTGTGGCTGCCTATAAATTCATCATGGGGGCGCAGAAGGGAATTGGTGAGGCTCTACTCACCAAGGTGCCCCTGGGGGTCACAAGAAATAATGGCCATAAGCTAGCAGAGAGCAGATTTAGACTGGACATTAGGAAGAACTTCTTCACAGTTAGAGTGGCCAAAATCTGGAATGGGCTCCCAAGGGAGGTGGTGCTCTCCCCTACCCTGGGGGTCTTCAAGAGGAGGTTAGATAGGCATCTGGCTGGGGTCATCTGAACCCAGCACTCTTTCCTGCCTATGCAGGGGGTGGACTCGATGATCTATTGAGGTCCCTTCTGACCCTAACATCTATGAATCTATGAATCTATGAATGCATTAAAGGTCTTGAAAATAAAGGGAGCTGGTCAGACTCTGAGCAATGCTGACTCAGCATCAGGGCTGCTATTAGAAGCCTTAAAAATAAGCTGAGTTAGTTTTGCAGCTACTAATTAGCATCAGCACTGGGTAAATAACTAGCTTTTTCTGCATTGTCTGCAAGCACATAGCCTTTTTTCCAGTTCCAAGGCTATGTTTTTACAAAGTACTCCATGCTTCCATCCCATTAACATAATGTGCAAGAGCTCTAAAAGGTACTAAACACTGCTGCTACTTTTGTTCACCTCTCCTATACATGTCATATATTCAGCACAAGAGATAATAAACCTATGCCACACATGTTACACCTGTGCATGTCCAGGGGCAAAGGAAAAGGTATAGCTTTGTCATAGAATCGTCAGTGCAGGTAATTAACATGTAATGGAAATCATTTCAGGTGGATGAACTTTCCTTCACTTTTGGACTGAGGCTCCGGGGTCACGTCTCAGACGCTGTGACAAAAGGATCAGTGAAGATAGCACAGTCATGTGGCTTATGTGTAAGATGTTAAAATACAAATCATTGCTTTGAAATTTAGCTACAACAGTCCATTGTCACAGGCATACATTGCTATCCAACTTCTGTTTAATGGATTAATTAAACTGCCAGCTTAATGACCAGAATATAGGGGTTAGATAGAGTAGGAGATGAGTGCTACCAATTTCAACAGCTTTTATATCCAGCAACATAAAGAGTAATAAACAAGTCCCAATGTCTTTTCTTAAGGGACTACTATAGTCAGAAATTCACATCCATCTTTTCACATACAGATTTATAAACCTGCTAGCATTAATTTAGGATTTATGAATTACTATGTGTCAAACTGGAGTTGTAGCACAAAGCTGACATTGAAAAGGTACATAAGACAGAACTACAAACCCCACTTTGGGCCCTTACACACATACGACTTTTAACCTAAGAAATAACAATAAGACAAAACCCTGGTTAAGATGAAATGTCTGAAGAATAGCTTTCAGTAAAAGTTCCTGGGAAAAAAGTCTTTGCTGTTTGCACTAGTACAGATGGAAAGTGAAACAGGAATAAAAAGCTACTAAATCAATTGGAAGAAGGCTTAAATCCCGCTCTCCATGGGGGTAAGTGACTCTATCAGTCACAGAGCTCAGCAACCAATTTACCTGAAGTTTAACAGCAGGGATACGACCTTACCAGGAACAGATCCCAGCTCCCCCAAGTCCTGCTTCTACAATTTAACTAGACTGTTTCCTCTCCAGGTGCAGGCTAGAAAGTTACTCATGATAAGGTATCATCACTCCTATACTGTTCCCAAGCATTTCTTGAAACAAAAATCAGTCACCTGTCTTTAAGTACTGCATTAACTATATCATGATGTGGCACCCTTTAGCTTTCATACTGGCCTTGAAACCTGAAGCCTCTTATTTCCACACCTGATAGGTCAGACAACTTCTGCCAGGAGTGGCATAATATCTTAGCCCAGGGAAGGTGCTCTGAGAGCCTTTTGCCCCAAAGCAATATGAAAAGGCAGAGATTAATTCCTTCAGAAGGTAGTTTCATATAGAATATGACATTGAGAAACGTATTTCCCTGAAAGGAAAAATAGATTGCAAGGAAGGTTATGTCACATGAAAGGAGAAGGAAAGCAACAGCAATATAATGCATGCATTTTTCTACTGTGAGTCAGCCAGGTTTTGGGCCTGCTAATGCTAAGCATTATGGGCATGGGTTGGCTTGACTGGACATGTGGATAAAGCCAATCTAATCTGGGCTCCTCTGAGTTGCTAGCAATTTATATTTTTAATCTTCTTGCCTATTTTCCAAAACATGAATTTATAGCAAGCCTGACCCCTAACTTCACAGTCAAAATGAATCCACATGAAAACTTTTTCTCAGTGTGGCTTAGCTTTTCCTCATTATTTTTCTTTGTCACACAGCCCAGTCCTTCCAAGTGACAGCAGGCATGGGAAGTGGATGAGATGAACTAATATAGGAGAGGCTCTTTTCCTAGCTTTATCAGCCTGGCCAGAGGCAGGAATTTTCATAGATTTCAACAGAAAGCCTACACTCGGGAGACTCTGCATCAGGAGTTACCAAGCTTCAGATATGCCTCAGAACTTTTGGCTGCCTGTCCAAACCAAGTCACTAGAGGTCTGATATTTTTTTCAGAGCTGCTATCGACTTTGTTTGGAGTCACACATTCTCATCACCTCTGAACATCAAGCCTTGAACCTTTACAGGTTCAGCTATCACTAATTATGCTTATTTAATATGCAGCCTGGGAAAAAAATAAACATCCCTGTCAAAAATATCTGATATGATCCATGGGATGATTGCAACAGAAATTGTAAACAGACACTGGAAGCTAGACCTCAGCAGATCATTGTGCTGAACAGAGGATTGGTTCAGAAAGGCTTGAGAATACATCTAAAGTTCTTCAGAGCTGCAATCTTAAACTTCCAACTGTTTGCACACTTTTTTTTTCAGGCCTTCAGGGCCAGCTTTGCACAATAAGGGGTCACTTTCTGCTTTTCTAGCCAGAAGTCACATGCCACACTTATACCTCAGTCTTCAATAGTAAGCTAAAGTATGAGGTAAATAGAACATAAGCTGTGTGCTGGCCCCCTACCCCTATGGAAATTCTTTCTAGGACTAGGGACAGATATACAAAAAGACAGAGTGTAACCTGCCTAGATTGAATCAGTGTGCAACTGTACAGACATTCCCTCTGAACTGAGGAAATGTAGGCATATGCCTACATTTGCTCAAGCCAGACACCAGGGAGTGCTAGAGCACACCCTCAACTGCAGGGAAGATTGGGGGGAAGGAAGGGAGGCCTGGCCAGACCCCAGCAGTAGTCTGGACTGAACTGGCCAAGGAGGGATTTAATTCCCCGCTCCCTGTCCCACCTACCCAGAACCAATCCGGGGTCCACTCGGTGCCCCCCCCCGCTGCTGCAGCAGTAGAAGTACAGCTAGACTCTGGCTGGCATGTTCCATGCTCCCACCCCTGCCACTAGAGCAGCAAGGGGGGAGTAACACCCCAGTCACGGTGTCTCAGAGTGCAAGCCTCTTCCTAGCAGGGTGGCCACACCGCAGGGTGGGGAAAGACTGTGCAGAAGTGCAGCAGTGGCAACACTAGGGGGCTTGCAGGGCAATGGCCTACTCCTCCCCCCCATACACAGTCCATGGCAGCTCTGACCCCTGCTCGCAGCCCCCGGCTGGGAAGAGGCTTGCACTCCCCGGACACCAGGACAGGGGCTGCTGAGCCAATCAAGGGCCCTGCCCCCACATCACTCCAGTGCCCGGGTGGGTGCGCAGCCAGATGCCAGCCAGCAGGGCCCCTTAGGTGAGGGGGCAGGGAGTGGGTTTATTCCCCCTCCCTCTGGCATCCAAAGGAGGGGGCAGGAGGGGACTTATTCTGCCACTTGCCCAGCACACGAGCGGGTGGCAGCAGCAGTTGAGGTGGGCAGGCCCCACTATGGTCCCCCAGGGGCAGAAGGGTGGAGAGGGGCACAACTCCCCCCGCTCCCTGCCCACTATGCCTCAGGGACCATGCTGGCCAGTGTCTGCCTGCATTCCCACCACTGCAGCAGCGAGGGGGGAGCACCTGGCAAACCCCAACTTCGGTCTGTGCAGGTGGGACAAAGAGGGGGGAATTAAACCCCTCTATGGCCAGTTCAGCCAAGGCTACTGCCAGGGCCTGGCCATGCCCTCGCCACTAAAGCACCCAGCAGTGACGTGCAGGTTCAAGTTGGTGGGACAGGAGAGGGAGGTGGGGAAATAAACCTCCTCCCTGCTCCCTTTCAGGGCCAGAATCTGGCCAGACCCACCGCCCCTACCTATTCCTGCTCAGCTGAAGCAGAGAGCCCAGCCCAGAGAGCATGCTGGGATGCTGGGGGACTCTGGTTTAACTTAAACCAGGAAGGGATCTGGGACAGATATTGCATAAGCTGGTTTGAGCTCAATCAGTTTATCTCAAGCCGGTTTCAGCCATTTTGAAACTAGTTTATGTGCACTGAATGTCTGTTCTGTTACAGACTTAAACCAATTTCTGACCGCTTAAACCAGTTTATGTATAGTGTCTGTCCCTAGCCCAAGGGAAAACCAAACCCTGCAGATACCAAAGAATTAATTTTCAGGATTTGTTCCTTTGTCATGCGTTAAGATTTTCACAACACCTGAATGATGTGGATGCAAAATCATCATTAAAATTAAAGGGATTCAGGCATACACATCCCTTAGGTGGATTTGAAAATCTCAGCCCATGGCTCTCATCTAGCACTGTCATCTCTTCACTTATAAATTAGGATCTATTCAAGATTTTTGTTTTAACAAAGGTACCTTGGAGCAGAAATCTTGTCAATTAGTTATGAACTGCCAGGAAAGAATGAAGATATAGGGTAATACCATCCCCCTGTCCCCACACACATTTGGGTCACATATTTTAAATACAGCACAGCCAGCATGTGCAGATTCTTATTAGGTCACCTCCACAATATGCTGCTGCAGCTCTTCTGGAAGAATTTTTTTTCCCCACATCCAGCTGGAATTAAGGTCTGGATACAGGAAGGTATCCAAATTCTGGGCTCCCATTAAAGTCACCTGGAGTGCTCCATGTCATAGGGGTTGCTAGACAAACCCTCCAGCTTTTAGGGGAAAGAGTTCCAACCCCACAAAGCAAGTGCCACAAACTCCATGAAGTCCTCTGGGGATTTGGCTTTTGATAGCATGGAGAAAGTGACCCTACCAGAGGCAGAGGAAGACTGGAAAGCTACCCAGCTCAATGTTACACTTTTTAACATAAGGCTTGCATGAGGCTATTAAACCCAGTTCTGACCTTTTCAGATGCTTAAGCAGTCCGGACATTGCACAGCAATCAGATCTCTCCATGCTCACTACTCTGAGCTTCCTGCAAACTCACCTGTTCTCAAGAATCCTACTCTGTTCTTAAAGGGGCAGCTCTTATACCTTTGATAACAGAACACACAGATCAACAAATATACAAGCATCACCCATACAACAACAAAATATCCAAACGCTCATATATATCCCATCACATAAGACTACTTTGAAAACTTCATTTATTCCAGACTCTAATAATATCCAGAAGGGAAAAAGCAAACAAATTAATATTACCAATTTGAGGGTCATTATAATTCTACAGCAATAATATCTTCATTCTATATGAGCTGCTTCGCAATGCTGCAGCTTTCAAAAAAGCAAGAGATGCTGTCGGGAGCTGATCAGGAAGGGGTGCAGTGGCATTGGCTGCACCCTCTTTTTGGTTTGGACTGTACCAGGGGAGATTTTTTAAAGTCCCTAAATCAGGTGAAAATCCTTTCTCCCTTCCTCTTCCTGCTCAGAGGCACATCCCCTGCCCTTCCTTCCCTGCAGCCCCTTCACTGCCTCCCACTGCTGCTTTCTCTGCTGTTCTGGGGATGGGGGAAGCACCAAACTGTTTCTGCCCACTGTGCTCAGCTAGGGACAGGGACAGTGGCAGCAAGAATGGGCTGGGGGGCATTCTTCCTCATACTTGCTCCCAGGGAGACTGGTGGGCAGGGGGTGGGTGGGAGTACTCTCCCATCATGCTGTTGCCCCTGTCCCCTCCCCAGCTGAGCCTACCCCCTGCCCAGCCCATCTGGCTCTAGAGCTCCCCTGTGCTCAACAACAGAGCAGCAGCAGGCAGGGAAGCTTGGGGGTGGATGGGAGGATAAGGACGGGATGTGTCTCTGAGCACAAAAGGAAAGGGAGAGGGATTTTCACCTGTTTTAGGGACTTTTAGAAGTCCCAGAGGCTCCTGCAGCATGATTTGCCCGTGCTAGTAATGGTAGCAGAGGCCGAGAGCAGAGGGCGCAGACACTCATGCAGTGCAGGTTGCTGATCCTTCACTCCTGTTTGGGAAATCCTGGCTCCATCCCTGGATAGTATTATTTTTTCATGAGAAAGAGAGAGAAAGAGAATACAGCAATCCCATTCAGATTTAGAAACTGATCACTCCACAAGCAGAACAAGTTGGGGCAAAAGTCATATATGAGACCATATCGGCCATGTGCAATCCACCATAAGAACAACAGGAGTCATTATGGAATGTCACGTCACAGATCTGTGCCCCAGCAGATGCCCTCAAGTGCCCCCAGGATCAGTTGAGGATGAGCTGAAGTGAGCCAAGTTTCAGTCTCCTCCCGCATATCTTACACACTCAGGCATGGAGAGGAATAAGGAAGACTGGGAGCCTTTTTACTAATGCAACTGTCTCACTCCCAGTTTTAGGCCATATTGTCAAAGAAAAGTACTAGGAATAAATGCAGATAATGGCAGGTCTGATCCTGCATCACTGATGATGATGGGAGTTGGCCATGAGACATTAAGGGATGTAGATCAAATCCTACATTTAAACACCACTGGGCACAGAGATTCGAGTTGAGGTATGGCCACCAACAAATGCATACACACCTTGGTGCCCAAGCAGTGTACTGTGTTTGTTGTTTGAATCACAAAAAAGCTCAACAATTACATGACACAATAAGAAGGGGTAAAGAGAGCATTTCTTTTTTCAGTTGCAGGTAAGTATGTTATTTTAATGTGCTGTGGTTGGTAAATTCCAATTAATGTTTCAATTCAGCAAGTTACTTGTGTGTGTACCTCATTTTTGATATGGAAAAGTCAACAGAAGTTAAGTGTATGCTTTAAGTTAGACAGAGGCTTAGTTGATGTCTGGCTTAAGTTGAAGTTGCCTGGCTTAGTTGAAGTCTATGCCTCGCTATCCCCCAAGAAAAGAAAAAGTTTTGGCCTGGGAACAAATTAAAGCTACTCTGAGTTTGCAGATAATTATTTGAAATCTAGTTGGAAGTGGGAAAACTGCTGCTGACCCTGTGACAATAAGAAAGAGCAAGGCAGATATGGCCTTGTAATAGGGAATAACAGCAAAGAAAACCCAAAAAACCTATGGATTGCTGCTTCACAGCCTCTGAGAAACAAGGGACTTGTCTCAGTTCAATTCATAGTAGGTAAGAGCCATAGCTGGCCCCCAGCTGCTGGCAACCCCACAGAGGGCTGAATGCACATGGACAAAGAACTGGTCTCTCACACCTGGAGACAGTTCCTCCATCTCTTAGTGTAGGAACATGGGAGCCCAACCAGTCCAAGGAAGCTTCCACTCCTACAAAGTCACCACATTAGCACCTCTCACTCCATAGATGCCTTCCATCTCTTCTCAAAGAGGTGGGTATTATCCAGAGGTCTTTGTTGAATGTCTTCCTCTGACACCCTGGTCTCAAACCTCTGAACTTGCTCCTCTTGCTGCATTTAATTTTCCTTCTGTTCCCTGCTCACTGGACCCCCTTCATTGCAGAGAGAAAATGGAGCTGCCACTGTCCCAAGCAGTGTAGTGATCACTGGGTTTAATAAATACAGGCGTACATGAAGCAAAAAAACCCCCACACTTTAATTTGGGGAACAGTACACAATATCTGCAGACCTTTTACTGACTAACAGCTACTTAACCTTAGGGTCCATTTTTTAATTATCAACTTCCTTTAAATTAGGTAGCATCTTTGCATTATAACTTTTATCACTACATGTGGAACCTTCACTTGGGGGAGGCCTCTTCTACCCTCAGCTGGAGAGAAAACAAGTTGCACCATTTTTCAGTACTAAGCTTGTTTCAAAAATGGTTTTAATAATAATAACTGAGATGACAGTAGTGTGTACCATATCTTCAATTATAGGCATTTTCAAAAAGAACTTGGAGTTGCTGTGCCCTTCTGAAACCATCAGTGGTGCCAAGGGGTTAAAACATTTCCTTTGCATCATTTCTTCAGCCTGGAATTCCTGGAGTCATTTACAGGCTCCAGTGCACTGGAGCAGAATGCTATCAGAAGTTCACGTGGATCCAAAAGTTTTCAGATGAGCAGATGAAGGAGGTCAAAATGTGACTCGGCTGGCCAGGCTCTCCCGTGCATGCCAAGCTGTCTGATTGGCTGCAGGGCTGTAGAGCCATCTTGACTTTCTGGCTGGCAGGAGGCTCTTCCAATGTTGATGTAAAATACAGGGACATAAGTGTGGGAGGGGGAAGAAAAAAAAAGACGATACAAGTATTGATACGTGGAACTGTGGGGAGGAGATGGGTAATCCAATGTTACACATTAGGCAGAATGTTTTCTTTTAACTGCCAACACTTCACTTCTATACTTCAGTGTTTGACATACCAAGCTAAAACTGACTCAGGTTCTGTGGGTATAATTTTTTTTTGGTTGAATTTATGGCTGATTCCTCCCAAAAATGAAATGTTTAAACTGAAGCCATCCACACAACCATGTCTTTCAGATCTGTTCCACATTCAGTTACTATTCCTGGCATTTAACTGTCTTCTCTCCATATTTAGGCTGTGCATTATGATTAGGGTGAATTGCCATGCCAACTGAATTTAGACCACCAATTCCAAAATTATACTATGATGAAAGTCAACTTGAATGAGAAGCCCAAATAGGCCCATTTTCCCCACCAAAATGAATGCCCTCAGATAGAAAAGGAGAAGGAAAATTTCCTGAAAAGCTGACAGGTAAGGATGTGCTGTTTCCATTTGGGAAGTCAAACAGTGAAATAACCTCCATTCAAGCTGCTTTTTCCCTTCAAAAGCAAAAATTAATTGAAAATAAACTTCAGAAAGAGAAAGTGATTCCGTCCCGCAGCCAGGTAAATAAAATACACCCTCATGAACAATGAAAATTTGGCTCTCAGGTGTGTACAAGATGCTTTGAATGTTTTCCTTGGTATTTATTTGCTACATGCTGTCAAGGAGCAGTTTGAAATTCAGTAGTTTGTATCATGTCTTTGTCACAAGAAGCAACAAATAAAATAGCTGTGCCGTGTTTTTGGTTGTTTGTTTGTTTTTAAAGGAAAACTTGGCATTTTGATCCTGTTCATGAGCTCCTGTATTTTGTTTGCTTTACCTACTGCATGTACAGTCATTTTATTTGCTTCATCTACACAGATGCTGCATCCTGCTGTGGTTTTAGCACTTCTGCACAGCCAGTGGCACAGCCAGAGGGTCAGTAAAGTCTCAGGAGTGCCCCATTTGAGGCATGGTTGATAACATGGCAGTTGCTTTGGAAAAAATAATCTGATGGGAGAGTGTGATACAATTTATTAGAAAATAAAGGAGGTTTGAATAAATATTTGGAACCATCTTTAAAGATTTAAAGTACAAAGCACATTTCTACCCCAGAAATCTTTGGAGGGGTTCAAAGACTCTACAGAAGAGATTCTCTTTTCAATTGAGTTATATTTTTTAAATATTATTTTTCTACAAAACACTGCCAAAGCCCTGTGGGATCCTGTTGATTTCACCCATATTAAGTTCTCTAGGTTATAAATGATTTACAATCCCACTATTATTGAATCCCACTGGGTGCATTTACATGAGACATTTACTGCACAGTTGACTAATTGCAATGTAAATGTCTTGGTGTCTACACATGCACCCCTATTAGGGTACACAAAAAGAAAAAACTCTGCAGCAGTTTTTTCCTGCACAGCAGCACATGGTAGATGCTGCCCCAGCTGGCTGCGTCACAGGGTGCGTTAGTGCAGGGCTAGCTGGAAGGCAGCCCCCACAGCGAGGCATCCTCATGCCTCAGCCAGCCTTTCCACAGCACATGGAGCCTGGTCGGAGCAGCCCTGGGCTGGCAGGCTGACCCCTGGGGCCCCTGCCAGCCCAAGCTGCTCTGACTGGGCTCTATGTGCTGTGCATGAATGAACTCCGAAGCAATATGCTCTGGAGTTTTTTTTCCTAGTGCACATTAAAACAGCAAGCCCAGGAACAAAAAAACTGTGGAGCAACAAGCTCCAGAGTTTATTCGTGCACATTAAACACACATGTAGGCATTCCCACTATTAATTAGATTAGGACTGATTTTTGAGGGTTAAGGCGACCACTTTTATGTGGCTTCATCAGGTCAGCCAAGTGTCTAATATGTAATTCTTTAGAAATATGAGAAAAGGTGACCTGATACTGGAGAAAGTGAGGCAATAACATTATATCTGAACAATGTTATTGTGTGTTGTTACTGACACAAGCAAACCAAAACAACTGTATTTCTCGAGATTCTCCAATGCATTTAATTGGAACTGAACAGAGTAAGGACTACTCACATGAGTTAGACTGGACAAGTATTCTGTACAACTAAAGAGTGTATCACCTTTTCCCATACAGTTTCAAAAAAGTGCTTAAGGAATTTAGGGACACATTTTCCCTTGGGAAAAAATCTGTGAGGCTTGTGCTCCTAAACACCTGAGGCAGTTTTGAATTTTTTTTTTTATCCCACAGTAGTACCTCATAATGCATAGCTAAGTCTGCATATTCATTCACAAGATACATAACTGTATATGTATTCAGAAGCATATAGGAGAACACCTAGTTTAAAACTTCCTTGCTAGTTAACAGTGTAGATAAAAGGTTTATTTTCATTTTTATCCAAGAAATTAAAAGGCAGAGGGAGGATGGGAAAGAAAAACCCACTAAGAGTCAATTCTTTGGTCCTATTAAGGTAAGCAAGTAGCAAGATTCCTCTTGTCTTCACTCAGAGGAGTATTTGGCCCTAAGCCTACATAAAAAAAAGCATGTTCAACAATGTGACACTAATTGGATCTGTCCAGATTGAGAGAATTGTTAGCTGAGTTTTTTAATTCCCTAACACCTCCTCCCCTATGGTCAACAAAGATCCAAGCTGAGACTCAGGCAAGCAGTTCACATATTCACACGCAGAGAGAGTAAGAGAGATCACTTCCTAGCTGAACCAGACTGTTGCTTTAAGGCTTGTCTGACAACACATTTCCTCATAAGATGAAAAAGCTGAGAAATGAAAATGCTGTCAGGAAGCTACTAGGAGAGGTTCACCTCAGGTGAAACAGCTGACTTTTCTGCTCAAGTAGCTCTTCCATGAACAGAGTCTTAAACAGAAATACAAAGCTGTTACCAAACATGTGATGCATAATGATTCCATGATAAACTTTACTAAATTCAGGGTGGGAGTCCAGTCTTGTTTTGTCTTGCTTTTCTCCTGGGGGTGTTGCATTAAGCCTATTAGAAATGAGACATGCCTCAGAAGGCCCAGATTTTGAAAACCACAAGTAGCTTCTACTAGGGCATGGACAAACAACTACATTGCAATGAGTTAGAAAGGAGGCCATGCATCTGCTATGCCATGCTGTTTGTGTGCCCACCCTTACTCCACACAGATGAAAGCTAAACCAGAGTAGCTTACTCTTTCATTTAAGCCACTAAGTTTTAGCTTTTATTTACTGCATGCACACAAACAGTTACAATGGAGTAACTGATGTGTGCTAAGTTGCCACCCTCTTTTAATTTGCTGTAAAGTGTTCATTTGTCCACACTCCCGGTGCGCATCTACATATCATTCTACATTACCATACAACGCACTACAGCTACGTAGCGATCACATGAGTCTACACATGACTGGCAGCTACTTTGCCATAGTGGCACACTCCCCCCATTTTAGTGAGCCACTATGATGAAGTAACAACTAAAACTATGGGCAGTTACTGCACCGTGCTTTAGTACTTCCAAAAGAAAGTACTAAAGTACTAAAGCATGGCACAGTAACAACGTTGTCATAGGGCAATGTGTAGGCACACCCCTAGAGTCACTGGGGCTTACATACATGTATCAAGGAGAATTCATATCCCTTAGCCATAGCGGCCTAAAAGAATTCTTACAGCGTATTCAGATATTGAGAAAGGCAAGTACAAAAACCACCATTAACACGCCTCCCCCCACAAAAAAAAAAATTAAAGAACTAATGGTTCTGAATTGAGATTAGGCTAGATATCAGGAGGCGCTACTTCACTGTCAGGGTGGCTAGGATCTGGAACCAACTTCCAAGGGATGTGGTGCAGGCTCCTACCCTGGGGGTCTTTAGGAGGAGGCTAGATGTACACCTTGCTGGTGTTGTTTGACCCCAGTACTCTTTCCTGCCATGGCAGGGGGTCGGACTCAATGATCTGCTCAGGTCCCTTCTGACCCTAGAAACTATGAAATTTGTTTGCATTTTTGTTCCTTTGATAATTTATGGCTTTTTGTTCACATTCAACCCAGTAACATGTTTAGAAAATCAAAATTTGCCGCTAAAGAAAAATCCCATTCTTCAGTCAGCTCTGCTTAATTGTCCTGTAAGTATGGCATTTTATCCAGTGATTCAGGATGGGCCAGACTGGTGTGCATAAGTGCAGCATCACTGAAGACAAGGGAGCTGTGCTGATTTACACCTACCGGGAACCAGGCCCCAAAGTTCCATCACACTCAACAGAAGGTGGCATCAAGCAAACGCAAAATAAGACTTCCTTTAGCATAATGAAAATTCATGTTCTACACTTTTACCAATTCACTGAGGAAAATGTAGCTCTGTGAACAGGAACATTTCAGTACCTGCTACATCAGATCCACCCTACCCAAAGGCTACCTAACCTAACACTTGACATATGCCACTAGAGAGAGAGAGAGAGAGAGAGAGAGAGAGTGTCTGTATGTTGCTGTTCAGTCTTCCAGCTGAAAATTCAAAAGGGAGCCCCTTCACAATTGCACTTACTCATTTTAGGATACATCTACCCCGCAATAATTAGCTAGCTTGGGTGCCAATACCAATCTAGCTGCAAGAACCTGAAGCTCATTACAGGCTAGCTGTTGGAGCACTTACCCTGCTTTTTGGAAAGCCATACTGAGCCATAAGTAGACTACTCAATATCTAAACTACCTAGCTTAAAGCTTCCTTGTAATGCTCTACATTGTTTTGCAGTCATCGTGTATAGTGACTGCAGTGTAAATGCATGCTGAGATTTGTATGACTCTGCACTAAAGGCCCAAACTGCCAGGGGACATTCCCAGAGTAGCTTTACCACAGCATTACTAAGAGTTAGGTGCATGCAAGCTGGAGGGCATGGGTGGGTCTGCTTGAGAGTATCCTGCCTCTGGCCCACCTGTGACAAAGTGTGGGCATACTCTCTGGGTCTCATTTGTACAACAGGGATAACTGCACTTCCTTCCATCAAAAGAGTGTTATGGGGACTGAAGCAAGCTTGGTGCTATACCACACGGTCCAACACCCCCAGGTGTTCAATCCCAAAATTATTTCCCATACTGGCTGTCCCACTGGCCACCCTGATCTCATACCTTGCCTTTGATGTTAAACTTTGTAATATGTAGGGAGTCTTCACTTTTGCTGCCATCACCTTCTTCTTAGGTATCTTTTTCTTGGTCTCACCAGACTTCTTCCCAAGTTTAAAGGAGCCAGACGCGCCAATCCCTTTTATATAGATTTCATAGATTTCATAGACATTAGGGCTGGAAGGGACCTCGGGAGATCATCGAGTCCAGCTCCCTGCCCAAAGGGCAGGAAGTCAGCTGGGGTCATAGGATCCCAGCAAGATAAGCATCCAATTTACTCTTGAAGGTGTTCAGTGTAGGTGCTTGAACCACCTCCAAGGGCAGACTGTTCCAGACCTTGGGGGCTCGGACAGTAAAGAAATTCTTCCTTATGTCCAGCCTGAAACGGTCTTGCAGGAGTTTGTGACCATTCGACCTCGTCATCCCTTGGGGCGCTCTGGTGAACAAACATTCCCCCAGATACTGGTGGTCACCCCGATAAACTTATAGGTGGCCATCAGATCACCCCTGAGCCTGCGCTTTTCCAGGCTAAAGAGTCCCATGGCTCTCAGCCTGTCATCGTAAGATCTCTTTTCCTGACCTCTGATCATGCGCGTGGCTCTCCTCTGGACTCGCTCAAGCTTCTCCACATCCTTTTTGAATTGTGGAGCCCAAAACTGGACGCAGTACTCCAGCTGCGGCCTCACCAAGGCCGAGTACAAGGGGAGAATGACGTCCCGGGATTTGCTCGAGAAGCATCTATGGATGCACGCCAGCATTTTGGTCGCTTTACTAGCCGCAGCATCGCATTGGAGGCTCATGTTCATCTTGTGGTCAATGATGACCCCCAAGTCTTTTTCTTCTGTAGTGCTAACCAACGTAGCACTGCCGAGCCTATAAGGGTGCTGCAGGTTTTTCCTCCCAAGGTGGAGAACCTTGCATTTTTCGGTGTTAAACACCATCAGGTTCTCATCTGCCGATTTGCTGAGCTTGTCCAGGTCAGCCTGGATCACCCGCCTATCTTCTGGCGTGGATGCTTTGCCCCAAAGTTTGGTGTCATCGGCGAACTTGGCCAGTCCACTCCTAACTCCAATGTCCACATCATTAATGAAGATGTTGAACAGGATGGGTCCCAGGACAGAGCCTTGAGGGACCCCACTGGTTACAGGGCACCACGATGATTGACTGCCATCAAGCACAACCCTCTGGGTCCGACCATGAAGCCAATTTCCCAGCCAGTGGATCGTGGTGGAGCCAAGGCCACAACTGGCCAGTTTGGCCAAGAGGTGATCATGGGATACGAGATCAAAAGCTTTTCTGAAGTCAAGATATATGACATCAATCTCTTCTCCCTTGTCCAGGTGATAGGTCACCTGGTCATAGAAGGAAATGAGATTGGTCAAACAAGACCTACCCGCAACAAACCCATGCTGGCTATCCCTTAGAATGTTAGCCTGGGCCAGTCCATCAAGGATGGCCTCCTTAATAAACTTTTCTAAGATCTTCCCCAGGATAGAAGTCAGGCTAATGGGCCTGTAGTTGCCGGATCCACTCTCCTCCCTTTCTTGAAGATCGGCACCACACTGGCCTTCTTCCAGTCTTCGGGCACTACACCAGAGTGCCAGGAGTTTTCAAAGACCCATGCCAGGGGCAGGGCTATGACACTCGCCAGCTCCTTGAGTACCCTGGGGTGCAGGTTGTCAGGGCCAGCTGACTTGAAGGTATCCAGCTTCTCAAGGTGTTCCTTCACGAGGTCAGCATTGATGGAGGGTAGGGGATCCCCCTCACCCAGATTTCCCTGTCCCATAGCAGGCATGGGCATCCCGTGTGACTGATGAAAGACTGACGCAAAGTACCTATTTAATAGGTTGGCTTTTTCCTGGGCGTCAGTTGTCAGTTGCCCCATCTGGTTTAGCAGGGGTCCAACATTGCCCTTGCTTTTCCTCTGGCTCCCCACATACCTGAAAAAGGACTTTTTGTTGTCCTTGATGCCTGAAGCTAGTTGGAGTTCAGTTGCAGCCTTGGCTTTCCTGGTTTGCTCCCTGCAGGACCGGACCAGCATGGAGTAATCCTCCTTGGAGGTGAATCCCGTCCTCCATCCTTTGTAGGCTTTCCTTTTTAGCCACAGTAGGTCCGCTAGGTCTCTGGAGAGCCAGGGGGGCTGCTGTGCCTTCTTGCTGCCTTTCCTCCGTGTTGGAATAGATTTAGCTTGTGCACTGAGGATTGCTTCCTTGAGAAGCAACCACTCTTCTTGAACTCCCATCTCCCTGGGGTCATGGTCCCTGAGGGCCTGACCGACTAGCCTCTTGAGCTTGTCAAAGTCGGCTTTTCTGAAGTCAAGGACTTCTGTGTTGCTGACTGACTTGCCAGCTTTACGGCGGATGGTGAAGGTGATCAGCTCATGGTCGCTGTCACCCAACTTCCCATCGATCACTGGGTCGCCGATTAGGTCATCCCCCCTAGCCAGTACCAGGTCGAGCAGCGCTTTGCCTCTCGTTGGCCCATAGACCTCTTGGGTCAGGTAGAGGTCATCCACGCATGAGAGAAAGCTTTGCACCCGCTCGGATTTAGCTGAGTGATCTTCCCATGAGATGTCCGGGTAATTGAAGTCACCCATGACAACCAAGGTCCTGGAGCAAGCGGCCTCAGTCAGTTCCCGGGCAAACTCCTGGTCAAGCTCAGGACTTTGAGTGGGAGGTCTGTAGTAGACTCCCACCGTTGTGTCCCCTGTGCCGAATTCCCCACGAATTTTTACCCAGAGGGTCTCTAGCTGTCCATGCCGGTCGCCAACATCAGCTTGCAGGGACATGTAGCTTTCCTTCACATAGAGAGCTACACCCCCGACCCTTTTGTCAACACGATCCCTCCTGTACAGGGTATAGCCCTCTATACCCGTGGTCCAGTCATGGGTGGAGTCCCACCAGGTCTCTGTTATCCCAATGACATCATATTTCTTTGCACTGAGCAGGAGGACGAGCTTGTCCTGCTTGTTGCCCAGGCTCCTGGCATTAGTGTACAGGCAGGCAAGTGTGCCCTTGGGGGCTCTTGCCTTGCCCACAGATTGTGCCAGGGCTGGGGCAGGGGTGAGCTCCCTTAAGTACCCCCTTAAGTGCCTTGGTCCGCTGGCTTTGCAAGGGCCGTTCAGTGGGCCAGCAGGGGCAGTAGTCCCCCCATCCCCCAGCGGGCTTAGTTTAAAGCCCGGTAGAGCAGGTCAGCCAGCCTGGCTGAGAAGAGCCTCCTCCCCAGGGGAGAGAGGTGGAGGCCATCTCTTCCCAGCAGCTTGCTGCGTCTCTCTCCAAAGAGCGGGCTGTGGTCATGGAAGCCAAAGCCTTCCTGATAACACCAGCGCCGCAGTCTTTGGTTCACCGCATGGATCCTCCTCTCCCTCCTCAGCCCATAGCCCAAGACTGGGAGGATCGAGGAAAACACCACCTGAGCTCCCAGACCCCTAAGCCCCGCTCCCAACTCCCTGTAGCACCTCATGACCTGGCTGGGGGTGCTCCGAGCCGTGTCATTGGTGCCCACATGAATAAGGAGCATGGGGTAGTGGTCTGTGGGCCGGAGGAGCTGCGGGATCCTCTCCGCAATGTCTCGGATGCGGGCCCCCGGGAAGCAGCAGACTTCCCGGGCTAAGGGGTCGGGGTGGCAGATTGCCCCCTCAGTGCCCCGCAGGATGGAGTCTCCCACAACAAACACCTTACGCTTTGTCTTGGGGAGAGCGGAGCCAGTAGCTGCGGTCGAGCCTGGGTTGCCTGCGGGAGATGGCAACTGCGTGGGCTCTGCTGGGGCTGCAAGAGGTGCGAACCTGTTGCTAAGCTCCGGCGGGGCAGTGGCCTTGGTGCGGCGGGCCTTGGGGCCCTTGACCACCTTGGTCCATGCCCCTGACTGGGCAGAGCGGGAGGTCCCAGAGTCCTCCTTAGTCGCGGAGGGAGACGGAGCTCTCCCCTGCGGCTCCCGGGGGAGAAGGGCCTGGCAGTAGGAGTCTATCTCCTGCTCACAGTCCCTGATGGCACGCAGTCTCTGGACTGTGGCCTGGAGCTCCTCCAGCTGGTGCGCCAGAGACCCCAGTAGGGAGCAGACCCCCGCAAGGGGAGGGGGCCATGCTCCTGGGCCCCAGAGCCTGAAAAAGGGACAGGCAGCCCCCGCAGCCAAGAGCCAGGGGCTCCGTCTGCGTGGAGCCCAGAACCATGGGCTCCGTCTGGGTGGCCGTCTCCGAGGTGCCCAGTGGAGAGGCCGCAGAGCCCGAGGGGACCCTCGGGGTGCGGCACGTGCCCATCCGTGTCATGCCTCTGGTAGGCTGGCTACGGCTGGGGCTGGCTATGGCTGGGGGGGTCGCAGGCAGGGTCTCGTGCCCTCTCACGCCCTCCCCTGTGTGAACTCCGCGCTAACTCAAGCACCTGTTTACGCAGCCTGTTCGCGTGGCTCCCGTCGCGGGGCTCCCTGGGGGGCTGGGCCAAGTAGGGGCCTGGGCGGGGGCTTGACCCGGCCGGCACCAGGCAGCGGCCTCCTCCCAGCAAGCGAGGAGTTAACCCCTTCCCACCACGAGCCCGCTCACCTCCGGCTGTGCTGGGGGTTGGCAGGGTGCTCGGCGGCTGCTGAGGGGGTTTCTGGGGGGCTTTGGGGGAGTGGGGGCACAGCGGGCTTCACCCGCACGTCTCTCACCGCTCCAGAGCCTACCTGAGTGGGGTTTTTTTTGTTTTTTTGTTTTTTGTTTTCCCCTGACTACGAACCAGGATGCACTTGTTTACCACGCTCTTTGACCTTGATGAAGTTGTTGTTCTTCTCTACTTCATAGCCTCACCTTCCTGAGAGCAGACAGAGAGATGCCCTTGTGCTTTTTGGAGACAGACACAACTTCTGTGATCAGCTCAGTCACACTAAGGCCTGAGAGTTTTTTTGCCTTTAGAGCTTCCTGCCACCTTCTTTGGCATCTTAGCTGGTGCCTTGACTACAGAAGCAAGAGCCACATCAGTGGGAGCTGCATTGGCAGTTGGAGCAGCCGCAGTTTCAGACATAATAGCAGATGTTCCCCCTATAGCAGAAGAAAACTGTTGCATCCCATGCTGCAGGGGTAGTCACCCCGCTTCCAAGCTCCTCCCTCCTTGCTCCCTGCCCAGTGGTACAGGTAGATCACCCTGCAGGAGCCTCTGGGGACTTTAAAAAGTCCCTATAACATGTAAGAATACCACCTTTCCTTTCCCTCTGTTCTCAAGGGTACGCTCTGTCCCCTCCCTTTCCCCCCTCTCCTGCCTCTCTTCCAGAGGGTGGGAAAACTTTAAAGCTGCTTTTGCCCACTCCAGTTCATGCTCCCAGTGCCTGCTCCTGGGGACTGGGCTCCCCCATCCTGCCCATCATGACTGCTGCCACTCTCACTGTTCCCTGCTAACCCCAGCCCCCACACAACCCCACTGGAGCAGCATAGCCTAGTCTGAAAGAGGGGTGCAACCACTTCACTGCACCCCCTGTGGATCCTCCCCTGGCAAATCATATACCTTTGCCCTTCCCTCCCTTCATATTCTTCTGCTTTATTTTTTCTTTTCTCCCGTTTCCAGGGTCTCACCATTTTAAAATTGCATTGGGATGTGGGCCAAACTGAGTGGGAGAGGCAGGGTGTTTTTATTTTTTATACTGGAATTGTTCATGACAGCCACCAACTGAAACTTTGCTCTACAGACAATTACAGAACTAGTTGGGGTGTCTGGGTCTGCTGTCACTATTCCTAGTTACCAATTTTCACCAAAAACAACAGATTTTTGCCAGCTGATGCCCAGAACATTCTGCAAAATGTTAGAATGGATAGGCTATGCATTTACTAGTTATCACGCTCCATGCAAGCAAAGAAACATCACTGAGGTGGTCAGAAGTCCTCACAAGTTCACCCAAAAAAACCTACAACACTCACAGAAAGCTGCATAGGATCCTTACTGGAGTTAGGTGAAGAAAGCAGTTTCAGTTAACCACCTGAACTGAAAAATTAGGGGAGGGGAGGGAAGAAAAACGATATTCAGTTTGGTGAAACTGAATTTGGGTAAAACCTGGGAGAAAAAATTCCTATCGGATCAACCTAAAACATTTTATTAAAATATTTCAAATATTTTATGTGATTTGAAACATGAGAATTTTGTTTCTTTTTTGAGTTATTTAGCACTTTCATTTAATCTTTTTTTCTTTCAATTTAAGTTCATTTTTAAACAAAGTATTTTCAAAACAAAAAGCCAAACAAAATGTTTCTGCATTTTCACAATTTTTCTCATTTTTTCTTCAGCTCACCTATTATCCAAATTCAACCTGGATTCATGAATTGTTTTGATGCCTCAGCCCTGAAATTCCATTTTTTGACAAATTCCCTAGCCATTCAGAAAGTGTTCTTGTAATGGTCTACATTGGACAATCCACCTCAACTCCTCACCAATAAACAAAGAATAGCTCTCTAGAAGCAGGCACAGCAATGCAGTCTGAAGGCCTTTGGTTCAGCTGGGAAGCAACTCAGCTGCATTCCCAACTTCTTCATCACTGTGCTTGAGCTTCTTTTAAGGAAGGTTGAAATATAAATCTAACTCACTGCTAACATGGCCAGAAAATTTCATGGAGAAATTTGTTGAATAGTTCACTTTGAATAATTCTACACTACAACAGCATGCGAATAAAAAAAAACTAAAGGTTTACACATCCTAATGAGCCAAACAAAATGTTTCTGCATTTTCACAATTTTTCTCATTTTTTCTTCAGCTCACCTATTATCCAAATTCAACCTGGATTCATGAATTGTTTTGATGCCTCAGCCCTGAAATTCCATTTTTTGACAAATTCCCTAGCCATTCAGAAAGTGTTCTTGTAATGGTCTACATTGGACAATCCACCTCAACTCCTCACCAATAAACAAAGAATAGCTCTCTAGAAGCAGGCACAGCAATGCAGTCTGAAGGCCTTTGGTTCAGCTGGGAAGCAACTCAGCTGCATTCCCAACTTCTTCATCACTGTGCTTGAGCTTCTTTTAAGGAAGGTTGAAATATAAATCTAACTCACTGCTAACATGGCCAGAAAATTTCATGGAGAAATTTGTTATGAATAGTTCACTTTGAATAATTCTACACTACAACAGCATGCGAATAAAAAAAAACTAAAGGTTTACACATCCTAATGAGCCACAGAAAAGATATAACTTGGTACAATTCTATTACCTTCACTGGAGCCATAGTTACTGCACATTAATTTTAGTACTTGTATAACCAAGTACTAAATCAATGCATGGCAAACGGTGCTACTGTGCAGTAGCGCCATCACAGAGTTATTTAGTGATGCAACTGTGCAGTAGCCTAATAGTACTGTGCAGTAGTGTATTAACATAGTTTTTGCCATAACACCATGCAGTTAGCATCTCCTGTAGACATGCCCTGGGATTACCTGTTCATGGAAGAAATAGACCCTTTACATGGAGAGCCTTCAACTCTTTACAAATGTGTGCAAAGAGGAAAAAAGCATTGTACTATCACACTGCAAGAATAATATTTTCAGTATTATAAATAGCTACACATAAAATGCAATCCAGAAGAGAATTGTTAAATGTTTCTAGAGAACTGGATATAGTGGTGAAGCCCAGACAGGGAAGCAACAAGGTCTCCATTGATTTCAATATCACAGAGCTTTTCCTGTGTTAAAATATCACAGGAAATTACTTACAGCCACAGTGGGAATTAGACACTAAATTACTACTTGCACCTTTTAAGTATTTGACTCCAGTTGTATAGAAACTCCTAGGAACAAGGAGTATTTCCAACCTCAGCCACAAACTTCCATTATGACCATGGGTAAATGGCTTAATCTACCCTTTTCCTCTGAAATGGAAATTATATGCACTTAAATTTTTACATGTTGCAAATACAACATCCGTAAGTGAATATAAGAGGCAGGTACATAGGTAAGTCAGATGCTGCATCGCTGTACACTAATACACATTTTTTGAGAGAGTCAGATGCAAGAACCTTGCTGTGAGAGAGGCTAGGTACGTCTTTGGCCACCGCTGGCCCAACCTCTCCACTAGGGACCGCTCCTGGGAAGACAAAGAGTGACTTACCCCAGTTTGGACAAATGTACAAGTCTGCCTCGCCTGCCACGACTTGGATGTTGATCTGTACCGGTCCAGTTGGTTTGGCTCGTGCAGTCCGGAAATGAGACTCTCCTCTTCTCTGGGGTCCCTGTGTACTGAGGGCTCCTCCACCCCTACAACCTCACCCAATCCACCGGGTAGGACCGTCCAACCGGATCGGTCATCTGCTTATGATGCTCCAGGATAGCACCAAAATAAAGCACAGTGAAGTCAACAGAAAGAAAATCACGGCTGAGGGCACCTAGGGTATACTGCCGGCTTCAAATCTCAACCGCCGGCCCCAGTGCTACCTCGTCTGCTGAAGGGTGGGGAAATCACCCCATTTACTCCGCGACGGGCTGCTTCGCCCGCATCACCCGAAGATAAAAGAAAAAGTGTACCGGCGACTCCTTCACCCCCGGCGTCCACCCCGTTGCCGTCTGCTACAGCTCCAGCCTGTACAGGGTCCCTGCTGCTCCCCGCGGCATTTAGCCCTGTTTGGCCTTGCTGGGCCCGTTTCCCTGGGTTTTGAGCCCTGCTGGGGAGCCCTGCTTACCCCAGAAGCTCCAACTGCACCTCCAAACAGCTCGGATCCGCCAGAGAGTGCTCCCGCTGGCGTCGGCTCCAGCACCTGCTGCTTCTGGATCCGCCACACCACTGTGCTGTTCCGATGCTCTTCTTATGCCAGTCCAGGTCGCTCCAGCACCTGCTGCTTCTGGGTCTCTGCAGGAGGTAAGTTTCCGCTGCCTGCCATAAGCCACAGCACACGACCCACACCGGGTCACGTCGGCTCGGGGTTCCCCTGAGCCCGGCGCCTTCTTCACCCCCTTACACTTGCATCTCATCTTTCTTGAGAACTTTTTTCAGAATAGTTTTGAAGTGTGGTTTTAAAGATTCTTAGATCTTCCAAAGCAGGAGGCAACAGTTTCAGAAAAAGACAACCATCTAATAGAAATGAATTCTTGACAAATGGGACACAAAGGCCATTTGTAGACATGCTCACTGTTTTCTAAATTGTGTTAACTGATTCGTATCACACAGTTTGAATCAAATTTCAATTCAAATTAAGAGGTACTAGGTGATCATTGTCTATCAGAGAGATGGTTTCCATACATTTCTGCACTTCTGCAGTAGAGCTGGAAGGGGGTGCTGGACACTGCCCACCACTCACAATGAGGGTTACAAAGCTGTGCTCACTTGCTACACCTGGTGGTGGGTACAAGCAACAGAAAGCCCTAAATAACCTGCTGTATATGCATGTTAAATAATATACTTTAAATTGCCTGGTTTAGACTGCCCTAGTCTGCATTAATTTGAATCCTCATTCAATGAGGATTAGTTAATTCAGACCAGAGTCAATTTTAATTGGGACTACAGACATCACATGTATATAGTGACAGCTGTAATCCAGATTAAACCTAGAAAAATGTAATGTCTATAAATGGCCAAAAAGAGCCAGCCTTGAAATAGGGAACTTTTCTCACTGTCTTCTGTTCACTCTGGTGTAGAATCCTACATGGCCTCTGGTTTGTACCTCACTTCTTGGGAAAAGAGCATAAACTAAGCAACAATCTGAATTCTGGTGCAGAGTTTAAATGCAATGTGAGCAAGGTTACTTATCACTCTATCATAAGCCCTCTTTTCCAGGATGCATTTTAGTTTCTGGCCTTCCATGATAATTTGGTGCCTTTTGCTTTTATTGCTGAAAATCATTTCCATCAGAAGCAAGGAGTGATGAATTAAAAGAGATCTTTGTGGCAACACAGGCATTAATTTGACAGCAGGGAAAGTTTCATGCCTGAATCCTGTTTTTGTCTCTGTAGTGGGGCAGATTCAGACATGTGCTTCTCACTAAGGATCCCTCCACTGTCAGGACAGAGAAAGTTTCTTGGACATGACACAACTAGCCATCTAGTGGGAAAAAAAGGAAAACAACCAGGCAGCTCAAAGCACTTGGTTTAATTTTTTAGCCCCATAAAAGGAAAACCACAGTTGGAACAATCTTAAGTTAGGCTATGAGCAGGATTCTGATCTGATCGGAATGTCAGTGATTGGATGCTAATATAGAATACGGTGATTAGATGACTCAGAAACTAAAAATAATAACTGTAAAAATGCATCTGCTTTATTTAAAAGGAAGCCATGTTTAAAACATTAATTATTATTGAGTTGAATAATTAATATTAAACAGAGACCTCAACTGAGATTGTGAATGCATTGTTCTAAACACTGATGAGTCACTTCCCTCAAAGAGTTTATAGACTAAACTGATAAAGGATGAGGAAGCAGAGTCACAGTGGGGTGACTTGTCCACTGTCATCTGCAGGTCAGTGAGAGCTCAGACTAGGACCTAGGTCTCCCAAAATGCAGCCCAGTGCCCTGTACGATAGCCCATCCTGTCTCAGCTCTTGCTATGACTTACAGTTTAAAATATAATTGTACAAATAAAAAGGAGAAGCTACTAACAAATTTACCAACTTCTCGATGTGGTCCTACTGGTACATCTGTGTAATTCCACTGGCTTAACTGGAGTTTCTCTAGATTTATACAGGCATAAGTTAGAAGACTTTGGCCCTATACAGCATTCCTGTCCTGACACACTGCAGTGATGTCTGCATCCTGTAGAGAAATGAGGGTGATAATGTAGGAGGACTATTCCCTGCAAGGAGGCTTCCACCAAGCCAAAGCCCATGTGGGCCCTTTTATTAGTTCCAGAAGAATCAGACCATTTGGTAGCATCTACATTTAAAGGCAAAACAGTATAGCAGGCCAGATTCCCAGTGCCATGATGACACTTTAGCAGCACTTGTGCCATAAAGCAATGGGCCATAAAGCCCATTGAAAACTGACATAAGCAGTCAGCTGAGGAATTCTCTTCCACAGAAACAGAGCCAGCAGAGTCTACCATCTTCCCTGGCACCCCTGGTAATTCTTAGCAACAGCATAGGGATGCAGCCAGGCAGCCAGGGCACAGGGGCAGCAGTGACTTCTGGTTGCAGCTCAGATCACAATTGTGAACGCATGGCTGCCAGCAGCCGACACTTTTTCATGCTTCCCCAATTTGGTGCCCACGCCACTCACCGCATTGGCCCCACCCTAGCAATTCTCCTCCTGAAATGTAAGTTCTTCCTACTTTGAGTCATCCTAATATCCCTTCCCTGCACTCTTCTCAGCTGAATGTATCTATTTTGACCACAGATGAAGAGAACTGTACACAGTATCTCAGACACAATGGCATTCATTCTTCCCTATCTCTATTGGGATTACCTGGACTGAAACACTTCCCAGTCATATTTTCCAGGCCACTAAGGCTCTTCCAGAAGTTTGCAGACCAGTGTGGACTGAACTAAGGCATATTTTTGCCAGTCATAGGATTAGGATATTTCACTTTGAAGAAGGGAACCTCCAGCTGAATTTGTGAAGGTGTATGCACATAGTTACTTCGTCAGCTTTAGCAAGCCACACACACACTACTAATTATTTTGTGAACTGAACTGAATCTAAGGGCATGTCTACCCTGCAACACTGGTGCAGTGGCAACACGAATAGACATACCTGAGCTAGATTAAATATAGGTAATCTGGTTATCAAGAGCAGTGAAGCTGGGGTTTCTTTCTCCATGTTTCTTTCTTTGCACATGTTAACTGTGAGGGAGTCTAAAAAGCAGAGGCTATGGACAATATGTTCACCAAAGTCTCTCATATCTGCAGTTGGCTTAGCCAAATCTAATAAATTTGGCATGTTCTCAAGCCAGTGTTTGAAACACTGAGTTCTACCATTCAGTGGGCTAAAACAAAATGTGGTGACCTGGTTGAATTCTTCTCTCTGCACAAGGGAATGACTGCATAGGTAGTATATTACAAACAAAGCATTTTGTATGGTCAAAAAGATATCCAGGCAGCATCTGGCAACAGCAAAGAGGCCTTTCTGATGAGAGCCCATGTGCCATCTTCCACTCTTTTCAAGATACAAGCAAGGTAGTGAGTTGCAATGATGTTGGCATCAGCCAAGTCCTGCTGCTCATCTACTTGTTGGAAAGAAGCCTTTTCAATATGAGCAAACAGATGATGAGGTGTTGCTATTTTTGGCACAGAGGCATAGAGCAGATGCTGTAGATTCTTACCTGCATCACTGGAATATACTAAGCACATCATGCCCTTCATCCTGTCCTCAGGTCCAAAGAGATTTAAAGAGCAATAGTGTCCTCTTCAGGAGTCTGTTTCAGAGGAATAGGTCCTCTGCCTACCAGACCACTAAAATCAGTGAAGTCACTCAGATCTTTCCTGCTTAAAGACAGTACTTGAAGGAGCCCAGTTACGGGCATAAGGTCATGTAGCTTGGTAGGATCTGCTAAAACTTGGATAGTCTGGATGAGCACTCACACCCCACAACTTCACCACCGTTATGCTTTTCATGCAGTGTAATTGTGGCTGATTTGCTTTGCCCTTCTTGTGTAACTGACAATAGTAGCATTGTAATTTGCATTTCATAAGAACCAGTATTGTTCTGAAGCAGGATCCTGCTGGGAAACAGACGGGCTTATTTGCTGCCATAATAATATCTATTATGCCCTCAGCCCCAGTCCACTATGGCTATCCTCCTTCTCCCAGCCACCAATAGACAGGATTCCTCATCATAATTTTTTTTAACCCCTCACATATAGCTCTTCTGTTCTTGTCCTTATCCTTTTCCCTGAAAGAAAAAAATTCAGACCTATCCCCTCTCTCTCCTTGACTTACAGCCTGTCCTAACATTTGTTATCCAGGAAACAACAGTCAAGGAGAACTACCATATTACTGGCCTTCCCTTTCACCAGGACATTACAAAGAAAAACTGAAATTCTATTTCAAAGCACATACATGACAACTGGAACCTGACATTCCAATTGTACCATCGGTGATAAATTATTATGAGATTAATGGTCAGAGTTCAGCTCTCAGTAAATCTTCCCCAAGCATAATATTTGCAATCCAGAAAGACTAGTAAGGAAAGAAAATTTGCATTGTTATTTCTCGCCAAGCTTGCTGGCATGCAGCCCCACAAATGGACTTTGTCCATATGTCATCAAATCAATGGTAGTCCTGGAACGCTGACATTAGCTGAATGACAACATTCATGATGGCATCATTGGTGTAAGCTAATACAAATGCCTCTCACAGAAACATTTGGAAATGCTGCCACAAGAAAGGCATTGATATTATTTCAGTCAACATATCAGCAAACAGTGGAGTCTTGGAGTTTGTATTTAGTCCAGAGACAAGGTTGTGTCGACATTTGGTACATCCGCTATAGAATAAAAGCAGGGCCCTGCTGCACAGTGATGCTGACAATTGGCTTTAATTGATTTTGTAGCAAAGCCTTCACGTCAGTCCATTCTCAACAGTTTTGAAACTGCTAAGCTGAGGGGAAGGGGCTGATGAGCAGAATTTCATGCATTCCAACTTGGCAAATGCTTTAGATGAAGTGAATACAAAGTAAGATTTATTCCTATATTTGCCTTCAAGACTTAGCTTTCCAGAGAAATGCTAATCTATAAAAATAACTTCTGGGGAGGGGGAGATGGGTCTTATTGAAAAGATTTCTTATGTAATGTGAATGTAATGTTCCTAATAGCAGGAGGAACCAGGGGGCAGTCTGCAGAGCTGGGCTGACTGTTAATTTGGACTACAACTCCCAGGATTGGAATCGCTTAGGACACCAACAATCATCACCTTATTCTGTGGGCCTGTGTCTGCTAGCAATGGATGAACCACTCTCCACTTCCCACCTCAGTTTCCCTGCCATGAACACCACCTTCCCTCTGGGCATTCCCTCCAGAAGACATCACAGCTGCCACAGTGCCAGCATCCATCAGCATTCTCCTGATGACACTCCAGGTGCTGTGGTCCAGAAAGATCTACCCGTGCACATCTGCTCTGGGACTGGTTTCCATACTCTTCTTGAGTTGGTCCAGTTCACCTTAATCTCTCATTCTGTCTATCACCATTCACACGGTTGATTGATGACCCCAGGTTTGGGGTATGTGCTCCTGACTTCTCCCTGGCATACATATGGACCCTTGCCTAAGTGTCTTGAATATCTAGGGTCTCCAGTTTTCTCACCACTTCCATCTCAGGGCCTAGCTTTCTGGTATCATCCAAGCTATGGGGCTTCCCCAAACAAAGCTAGACCCGCTTCTCCACACTGAAGGCCTTGATGACAAACTGGTCACAGGCCAGCAGGTCCTGTATCTCGGGGTGACTTGTGGAAAGGCCTTTAGAGCTAATCATCTTAGGACAGTGGTTTTCAACCACCTCCATGAAAGCCTAGGGGTCTGCAGACTATGTCTAAGGGGAACGCAAAAGATGACTATGATCAATCAAAAGTATGTGAATACCCACACTTAAAATTCATAGGGGTCTGCACCTCTATTCAAAACTTCCAAAGGGGTCTGCATCTCCATTCAAATTTTTTTAGGGGTATGCAAATGAAAAAAGATTGAAAATCACTGTCTTAGAGCAATGCCAGGCTCTTGCACTGACTCTGTTGAAGTCTTCTTATGATTAAAGAAACCTACATGGTCCCAATCAAGACCTCAGCCAGGTTCCAAGGCATTTCTGAGGGCCTCTCTCAGGTCCTTGTGAACCTGTTGGCCTTGCAGCTGAGCCCACGACAGACCTCCTTGGCCATCCCAATAAGCAACAGGCTCAGGAATTTTAGCTTAGTGGCCTCATTTCACCCACTTAACTTGGTTGCCATTTCAAATTGTTCATGCCAATCACCCCATTCTTGTTCTCCCCACAATAGGGTGCTGGATTGAATACAGGCCTTGAGACACTAGATGGGCTGTGTGTGTTTTCCCCTTCCACTGAGGATACCCCCTCTTCCCTGATCAAATGTCCACACAACAAACACAAGTGATACACTCACTGCAGCACCTGCACTTTATGGCCTGTGACCACAAATCCCTTTTTGCCTCACTTGTGGGATAGCCCCTTCAGAATTTTACTGCTGTCACCAATTTGTGCCAAAACTGCAGCCCTAGAAACTTCCACAAGAAGCAAGGGGGAGTTCCCACTTTTATATAGAAACTCATAGGGGTCGGGGTCACAAGCCAATGGGCCAAAGGGAAGGAACGAGTAAAAGATAAAGAAGCAACACTGTGGTAACATATATTCAGTACCTTAATTTCCCCCACACACCTCTGGAGGTGCTCCCAAACAAGCCTTTAGTCCCTAGAGTGCTCAAACAGCAGTCTGCAGTGAAGGACTGCCCGCGGGGATGCCAATTAACTAATTAATCCAGAGGGTAATTAATCCTCTATGACCCAGAGGTAGTTGGGTTCTGGGGCTTTAAAGTCAGTTAATTTCCCTGAGCATTGATCTACTGCCTGACCCCACTCAGAGTTAGGAAGAGTAGCTACACACTACAACACAAGTAGGTTGAGCAATATAGGGCGCATCCACATGAGTCAGCACTTGCCTCTTGCCCCGCCTCAAACCACTTTGAGGTGGGGCAACAGGCACTGTGGGAACAAAAAAATATTCCCCCTGCTGCAAGTTTACTGACGTTTAAAAAAGCGGCAGCCTGAGGCAACCGGAGGCTGGGTCCTCCATGGAGATGCTCTGGCTGCCAGATTGTCTCTTTGGTTCGCTCTCGACCTGATGCTGAAACACTCGGCCGACCAGTTCATGTGTTTCAGCACCAGGGCTCTGGTGCCGGAAAGTAAGTGGTTGGGGGAGCTGGAAGAGGGGGGAGGAGACCATGGGGGGTATCCCTGATGGCCCCACCCACTCCCCCAGCTCCCCCTCTCCCCACCAGCCCCCCCGAGGCCCTCAACCCCTGCTGGGACTGGCCCCTCCCCCCACCAGCCCACCGAAACCGCTGAACCCCTGTCCTGGTCAGCCCCATCCCCCCAAGCCTCCTCCCATCACTGTCCCCCCGCAACCCTATAGCTTAAACCCCCCTCTCTGCATTTACTGGCAATTGGAGCTGCCATGTGGCTGCCTGGGGTCCCACCCACACAGTGCAGGGCAGGCTGACAGCCCCAGCAGCCCCAGCCTGAGCCCTCCTGCCCCCTGCTGTCCTGTGCTGCCCACCCCCACCCCTGCTTCTAAGGTAAGCAGAGGCTTTCTTTTCCCTTTCTTCTTCTGGGTTTTTTTTCTGGGTTTTTTTTTTAATTGATGGTGCCTGGGGTTGTGGGGGTAACCATGGGGGCCTAGGGGTGCAAGTTGGGGGGGTGAGGATGGGTGGGGCACCCACTGGGGAGGTCTGGGGGAGCAGGGGGGGGTGGGCCATTGCAGGGGCTGCAGCAACTGGTGGGAGATGGGGCCAGGTGGGGCAGCAATTGGGGGGCCAGGGTGGGGCATGTGGGCCTTGCAAGGGGGATAGTAAACCCTGTGGGGGCCATTTGGCCCCCGTTGGGGACCCATACCCCTTGTGTGGGGGTTGAACCCCCCTGTTGGGGGTCCGTACCCCTTGTGAGAGTGCCAAACCCCCTGTTGGGGTGCCAAACCCCTTGTTTGGGGGTTGAACCCCCTGTTGGGAGGTCATACCCCTTGTAAGTAGGCCAAACCCCTTGTGTGGGAGCCATCGCCCTGTGAGAGTGCAGCAAAACATGTATTTGTGAATTCATGAAACATGTATTTAGAGTTCACTTTATTGTTATGATAAGAGACTTGCTTTACCACAGTAAGATATAGCAATAAAAAATTGTCCAAGTGATCACTGTCTCTTTCTTGCTCTCTCTCTTTAGAGTGGTATTTTGTTTTACTTGTGGAGGAACAGGGATTTGGGGGTATTTTAGAGAGTGACTTTGGGATTTTTTTTATCATGAATTTTTCAGTTTTCCAATAGGGAATACCAGAAGTCCTGCTAGGGAAGCCAGTGGCAGGACCCTGCTTGTTCAGAGCTGGCACCTTGGACCCATCTGGCTGTGGCTGACCTCCTGGGCAAATGGGGCCAGGAGGACATGCTTTGACAGTTCAAAGCAGGCCACCACACCCGGAATATCTTCCAGGCAATAGCTGCCCAGATGGCTGGCCAGGGGCCAAACCACCCCCACTCCTTAGGGGAAAGTGGGCAGGAGCAGAGCACCATCTCACCTCTATCTACTAGATGGGTTCATCCCAGGATAGGGCTGTGGACCCAGACTGGTAGCTGCTTTCTGAGTCCAGAATACTGTCAGAAGATGGTGACCTCCTGAAGCCTGTGGTGTGCTGATTTGGAAGAAAAGGCACACATGGCAGTAGTGCCACACAAAGGCCAACCCTGCAACCACAGTCCACTGGCAGCTGGCCCAGAGGGCAGATGCCTCTACTGGCTGTGCAGTCCCCATCCAAATCTGGCAGGTGCACAGCAGATCACAGCCAGGGAGCAGCCCCCACTGCCAGACTGCTGCAGTGGGTAGAGGGTGCAGGGAGACTCAGGGCTGCTTCAGCAGTCCAGCTGGCACAAGGGGTAGTGTCCCCAGGTACCAAGTGGCTGGGACCCAGAAGCTCCTGAGAGCTAGTAGTCCTGAGCTACTTGCCAGGGTGGCTTTTTATACTGCTGGGGACAGCACAGGTGCTGGCCCCGGCCTCTAGCTCCCCCTGGGTGCAGATCCAGGAGGAGCCAGGCAGGGTTATTGTGCCCCAAGTGGCACAATTTGCTCCACAATGAAGCTCAAATTTGCACCGCTTCTATCTGAGCTGCTGCAAGCACACGTGCTTACATGTGTGGACGCATCCATAAGCTATATTACACAACAAAACCTGCAGGACAACTAGCTGACACAATATTCCTGTAACACGCAAGCCGCAATGCAATAAAATACACCTGACGAGACAATAACCCGATGCAAATCCCAAACCCAATGTCCCTGGTCACACAACCAATAAACCACACATTACAATGAGCTTTGGTCACTACACAGGTAACTGCTGTGCAACTTCACAGGCAACCCAGAAACCATGGATAGCAGCAAGAACACCCTGGGCCTAGGCGGTAGGAGAAACCCTCTGACAGTCCCTGAGGATTTCTAGCTTTTCCCTGCTTAGGTACTCCTTCAAATAGAGAGAGGATGATACTTTACCCAATTGCAGCTTCCACAGCCAAAACCCAAAGGAAAGAGTGGAGGCAGAACTCAATCCCAACTGCCAGGTCACAGCAAGGAACCTGCACTCGACGAACTCCCGCATCCTAAGAGCCCGGAGTAAGGACAGTCCAGCCAGAGCAAGGCCAAGTCCGAGCCTGAGCCCCCAGTCCTCCCTAGAGTACGATCCTAACATGGGTAATTTTATGAGCAAATCAGAATAATAATGGATACATTTGATTCTTGTAACACATGCCAGAAACACCAGCACTGCCCAAAGAAAGGAAGCCAAAAAGGGCATATGCATTCCATAGTGGCAGAAAGAGTCTAGTAAGTGGGTTATTTTTCCACTTCCATTTAAACTAAATATCATGGGGGGTAGAGGAAAGAGGAGGGGAAGTGTCCTGGATTTTGTGTAGTAGTTTCTGTTTGATTCACTGAACCTTTTGCCTGGTTAATCATACTTTTCAAACCTGCCATAGAACATCAGATCTCTCCTTGGCTAGAGAGAACTCTAACAATTCTTTTAATGAGCTGCTTGTGTTTTTCCAAATATGTAAATGAAATCTTGAAGGAAGAGAGAGACATGGGCCTGGCAATTCAAAGAACAACTAATATTTGGAATGATTAGTTCTCCTTGCTGCCTCACATTTGTTTTCCACTGCAGGATCTGATGCGGCAGCTTGTTTAAAACTTGTTTATTGGGAAGAGGTCATAAACTGAGTGGTGCCCATAAAATATCAAAGTTCTGATTTAAAGGTTTACTCTGAATCCCACAGCCAAAAGCATATTGTAGACAAAGGGTTTGTCTTTGGAAAATACAGTACTGTGACATCTTCACAGGAAGCCTGTGGATTAAAGAGTGCTAACAACAAAGCAAACTGGCAAAAAATCCTAAATGGGAGACTAAGGGATACTGAGAAATATCCACTGAAATCCACCCAAAAGCCTTTCCTGTCCTCAGGTTCCTTGTTGCACTAGACTATGCCCTGAACAACTTCTAGTCAAAACAGAAGTGACAGATCAAGCCTGGATTATCATCTCCATTCTTCAAATGGAGAACTGAGATCAAGATAAATCAAATGACTTTCCCAGCACCACAGAGAAAGTCTGTAACAGAGAAGGGAATGGAGAACCAAAACGGAATTTTTCAGCTGGCTGCTTTCCCACCTGGGGGAAGGAGAGTCCTGGAAACCAGGCACCTCCAGAGCCTAGCAGCATGCCTGGTGAGACCTCTTGGTTCCTTGACCTAAGAAGTGTTTTGCTTTTGTCAAACCAGCATTATCCATCAGCAAATTGTTTCATTAGAAAATTTTCAGATAGCTTTAAAGCTAAGGGCATCTTTAAAGAAAGTTTCTCCTAACTGACACTAGGATATAGAAAACCAGATTAAGGCCTGATATTATCCCACTGCCCACAAAATGACTGATCTGCTTGGCCCATGCCATGAGAGCATCAGTACCTCAGTTTAACCTTACAGCCACTAATATCCCCAGGTTATAGATGGAAAACTGAAGAGCCATGTAGAATAAGACATCTGCCCGGAATTATATAGCTTCTTTGTCAGTGAGCTAGGAGCTGAATCAGAGTTTACTGGGACCTAATATAGTGCTTTGTTCGGTCTACCAGACTCCATCTGCTTACTCAGCATAATTCGAGACCCCACATGATAGTGTAAATCAGGACTAGCTCCACCACTGAAGTCAAGGGAGTTATACGAATTTAAAACCGGTGTTCAGTGGCACTGCAACCAGAACCAAGACCAAATCCTCAGATGCTGCAAATCAATAAAGCACCTTTAACTTCAGTGGAAGTACAGTCATCCACATCAGCTGAAAAAATGGCCTCCAAGGCACACCCACATTTTCAAATGGCTTATAACAACAGAAAGAATAGCCCATGACTTGTACATGCAAGTGAGACACTTGAGATATGAGCTCTGTTCTCAGTTCTGCCATGAACTGTAACAAGTTACAGTTTCTCCAGCTGTAAAGGTGAAATATTTAAGAGCATCTGCTTTCTGTGAATGTCATGAGACTTCATTCATTATTGATCTAAAATGCTTGGCCATCTTTGGATGGAAAAGGCTATAGAAGTCCAAACCACTCTTCTACAAACTTAGATTAAACTCTTATTATCTGAAAAGCCTAGGGTCACTTTTTCAGAAGAGCTTAGCTCCCACTTGGTTACCTATGGAAAGACAGCAAATTTTCTCCTGGAGAAGAGGTGAGGCTTGGAATAGGTTTGAAAATATGAGCTTTTAGTAAATCAAGTTTTATATTCTTGCACTTTCCCAGTCTCAGCGAGAGGGCTTTGTTTCTGAGCAGCTGACTTTAGCAACGCATACTGAATTGTAACCACGGAATAATTATTGACTCGGCAAAGAAATCACCAGAGCTTTGACCCTTAATTTGTCAGGCTTCTCTTATCCATTAGAGCATTATGTTCCTCTAAACTATAGCACCAAATAAATCTCAAGAAAGCATTAATTCCGACAATATCCTGGCTAAGATTTTCATGAAGCACAAGCTGCCCATTCCAGTTAACACTCCTTTTACTTTCCTGCTGCAGCTTCTGTGCAGTGTCACTGACATTTTGTATTTTGATATAGTGCTCTGAACACAGACCTGAGAAGAAAAACACTTGGGCCTAGAGTCTCTGACTTGCCATGCTGTTTGGGGTCAATGCAGGAACTTCCCAGAGCTTCAGTTCTCTATCTATAAAATCAGTAGACTGGCACTTACCTTATAGTATTGTCTGTATTTTAGCAGCACCCGGGAGCTTTTGTCAAGGACCAAGATCTAAGGGTGATAGATGCTGTGAGGTTTAATTTATTTCTGTAAATCAGTTTAAGAAGTATTTGTTGAGTGTCACTGGTCTCCTAAAGCCAGAGGGAAGATATGCTGATGTTTCTGGCACAGGAGGCAAGGCTGGAGGTGTGAGCTACCCTGTGCCTCAGTTGCTAGACTGAAGCATGACGTTCTTTGTGTTGAGAGATTGTTGTTGTGGGGTACATGGAGAGCTGAATTCTGTCCCTGATATCTACCTCATGCAAGTGCATTTCAGGAACTGGCCTGTGCCATTGATGAATATGCTTTGCTAGAGCAAAGGGTGAGGGTTGTAAATCAGTATCACCCTCTGAATAGAGTCTGTGATAAAAGGACCAAACTGCAGAGCCATGTAGAAGGGATGTGCATAAGTGATGCAAAAGCAGAGGAACTCTCGTTCCTTTCCTTTCTGTACTTGGCTGTACTTTTTTTTTCAAGCTGGGGTCTCTCACATACATACACACACACACAGACACACTCCCCCTCTCTCTCCTTGTTGCACTCCCCAGCAAAATGTCACAGGAAGGGAAAAGTGACAAGCTTATAAGAAAATGAAGATCTCATTCTGTTTGAATATTACATTAACCCCCGAGCACTGTTGCTTCATTTGTCAGCTTTTTCAGAGCTCTCCATCTCCCCAGCACCCCTGACCCGGTTGGTCTGATTATGAATGATCAATGTGCACATTTGCAGTGGAACTCTTTGCACATATCTAGACCCTCGGCCTTTAGTCACTCATGCAGATAATAACGGCAGTTCGAGTCACTTGCCCATAACTCCAAGCTTCATTAAACAGAGGGGATGTCACCAAAAGTCCCTTTAACTGTCTTTCGCTGCTCCGCAAGGGAAAAATTGACAGTGCTGAGAAATGGGATTTAGGATATAAATAAAATAAAATAATGATTTGGATATTCCATTGAATGCTTGCAGTTGGCCTGTGCCTCTGTGCTGGAATCTACTCATTTAGTAAAAGGTTGAGGGGGAGGGAAGCAGGGTTTGGTATTAGCTGATTGGGAGTTTACACAGAACCATGCCTGAGGTCAGTTACAGCTTCAAAAGGAAATGTTTCCATGGAATTTATCAGGTATTAGACAGGGAATGGTATCGTGCCACTCTCAGTCAGTCACTACGTACAGAGTTGATTGGCATACATCTCTATCAGAGGTTTGTTTTCGGGCAATCGTATCACGCTGCTTGTGAGCCCTGCTGTGCATCTTACAGTGAAAAAGACAGCCCAACAGCCATTTCTGCTCAGGATAATGCAGAGCTTTGGAGATTTTTATCTGCTGCTTTACAGGCAAAATATTAATTTGTTAAGTTGTCCTTCCAGGTGGTGGCAGAGGAGAACGTTAATAGCACTATACCAACAGCTAGATAATATCACAGCAGTCTAAACTTTCCAAGTGACATATCTGCTTGTGGCTGAGAGCCCGCATGCACCAAGGATCTGTTCTAAGATGTCTGCCCTGAAGGGCATTCGCTGCCTTCCCCTGGCACATACCTTTTAACAACATTATTGAGAGCCTCTCCATATCTGACCTCCTATCATATGGAAGTGGTCCTCAGTTGAAATAGCTTCTGCTTATGGATGAAAAGGTGTCCTTGGTGGTGGTGTGTGAATGTCTTCCTCAGAAATATTGATGAATTGCTACTGAGCAGAAAGATGCCAATGAGTTTAAGGGAGCCCAAAGAAGAGCAACCAAAGTGATCAGACAGCCTGAAAACTGGCCAGAAGAAACATAGGAGAAACCTAAATATGTACTTTATCTGATAGCAGTGCCTGGGGATCCCAGCTGAGAACAGAGCCCCACTGTGCTCAGTTCTGTAAAAACAGGCCGATAACAAGACTGGGAACAGACAGATGGGGTATCCCTTCAATTCCACAGACAGGGAATGAAAATGCAGAGGTAAAAGTGACTGGCCAAAAGTTATGTGAGAAATCTGAAACAGAGACAGGAATTAGATTCAACATTCCTGTGTTCCAGACCAGTTCTTTACCAATAAAACCAATCCTCTCTATCACTCCTGAATAGTGGCTAAAAGAAGGTCATGATCACAGTCTACAGAGTAAACATACTACCCAGGAAGAGAAATCATATATAATGGTTTATTGGAAGGTAATGGGTTGAAATTAAAAAAGGGGAACATTTGGCAGTAAAGTGATCATAATAGGGTTTCCCCCATGTTTTATAGGATGGAGCCGTTCTCCCCCGCCACCCCTTGACTCTCAGTTTTGCAAGTAGCATCAATCTCCCAGGTTGTTTTTGCTCAATTGAGTGGGCACTTTACAAACATTAAAGCAAACCTCTTTGATAGTGACATAAGTTAGATTAGGTGGAGTGGTCTCCCAGTGCCTAAAAATCAACACCAGAAAACACACTGTTGGAAAACCATCAGAACAGTCCTGTAAACCACAAACCTGGTATATATTAGAGCTCCTGGTCAGTCAGACCCAGCCATGCCGAGCGCTTGAGCTACCACGCCTGACTTGGATCCTGAGCTTGACTGCCCCAGTTCTCTGTAAGTGGATTGGCTGCTGAAAGTGCCACTCAGCCCTTGTAAGCGCACCTGCAGCCTCAAGGTACAGGCATGCCCTGACAACAACCTCAGTCTACTCTGTCAAGCCTTGTGTTTACTGCTCTTGCTGGTTCTCCTGGCTCCTGACTTAGCTTTGGCTTTCCCCGACCCTGCTCTTGGATCCTCCCCAGTACCTGGTTCTCTGTTCCTCCTGGTTTTTAATATTGTCTTGGACCTTGGACTACATCTGTTGGATCTCTCTCTCAGCTCTCCTGGGACCTGACACTGCCTTCCCCACTCCACTGATCCAGACCCCAACCTGATGCCTCAGTAACCTGTATCCTCACCTACCTGACCTCCTGGCTGCTCTTCAGGGCCTATCTGCAGGCCTGGCTGCCTACATCCCAGCCAAACCCTCACAGTATGTTTTTATCTTTCCTTCTTGGATGAGCTGCTTCCTCCCCAAGTCACTCCTCCTCACACTGCTGCTTCCTTCTTTCCTTTCTCCACCCTCCCTCAGCCCTACTTCATTCTGGGGACCACAGTAGCAGTCAGCTGAGCTGGGCATTGCTGCCTGGTGGGGTAAACTGAAGAGGCTGGTGGCTTCACTCAGCACAAGGTTCACATCCCTAAGCTCAGTGGATCAGTTGGGGTTTTCAATTGAATCACATAATGTGCCAAGAGAAAAGCTAAGAGCTGGCTTTGTCCAAGGGGTGCCTTCAGTGTAAAAAGGTTGAGAACCACTACTATAAACCAAAAGAAAAAAAAAAGTACAAGAAAGACTAGACAAAGGGCAAGGTTAAGACCATTGGGTCCCTGTTCCACATATCTAGTGGCTACAATACCTCCCATGCACAAGGAGCACAGGGTTTGCAATCTCTAAAAATGCCAATCCATACTATCTCGTGTGCTGGGAGTGGATCTCGTGCGCTTTAATCTTGTGAAGGGGCTTTGGGTGAATTTCATTGTGAAGGTAACTTTAACAGTGGTAACTCATTTACTTCAAGAGACTTTGGGTGCTTTAAGTCCAAACACTTCTCTTATCTCCCACTTTATTCAGGTGAGATTTACATTGGTTAAACTACAGATTATTGCAAGTAGTAATGCAGTCATTGATAAAGCTCCCCCTTATGATGCATTGGTGGTTATGGCAAGTTGTAAGAGGGTTTTTCCTGCATATGCCGTTTCCTGTCTGTTGTAAAACAGGGCATTATGACTAGCTGGATGGAGTCGCATGCACACACCTACATGCACAATTACACAGCAGCTGTTCCTGAAGAAAGCTACTTTGGATGTATATCTCGAAAACAGTAATGAACCTAAGTCCCCAACCTTTGGGTATGGACCAGTCTTAGGAACAGCAAAAGCACCATGAATTAGAAATAAAAGCACACTTAGTAATATTATAATTATGGTCACATCTGGAATCTCCTGCCAAAAGTAAGACCCCGTTGTGGTAGGCCCATAGTATAAGACAGTACAATCTAAATGTACAAAGGAAGCATTAGCATCTCCATTTAACAGATGGGGAACAAAGGCACAGGGACATTAACTGAGGCTTCTCCACAATCACAAAGGAATAGGCAGGAATTGAGTCCACTTTCCTAAGGTCCAGTCTCGTATGTATTCATAGCTCCATTCTGCCTCTCAACAGCTAGGTCCAGCTTGGGTTTGGAGCAGGGGAGGAGGGGGAGGGAAAGTATTTCGGAAGGTTTTGATATAGGGTTTAGCTTAAACTCCATCTTTAATTTAAAGGAAATATTGTTACTGAGATACATTTACTAGAGTAACCAGTTTTCTATCTTTAGCTGAATTCAGGCCAAGATTTATAAGCTACACCTTTGCTGCAAAAGGAACTGGAAACTTCAAAAAAGTGAAGGATTAAGCCCCAAATTTGGTATTTTCTTAATACATTTTTCAGAGGGGAATATTCTGCCAGCATTATGGAATATGCACGGACATAAATCATCAGGTTTCAGCAATGCAGTTGATTAACATTTTGAGTTTGGAACTTCTTTTTATTTTATTTTATTTCATTTTATTTGACCAAAAGGGGGCCTTTTCAACAATCTGAACATATTTGTTGACATTTCAGGAAATAATGATCAGAAAGTGTTAATTTCAGATTTTCTTTCAAAATCCAAATATCCCAAACAATTTGAAAAAGGAAAAAAAAACCCATGAAAACAACTGTTCCAACTTTATTTTCCCCAGAGGTACAAAACAAATACAAATCTTACCAGTTCCCTACACCTAAAGAAAAATGCCTTACATTTGAAATCTTGTCTAAGTCTATCCCAACCATGCAGCTGGTCCAATAAAAGATATCACCTACAAAAATCTTCAGCTGTAATTCAGCAATTTAAAAATACGTGAACTGGAAAAAAAAACTTTAAAATAGACTGCTACTCCAGTTAAAGATTTCATAGGCTTGCTTATCTTCATGAACTGCACTTGCTACAGGGGAATGGCAGAGTTAATACATTGGTTATTCAGTAATTCCAAATATTTTTTTCAAGCTTACTAGCCGAAGTCTGCATTCAGTCCCAGCAGTATAAATTCAGAGTAAATCCATTATCTCCACTGAGGCCAAGAGCAGAGTCTATCCTTTGAGAGCATGATCCAAAGCCAGTGAAGCCAATGGAGTGCTTCCACTGATTTGTATGAGTTCTGGATCAGACCTGTTGAGTCTCTAGACCAGCAGTTCCCAACCCTGGATTACGACCCAAAGGAGGGTCATGGGGGCAATGCCGGCGGTGCTGCACAGGAAAGATAAGCCACACCACGTGCTGGGAGCTCCCTGGCTCCTGCCCCCAGGCCATGGCCACAGCACTCCACTCACAGCAGTGGGGCACATAAAAAAAAAGGTTGGGAAATACTGCTCTAAACTAGTAAAATTATAGGAAAGTAGGGCTGGAAGGGACCTCAGGAGGTAAGAGGTCATCTAGTCCAACCTACTGCTCAAGGCAGAATCATCCCTACATAAACCATGTTAGCCAAATGATTGCCTAATTTATTTTTAAAAGGTTTCCTGAAAGATAGAATCTAATTATTGAAGTATTCTATGTCATGAATTCCCTCCTAACCCAAAAGCAACTCCACTGAAGGGGTCTTCAGCAGGCTACATGCTTTCAGGGGCTGTAGCCCCCATGTAACAGGCTGCACATACCAGGCTATAGCAGGCATAGATTCATAGATGTAGAGTCGGAAGGGACCTTGTAGATCTTCTAGTCCCACCCCCTGCCCTGGGCAGGAGAGAAAACTGGGCTCAAATGACCCCAGCCAGGTAAATGTCGAGCCTCCACTTAAAGACGCCCCCCAAGGCAGGAGCCAGCACCACTTCTCTTGGAAGAATCCTAGCCACCCTGACAGTGAAGTAGTGCCTTCTAATGTCTAATCTAAACCTACTCTCTAGCAACTTATGGCCATAATCCTTGTTACTCCAGGAGGTGCTCAGGGGAACGAGGTCTCTCCCAAACCCCGCTGGTCCCCCCTAGCCTTATAGATGGCCACCAGGTCTTCCCCTCAGCCTTCTCTTGTGAAGGCTGAACAGGTTAAGGTCCCATAGCCTCTCCTCGTAGGGTCTGCCCTGCTGTCCCTAGATCATGTCAGTGGCCCTCCTCTGGACCTTCTCAATGCTGTCCACATCCTTCCTGAAGTGTGGAGCCTTCAGGATTAAGTTGGACCAGTCTTTATTTTCCTGGGAACACTTGCCTCACAGGAAACACTGTAAACATAAATCACCAAATCAGCAAACAAGCATAAACTCTTCCTGTGGCAGAGGCTATAGCCCAGCTACAGGCAGCCTGAAAGGGATTTCAGGCTACCTAGGAGCACTGGGCCAGGTGAAAAGAATAATCAGCTGGCTCCCAGGAAAGGAAACTAAGGGGGAGAGTCAAAGTGAGAGACAGGATACAGAGTGAGACAGAGAGGAGAGGGCTGTTTAGCTAGCATCTGTAACACTGGGTCAGGGACTCTCCCAGGGCCTGGGAAAAGACGCAGGGGCTGCAAAGCTGGAAGCAGCAGCACCCACCAGGGGAACTCATAACAGAGAGAGAAGGAAGACTGCAGAGCTGAGAAAGCAGCATGAACCCAGAGTCACCCCTTCAGGATCTGGGAAAAGGCCCCAGAACTGAGTTAACCCTTTATAGTCCATGTTTATGCTTGTTTGCTGATTTGGTGATTTATGTTTACAGTGTTTCCTGTGAGGCAAATGTACCCAGGAAAATAAAGACTGGTCCGAAATTATACTGAACCCACTACAGGATCCTTAAAGAAAAAGGCCCATTATAGGCTTAGTTCAGACACAAGCAATATCACCTGGGTGTTCCCTACTCTACAATTTTCCAGACAGAATTGGACCCTACCTTTCTGTACCTATTTTCTTTGACAGTAGTTGAAAAGGACCACTGCCTTTAACACTATTGATCAAATACTGGGCCCCTCGCCAGGGACAGAATCAGATATTCTTATTCATCCAGAACATGGCTGTCCAACTTCTAAGTAGCCAGGTACTGAATTCCCCATGGCCTGCAAAAGGACAAGCTATAGCCCCCTCTGGGCCATCTGCCATATGGGGTCCCCAGCCACTCCAGCCATGAACTCCCCTGTTCATACCAGCACCCAAGGCCATCCTGAGTTAAACCAGCTGTCTACCAGCATGTGGTCATTTAGCCTGGGGAATGGAAGGTGGCTGGGCATGATACTAGCCACATTGCCCCCCATATGCCACGGGCTATAGAAACTGGCATGTATTAACCACATCGGCCCAATGGATTGTTCAGCTGAGATGAACCTTTTTAGAAACACCACTTCACATTAGCTGAGGATCTGTCTCTGACAATACAACAGCATCAGCAATGAATGTCCTGTTGTATAAGCATGCACTTTCAGGCTTTCTTCTAACAAACAATGACACTCAGGCCAGATTCTCAGGCAGTGTAAATTGACCTCACTGTATTTCAGGCAATGGAACTATCCTGATTTACACCAAATGACAATCTGTCAGTATAAGAAGGAAAGATGATGACAGAGCTCAGTAAAATCAAAGAACCAGATTCTAGTCTCTTTTCACTGAGATAAGGTAGGGAAAAAAATCTGTTTGTAGTAAAACTATATGTTCTAACAGAATCAGGTGTGAAAAGTTTTTTGTAGCTTCCAAATATTTCTTTTTTCCCTTGTGTATTAAATAGCACTGCTGACCAGCAAGTAGAAACCGAAGGCTCTCATTTTTGTATATACTGACCCTATATCCACAGAAAGATTTAAAGGGACAGATTGGGTTCAGATTTCATAGACATTAGGGCTGGAAAGGACCTCACGAGATCATCAGGTCCAGCAAATAGTAATGTGACTTTGCCCATGTGATTCTGGAAATGACTGCATTGTCCAAGCTTCCCCCAAGCCAATGAATTTCTACTAAAGGGTGGTGGAGAAAAAATCTTGGGAAAGAGAAGTGGTAAATACATTGTTCTCTTGCTCTTTAAGGGACTGTGAGCTGAACATTTGGTGCAGGGTGGAAGTGCAGACTGAACCCCAACACCTGCTGGACCTAATGGACTCTGAAATGTTGTTTCAGAATTAATCAAGTCATTTAAAATCATAGCTGTAGTCTCCATTCACTACTCCTGTGCATAAATGTGCTGATCCCGATACTAATCCATGTCGGGTGACTTCAGCAATATATCACCATAATTGCCGTTTTAGGGCTGCAAATTGGAGCTAAAATAACCAGATGCAAAAGAGATGGCCGTAACATACTCTCAAGATGGATCTTCAAAGTTCAAGGAGAGTTCAAGCATGGAAGAGGCAATAGAAAGGGGTCAAGTGTAAGGAGATTGTTCATGTTCAAGAGGAATTAACTTTACAAATATATTGTTTCTGAGGTGGTAATTGTCCCATCTTACAGCTATTCATACCTCATTTAATCTTTGCATTCTTCTCAGACATTAGCGTGATTCTCCTTCATTGAAATAAATTTGATTTTGACAAAATATTCCATTTTAAAACTGCAGCTAATTTCCCCAATATTTTTTCTTCTGATTTAAATAATTTACTTGAAAAAGTCTCAGAGTCTAAATCCAGAACTGAGAACTACACTGGGAGTTTGAAAACCAGCACATGCAAGCAAGCCAGTAGCCACCTAGATTTTTTTAAAGACTTTCCTTTATGGGATAAGCCAATTAGAAAGTCAGACTGGCTCAAGGCACATAGTAAATATAGCAGTGGGAAGAACAAGATGAAGAGGTAAAATATGGCTGTTACCTACCTACATTAGAATAATGCTCAGCATGTGTGGAACAAAGCCCAGATCCTCAAAAAGTATTTGGGTCTCTAACTACCATTGAAATCAATGGGACTGAAGTACCAAAATAGTTCTGCACCTAACTACCTGCTGTGTAAATTGGATCTGCTCCATTAATTTTGATATATTTTCACATGTTGACCCCAGAAGAGAATTTAGCCCTACATCCCTAGAATACAGTGTAAGCAACAACAACAAACAACATTTCAGCGTAGAATGAAGTGTCATTACCCTTTCTTTATGGATGGGTAACCCAGTGCACAGGGCAGTTTTGCAATCAACTCAAGGCCACAAAGGCCACATTCCCAGTGGCCCATCTAGGATTAGAATTCCAGGGTCCCTGGCTCCTGGCCGCATGTTACATTCAAGTCAGCCCCATTTTGTTCTCGAACTGCTAAACCACACCTCTTTTACATCATCCTTTCTCTTGCCTAGTTCACCTCCTAGACTACTTCTGGAGAGAGAACAAAACGTCATATTGCATGAACAGTCTGGACTGAATGGAAGAGCCTTGGATCAGCCTTGAACCTACAAAGCAAGTAAACATATAAAGAGTGCACACCTCTAAGCATAGTAGTTGTCCTACTCTATTCAATGGGACTGTTCATCTCTCCTTAAAGGCACAAATGTGCTAAAATGCTGAGCTGAACATGGAGTATGTAGGCATTTGTAAGGCTCCACTGAACAGCAAGTGAGGATCTGGCCCTGGATGCTTGAGCAAGCTATCTGAGCCTGCAACACTAAACTGAATTTCTTGTTAGGACAGGGTCTGTGTTGAGTGATCAAGCCTGGTTGCCTGCAGTTGTGGTGAAAATACCTAAAACATGGACTTGGTTCCCAACCCCTTGGAAAAGTAGTAGAAAAAAATTAAAAAGCTCTCCAAATTGCTTTGATTTCTCACTTCATTCACTCACTTCTGAGTGAAGGCTCAGATGTTCACAAGATTTTACCTAAGCCATTTTAAGCAGATGGGAATTTGAATCCCATCCTATTAATTCAGTAAGAGATTCTTTCCACTGACTTCAAGAGACTATGAATCAGGTCCTTTGGACATGATGATGTGAAATCCTAGGTCCATTGCAATCAGTAGCAAACCTTCTGTCAACTTTCCTTGCAATCCGCCTCAGCAAGAATGGGAGGATCAGGCTATATTTCTTTCACAATAAAAATTAATCACACTGGAGAGAAATTAGGAGGTTCAATAGCAGTCTCAGAGAGTCTAAAGGATCCATATTTGTGCCCACTTACCGCTATATGCTCATCCAAAAGATCTGTTGTGTGCAAAATTTTGCCTGGCTTATGATGATCAAATGAGAGACATGACCATCCATTTAAAAAGTTGCTGGTTTAGCATGTTCTTCTTTAGTGAAGCTGTTTTGGGAAAGTCCCATGCCTAATTTTATAGTGTTGAAAAATTCCCTATTGACAGAAGAAAAACAAACAACTCATCCTTTTTTAATAGGAGGAAAGTATTCTCATAAACAAGCATGGAGAGTTAATGAATAAGATTGCTCCAACATACTACCTTCAAGAGTAAAACAGTCTCACCTGCCTTGTATTTGCACATTAGAAAATGGCAGCCCAAATCTACCTCTACAGACTTGTAAAAAAAAGGAGCTAAACAGCACTGGAAAGTTAAAGGCTTTTTAATAAGACACTAGGCAAGCGCTGTAGGAAGTTTTCAGCCTCTCATCAGCACTGATTTAAGCAGTTTCCTTATCAGATATAATTCTTTTAAGGAGTTAGATGAGGCCATTAATTATATGGGCTCCTCTTCCCTGCTTCATGTTGCATCATTAAAGTATGATTTCAGCTTACTCTTAAGCTACCACTAAACCAAAACATGACTGCTGGACTCTAATAAGTCATATACATAATAGAGAAACCACACACTCTTATTTCTATAAAGCTGTGTCATAAGACACAGGCTTGAACTTGTTCTCATTACATGTCAGACCAAGAGCCAGCATGTCAGCTGAGGTAAATTGTCATAGCACCACTGAAGTTAATAGGGCTGTGCTAATTTATACTAGCTGATGATCTGGTGATATATTTGGGTACTAAAAACAGTATGTTACAGAGTTAACATATTTTGAGATACTTTAGAATTTCTATATATAATGGGCCAACACATACATTTCTGAGAACTAGCAAAGACAGAGGTTTATCACTATTTATTATGATCATTAACAGGATAAATGTAGTTTTTTAATTAACTGCATATTGCACACCTGGTTCCAACTTCATTTACAAGGCACCTATACCAGATTTTTTTCACAGGTGGCCATTTATTGCTTGTACCTCATTTCTTGGATGCCCAACTTGGTACTCACTTGACATACAGAAATGCTGAGATCTCACATTTGTAGCCTACATCACCTGGAGATGTGCTATACAATGCTAAGAACTCTGAAAATTCTACACCTGTGAAGTTTGGCACCCCAAATTACTGGAAATGTCTAACCTTAACCTATTCCTCGATTTTCCAGCTGTAAAATGGAGATATTTGCATAAATATATCCTTACCATCACTTCACAAGACACAATGAACTGCTTCACGTTTGTGAAGTACTCAAAGACTACAAGGATCAATATCACAGAAAGAAATTAGGAACTCTGTCTTCAGAGCAAGCTTGGACTAGTGCACAGTAAATAATGTTTCAGGCCATATAGTGAACTCTGAGGACAAAGCAGAAAACTAAAATATTACTGATTAAGTGAATGTCCACCCTAGGCATTGAATGAGGCAGGGGCTCTGTGAAAACAAACAGTATGTGGTCATATAAGGACATATAATGCATATGCCTGAAGTGGAAGCTGAACTAAGGTTGCATGGGAAAATTTAATTCCGGCATTTCCCAACTTTTGAATGCTTAACTTGGCCATTTGAATCATGCTTTTTTAACATCCTTTTTTGTGTGTCACTTGTCTATGATGGTAGAGTCCCAAAAGAGCTCTATTCACATTTAGGGACCAAAAGTAGAGGCTGGAATTGCAAATGTTCAAGTGCAACAATATGAGTCACGATGGTGGGTGCTGAATATTTTTGAAGATCTGGCTCCAACTGTGGGTGCTGAGCCTTTGCAAATCTGGCTTGTTAGAAAGTGATTCACAACTGGGGTACTCTAGTTTGTAACCAGTTACACTACAAGAGCATAATAGTGGTAAATCAATTCCTTCCATAATATATATACATATATACAAGCAAAAATCAAGAGAGTACCAGTGAGTATCCCAACATGAACATGATCATTTCTCTCCTGACACAAACAAGTAAGGGCCTGAAATGTCTTGTGCCTAACAAATGTTGCATATCTTTATTTTCATGATTGCCCTCATCTAAAAACAATCATCTGCAAATTGTAATTTTTTCCACCTTTCATAAATATCAGCACTGGAGCAGCCCTCTCTCTCTTTCCCTCTCTCTCTTTTTCTTATTTAGGATATCAGGCAGATAAGAGTTATCAGTAAAGGTCATCCTCAATTTCTGTACAGAAATGATCTGTCTCCGGTATGTAATAAACATTTATCCATGCCTTTATTAGCTATATTGGATCTGACAGTTCTGTTAAACCATTTTCTTTCATTTTGCTAGGTCATGACGGTTAATGCTGCTAAAAAATCTCATCACTGCTTTTGATCACTGTATTGTCTTCCCGGTATTATCAGGATTTTGTAAAGGTAAGCACTGGCTGGAATGACCTATTAAAGTTACAGCCCGTTGAGTTCCTGTTTTTTTTCTCACCACAATAAAAAAGCGAAGGAGTGAAAAGCATAAATTTCACTTTCGGGGTTATATTTAGTTGGGCAGTTGACATTTAGTAGAACAGTCACTTTAAGCCCACTTTGCATTGGTTTCACTCCATCTTTTTCACATCCTTGAGCTTCTGTAATTGTGTTGGAAGCCACACTATAGAAAATGTGCCCAATTAATGGGACCAGTAGTGACGTCCTGTTTAACCCTTTATATGCTGGCAGCAGTGTGTATGCATCTGCTCAGATTTTTTTTTTTAACTTCTTCCTGGAATTTACATAGTAGTTTCCACCACGGATCAAAAGGTATTTTACTCATATTAATTAATTCTCACAAAACCTTTGAGATAGCCAGGAATTATTATAACAGGGGAAGAAACCAAGGCTAAGGCACTGATGCAGAAAGCCCTCCCTATTCAGCAAAGCATTTAAACAAGCACTTAGCTTTAAGCATCTTATATTTTATTTACTGGCACCACTGAGCTGTAACCACTGATCCAGACTTCCTCTCAAATTAATACTGCATTGAGTTCCAGAGGTTTGCGTAGTGTTGCCTCCTGAATCTTTGCATAGTATCAGTTTATCTGCCTAGGCATTTATACCAAGATAATCACTATAGTATCTGAGTGCATGAAACATTTTTAGAACCTGATATAAAGAAAGTTCCTATGGTTCAATGGCTTTTGCCATGTTTTGCTTCAAGGTCAAAGTCATGTCCCACTGAAGTCAGTTACTAAATTTCCAGTAACTGCACTAGTTTAGGATCAAGCCAAGGGTGGTCTGACCCTATGGGCCAACATCTTCCCTAAGCATTGTAACCAGTGAGGTTGCCATGGGTGTAAATCAAGGGAGAATGTGGCTTCATGTCCTGTTACTATATGTCTACATTTCAGCTTGAACAGCCTTGAGGCTGTGCTTGTGATGTACCAATGTAGCACCATCCCAATGTGATTCTGTTAAGCATTTAAATAAATAAACACTTGTGGAGTAACAAAGTATTGGTTAGGCCAGGGGTCTCATCAATAGATGGACTAGAAAATGACCATCTCTACTAGTAACATAAGTAAAATGAATATTAATACCCCTATATCTGGATTATTTAAGTTCATAATTTCAACAGAATTCTGGTACACAGAAGAAGTTATAAAAACTAGCTATTGCTCAGCTTACTCTTTCCTTATTTATAATAGCACTTAGAGGATTCAGCTTAGATTTCTTCCACTTGCACTGTACAAACACATGGTAAGAGACCATGCCAGACCTAGAAAGCTCATGGTCTAAGTTATCAAGACAAACAAAAGGTTGAGAGTACAGAAATCCCTTGCCTCAGATGAGGCAGCAGGGTCATACCAGATATTCAGAATGGAACCAGGTCTCTGGATCCCAGTCTGATGCCCTTTCATAAGATCACACTGCCTCTTTCTCCAGAGGGTAATAAGCTTTGTAAAAGGGTTGATCCCCCTAGTACTTTCACTGCCCACCCATGTACCCTGAGTTCCTGTGGTGCCCCAGATCTTGGTGTCAAAATGGAAAGGCTTACCCCATGTTGGGGAAAGGCTGGTACTTCCATGTAGCTTCGGATCTCCTCATAATGGTACTCCCCAAACCATTTCTGATTGGTTACTTCAGTTTGCCCCAGACAGTGAAGGAGATCACTTGGGCCTATCACAGCTCATCTAACAGATCCAGAGGTCTCAAACCACCCACTGTCAGACAAGTTATGAAAAATATCATAAAGACAATTCAAAATACTACATCTAGCCAGCGAAAGGTCCTTGAAGGTACAGTAGCATATGTACAGTTTCTGCTTGAGTTAAACATTTCATGGCAGCAATATGTAGAAATCAGAGGCTTAAAATTTTCTTCAAAAAGGCCATAAAAGTAGTCTACAAAACCACCCGCAAGGTTAGAACACAATGGGCGCTAACCTGGCAGTGTTGAAGTCATAGCAGGCCAGGTCCTACTAGCCCAGTGTCTCCTAACCTTTTCCAGCCCAAGGCACACTTACAGTAATAAAAATTTTCCATGGCACACCTGTTCAGGCATTCCCCATCCCCGTACGTATGAGCTCATTGTGGCTTACTACCATGACAAAATTCTGCAGTACAGCCGTTCAGAGGTTTGTGAACTGCACATCCCCCACAGCCAACGCATGCACAGTAGGCGAATTTCCTTCTATTTGTCTTGTTCCCTCCCCCACCCCCCTCCACAGCCAACACACGTGTGAGTCTTCTGTGAATATCTCATTGGCGTGGCTTATTCAGTAGCACTAGGAGGCGGGAGAACTTTCTTCTCATTATTACAAAATTCTCACCGCACAGCAGGGAATTCGCACAGCACACCAACTTTCTCGCAGCACACTGGTGTTCTGCAGCACATTGGTTGAAAGGCACTGCACTGGCCTATCATGAAGTTCTGACACTTCATCGCTTATTGTCAGAGAAAAGAAAGAACCACAATGGTTTCAGAGCAGGCCTTGGTTCCTCTTGCAATAAGGACTACACAAAAGAGCCCTTTACTAGTTCTGACATCTGATTTCCAACATCTGCTCTGAAATAGCATTGGTTGAGTGCTACCCATATCAAGCAAGTTGTAAAAGAGAGTGCTGTCCTCGGTGTATTCAGAAAGCAGGACTCCAAGGTATTTGCCAAAACTTTCACACAAAATGCCTAATTGTGGAATTATCCAGGAATTGTCTTTCCTGGTGTCATTCCTTTGGTTTCAGTAGGGTCACACTTGAGTTAAATTCAGCCCCTGTGTACAGAGACACAGGAAGTGCTGACCTGAATCCAGTGATCCATCCAGGTTTGTCACCAACTTTGACCAGAACAAACTGCTTTACAAGGTACAATTAACTTCATAAAGGCTGGTTATGGAAAAACCTGCCCATTGGGAAAAGTCCTTCCTAATCCCAAGCAGTTAGCAACTGCTTTCTGTTTACAAGTGATTCACAAGATAAAACCAGAGATTTCAAGTCAGACTCTGAAGTGTCAAAAATGTTCTGACCTGTTGTAATCGTTCTAAATTCTTTGCAACAGAAGAATTGCTCTACTATTTTTCCATAGTCCAAAGACAAGTGAGAGCTAGGAGCTGGCATTTTCTGAATGGTGCCATTAGTCTCAAAAGGCTGCCTTGAGTCTAAAAAGACTGAGAACCACTTTGGTTTATGAATAATAGGGTATAATGAGTTTAATGGAGTTATGCAAAATCATGCCGGCTATGGGACCTGTCTGCTTTTCTGAATCCCCTGTTTAGTGTTTGCTCTCAATAACTGGCTATAGCAATTTTTTCCATGGGTGGTTATACATCTCCTTTCTCCTGTCAGGAATTCATTGCCTTTTCATTTCCACAGGTGCCTCACCCTCTGTCATTTAACCCAGGCTTGTTTTGGTACAGCTGCACTGACTTCAGAAGAAATCATTTTAATCTACACAAGTGCATCTGAGGAGAGAATCTAGCCCCAGGTCTTTCTCTCTTACAGAGTCTGGAGAAACTCCCAGAAAAAAAGAGAATTTTTTTTTTCACAGTTTACCCAGTAACACATACATCACACAGGTGAGTCTTCTTTAGTTCATGTACCTTTTGGACCTGTTTACAGTAAACTGCAGTGTATATACACAATCGGAGTCCCCTGTTTCTTGACAAAATGAATGACACCCTGATACTGAACAGAGAGAGGGGCACACACACACATGCACATACACTTACACATACTTGTTTCTCTGCTTTGAGCACAAGAGTAAGTGAAATGCAGAGGCTTCCTCTGCTGGCTTTGGGTGATGTCTGCTTTGTGAAGACTGAAAATCCCACAACATTCAACAAAGGAAGATCAAGGGTGCTAACCTTGATGCCTCATCTAACTTAACCCAAACATCACTCCCATACCCACATTTGGAGAAAGCGGCCACTTCTGTGGCGCCAACTGGCTACCCAGCATAAATATCTCTCCATCATAATTCACAGCCAGGTTTCAAATGGTTCAGCTTGGACATGGAGGTTGACTCAGACATGATTATCCCTTTCACCAGCCTCTGCAAACAATAGATGCACAAGCCAATAGATGCACTCTGACCTTGATGTTTCAGACCACCAGGCTGTTAAACAAGAGGCAGGACCCCTGTGGTCATGGGAATCTCCAGCTTGGGCTTCAAACTGTAATGTGATATTTATTAGTGAACTTCACCTACACCATCCTAAAATAGTCTCAGTTGCATGAGATATACATAAGTGACCACGCCTGTGCGTATACACATCCATGAACATGGGTATATGTATAGTATATAATATACATAGGTGTGAATGTATAATTTCTGATTCTGTATACACACACACACCTAGATATATTATATACTACATATATACACACATTCATCCATGTGTCTATATATATCTATACCTCTCTATATATCTATATACTATACACCCACACTCATACATGTATGTATGCACACACACACATACAGGGAAGATTTTTTTCATAGAAGCTGCTAGTGTATAGTCATTCAAAAAAAATCTGCTTCTATTGCTTATGTCTTATCATTCCTTCCCTGATTTAGCTAATAATAAAAGATCTTTTGATTGATACTTCTTGTCAGATGAATGGCAAATCCTGCTCCCACTGCAGTCAATAAGTTTTTCCACTGATGTCAGTGGGATCAGTTTTTGGCACCGTAACTCTGGGCCACGACATTTGGCTTAATCCACTACAATCACTCTGTTTCTGGGGACTGGGATTTGAACACACAACTGTACGCCCTGCACTAACAGGAATTTATGTGGTCGCTGGTCTTGTCAGCTTTAGCTTCACGTATAATCTCTCTCTGCATAGTTTTTTTATCTTTTCATCAAAACTGGGTGCAAAGTGAATACAACAAAAATTAATTAAGAAGGGAGAATCTGCCAGGCCTGTACTTCTCTTGCCATACAAGGTGTGTTAATATATTGAGTCAAAAAGCTGAGAGCACCCACTTAAAATTTAGTCAATGACTTATTTGCTGAGTTTGTTTACTGTACCTTTAAAATGATACTTTCTATCACTGCCTGATATATACTGAACTGAAATTTAGCTTTGAGGGTAGATATAGGATGAAAAAAAATCCAGACCTAGATTGTGTAACTGAGAAATAATGGTGACAATTCTGTGACAATTCAAGTATATCTAGTCTATATTATTGAGCAGATTTGTCTTTGGTATTTGTTTTGCTACCAGAACTGCTAAGAAAGAAGAACTAGGATCTCCTAATAAGTTTAATGCAACCTTGAAATAAATTATATTCAAAAGCGAGAAGCCTGGCTCAGTTTAATAGTTAAATCATTTACTCCCAGGCAAAACAAAAAATCCTGCCCTGAAGCCATTATCAGCATGATCCTCTATTTGAAGTCTTGCAGAATGTTCAAGGAACAGCCCTTGTGATTTGGCCAAAGGGAAACAATGCACTCAGTGGCTCTATACAGGCCAAGGAAAATGGAGACTCCCAGTATGAGAATATTAAATTATTATGGCTTTTGCAACAGGGGGCACAATTGTTAGTGGCCCCCTCCCACTTATGGCCAAGCTACGTTCTTCCCTGCAGTGAGCATTCATTGTCATACCTAATATTCACATGCTTTGATAATAATAAGATTGTCAAGATAATAGCAGGGAAGTTTCAGTAGAAACTCAATTTTCTAAAACCAGCTGTGCACAGCCCCAATTGCTTTTTCTAAGAAGATGCCTTCAAAAAGCAAAATTAAACCCAGCTCATGAGGAAAAAAGGAAGAAAAAAAAAATTATTCCAAAAATGAAAAGGTTATGGGGGAAGAAAACAATTTCCCAGAGAAAATCATTTTCATGTAGGTTTCAACTTTTGGGTGTCTAACATGTTTTAGTCATGCCAGCAAATAATATACACACACAAAAGGGGTCTTAAATCAGAGAATAATTACCTTTGTGAGCTTTATTGATTGTATTGATCTCACTGAAAGAGTTTGGGTGTCTATCCCCCCCATCCACCTTTTTGTTTCACATAACAATTGAAAAGCTCAAATGAGATGGGATGTAATGTGATTTTGGAGAAGAATAGCAGTATTGTTGAAGTCTGCAAAATCTGTATTTCTTAATGTTTTGGAGAACTTGCTCTTTTGTCCACACAAAGTAATAGCTTTAAAAAAATCCTGTCTTCCTCTGCTTTTCCTTTTCCCTCCTCCTCTCTGCCCCTCCACCCAGGCTTTCAATCTAGGGCATCTTGAACTAGCAATAGTGATAAACTACTGACAGCTAACAAGAACCCATGGGGTGAAATCCTCAGCTAATGGAAAGCAACATGCCACCACTGAAGACCATAGGACTACACCACTTTACATCAAGTAGAGAGCTGCCCCTTATCTCTGTTTTGGTATATGTTCCATATGTGTCCAGAAAGGCAGTCAGTCTGTCAGTCTGTCAGAACACAAGAACTGTTGATTTCACTTTGAGTCACTTGAGCATTGGAAATGAGTGTAGTTAAAAATTTGCTTCTGTGATCAATAAATAACTATGCATTTGTGAATTGTAGCAACAGAGGTTAGCAATGACCCTTGCCCTGAAAATGTTTTCCTTTTAACTTCACTAAAAAAAATGGATTTAAAACTTGTCATGACTCAAATCTGGAACAAATTCCAAGGGCCAAAGCCTAATATCATTTACATCAATTTTACTCTGACATAATGGTGTTGAAGTAAATGGAACTACTCCTGAGCAATCAGAATCAAGACTCTTAGCCTCACTATAATTGAGTGAGCAAATATGCCACAAACAAATCAAAACAATCACTCTGTCTTGCCTTGTATTTTAACTCTAGTTGGCTCAGAAGCCCCAGTCAGACAAGTGTTTAATCGTTAATTTCATGTAGGACAGCTTACAGGCTGTAATGCATGTGGCCAAATCCTGCAGTACAGTTCTAGGTCACTCATTCTGACCAAATTGCAATGAGGAACCTGAACTCTTTATGAGCTAAAGATGAGGGGACCAAATTCTATTCTGTTTCATGTGAATAAAGACATCCCCCTTAGTTTCCTCTGGATTTTTAACGTAACAGAGGGCAGATTTTTCCTCACAACTGTTTGTAATCTGCTACATTTTATAGAAATTGAATGCAGCTCCCTAACTCCCAGTGAATTGGTGGCCATTGTGTTCCTGGGACCCACCTTGGTTAACCTGTTCACTGTCCCTTGTAGGTTGAGGGGAAATCAGAAGCAGTTAGAAATGAGATAGGCAAAACCTACATAAAATATAATACAGAGAAATGGTGAGCCCAAAGCCTCCATTGCCTTGCTCCTTTAATAGATTATAAAGAAAGGTCAGAATGAACATGAAACACCCCTCAGTAGCATTTTGTACTTAGCTTGTACAGGTAGGATGAAATGCACAAGGTGAAGAGCAGCAACAAAATCAGAAAAGGCCGTAAAGAATTGCACAGGAACAGCTGGAACTTGTGCTGAAGTTATTTGAAATATGTTTGCCCATCAGGACTAGATTCGCCGTGTTAAAGGAGATAAGAGGACCAGTTGCAACCTCTGTAACAGTATCTGAAGACAATGAGCAGAGGAACAGGCTCACATAAGAAATATATATAAGCAAAAAGAGAAAGGGAAGCAATATTTGTAGGTCATCTAATATTGTCTTCTCCATGGACATTTGAAAAAAACCACCAGGGGCCCAAATTTCTAATCAGTTGCCCCTCTTAGTTGATCCTCATAGTGATACCATTGAATCCCTTGACATATTAATGAGAAGGATACAGAGGAGAAAAGAACACACTTTCCATGCTCATCCAAATAAATCCGGCAATTTTATAAATGGTCTTCCATAGTAATGCTAAGAGTGGAAAAAACTCACCAGCGCACAAAAACATAAATGCAACAGAAAATAGAGAATTAACTCCTTAATGGCTACAATGCAGCAAACCAGCAAACAGAGGCAGTAGGGGCCAGAGTCATCATTGTGTTACTTCTCAGGCTTTATGTTTGTGCAACTCTATTGATTTTAGTAGAGTTCCACTAAAGCAAAAGGAAGAGGAGGTTCAGGTCTACTGTGTTCACCAGAGAATCTTAAAGCAATAGATCCCTTTAAAATTAAAGGGATGTGTTCAACAAGCAGAGCTTCTGCACACACTGATTCCCATGTAGGTGAGAAAGCACTTACCACATTTTCATTATCTTGTAGGAAGAGATTAGGAGCATCTTGAGAGCCAGCAAGGGTCAGCAGCTTCCCCTAACATGTACAGGTGAGGACCACACAGGTTTTAACCCAACAAGATTTGTGAGCTACATTCTCTGTTGAACTGATTGTAGCTATGACAGTTTACACCACTGAGAACTGGGCTGTGGCTACAGATATAAATCTGGATATACACATTCTCTCTCTTTTCGGGTATGTGCATTCTTATTTCAGTTTTGAATCCTTGATGTCTATGAAGCATTAAAAGCAAAAGGCATTGTCCACTGTAGAAGGAAGTAGGAGATCTCTCGGTGGAGAATTAAGAGGTATGTAAAGCAATATAAAATTCTGCCAGTGAGGGGGAAAAATCTATTTGTAGCCATACAGAAACCCTTATACACTATATAGAAAATGGGGATTTTACTGGATTTTTTTTTCCTTCCAGCATCATTGAGTACATATATTGCTGGGTGCAGTGCAGTTTGAAAGGGCAGCATTGTAACTCTCTCTCCCATACACAAGTTTATCCTAAAACTAGCTGAGTTGTTCCTCAGAGAGGGGCAGTATGGGACAGAGAAGGGAAAAAAAAACCTTTCTTTACACTTGTGCTGCTCTGAATGTGGACCATCTGTGCCCCCAGCTGGAGTGCTGGAGATGGTCTGGCACTTGAACCACACCATATTTACAGATCTAAACAGAAATGGCTACTGCCTGATTGTTTCATGATTCATTAGTCAGACAAGCTCTCCTCTCCCGCCAGCACAGCTGTTACAGAGTAAACCTTTGTCACTTAATAGGCCTGATTATTACTTTCCATCAAAGGTATTGATCTGTGTCATCTCTACTTAAGGGAAAGGGGGAGAAGGGAAAGGGGGACCAAAATGTGTCAGGAAAACAAGAAAGAGAGGGGAAAAAAACAATGACATTTGTCGTGACTAGTAGCACCGGTCAATACTCTTAATCTCTCCTGGATGTACTGTATTCATGTATTCATTTACCAGAGTGACTGGGTTACTCATGGAGATGAAACGTCTCACATGATGTGGCATTCCTTGCACCACACCAGACTGCTGCAGTCACACAATATGGCCATGCATATAATTGGTTGGTGAAATACACAATGTGAATTAACAAATAGTATTTTAAAAAATAGAAATCAATTAAGTAACTTTGCCAGCAAAAGGTAGAAATATGGGCTCAGCTTCAAAGGGTTTGAAATTAGGTAGGTAGGTGGATAGGTAGGTCGTGGGTAATCACACTAAACTAGTTCCTCAGCTGGCATAAATCATCATTCATTGACATCAACAGAGCTACTCCAGTTTACACCACTCAAGGAACTGGCTCTTTTGTTTAGCAGATAAACTGAGGATCCAATACAGTCTGTTACATAATTGTGATGCAGAGGATATTTACCACAGCTTGAAAGCTTCTCGTTGTTCCAGTAGCAGCCTGACAAGCTGCCATGAAAGAGATTGCAGTGTTATTGCAAACTCCCTGACTGCATTCACAGGATGATGTTTAAGGGTCCAAACTAATGCTTTCATTGTTTCTCGGTCTCCCTTCTGTTCTCTGTGTCCTCCAACCCTGTTAGGTGCTAACTGACTGGGAACATAGCATCTACAAGAAAGAGGTAGATGACTGCAGCCATAGGTGCTGCCATTGTGACTGGAGCAAATGAAAATAAAAAGGTAGTGAGATCCCAAGAAAAATGGAATTTACTCGTTTATAATGGCCCTGGTTGTCCTTTAGCGGAAATCAGAAACCTGGTGTGTCAGGGGTCACCTTTAACAATACACAGGCCTCTGGTCAGCTCTTAATCAAACAAAACAAGCTTTGAACTAAGTCACTGGAATTTCTTCTGGGTAAGGAAGTCTTAGCAAAAGCTGAAAAAGTTGTCCTGGATTATTATAGTATGGTAGGCTTGCCTATCTTCACCCAGTTCCTCAGGCTTAGAGAATTACCAAAGTGATTGGTGGGGCAAACCCAGGGGGTGCTTCCAGTTGCCCTGAAGAGCCCGAGGACTCCGCTATCAGATGGGAGCAGCAAGTGGCCACGTCCCAAAGCCCTCACCGTGAGAGAGCACGATGAGCTGGTGCAGGTGTCACTGCATGGAGGGTCCGAGAGGGACCAGGACCTTGGGAACCACTCAAGTCTCCAACCCCAGCATGAGGCCGGCATCAGCGCAGACGCCACTGTATGGTGAGTCATTATTGAGCTAAGGGCCCTTGGAAGGGGCAGGGGGCAGCCCCATTCCCTGCTGCTGGGTGCAAGGGCCCATGGGCAGCACAGGCTCTGCAGCACAGTGAGCCTGTACTGGAGCCATGGCCCTGGGGGCACACAAGGCAGCCCAGGCCCACAACCTGCTGAGAAGGCCGAGCCATCTGGGCATGTGAATTAGCCACGCACCAGCACGTGGGGACTGAGACAGAGCACCTGCTGCACTTGCCTAGCCGGGGACGAAACAGCAGGAACTTTGCTGGACCTCTACTCACCAAGAAGCGTGAATTCTCAGGCAAGGGGTTTCCCACCAGGGAGGGACACAGTGTATAGCCCCATCAGAGGGGGTTTAGGCTAGAAAGAGAGAGAGACTCATCTAGAGGAGTTGAGTATTTGGGATTACCACACCTTACATTTTGGAGTGTTTATTAATTGCTTGTTATGTTTTCTATTCTGGAGAGTTTATTAACTGTTTATTGTACTTTACATTTTCGGGGTGCTGACCCATCAATTGCTGGGACATACTGACCCTCTGAGGTTTCTCTCATGGGTCGTGGGGACTGCTATACTTACCTGTTTTGTTATTTGTTGACTTGAATGTATTACATGTCAATAGTTATCTTTATCACCCATCTAGTTTACTCTATTCCCTCCCCTTTTATTCTGCATCTGAATAAACCATGTATATAGTTAAGATATTGTGCCCTGGTCTTCCTCTATAGAGACACCGGAGAAGGGAAAGCTGCGAGCAAGCTGCAATTTCCATATCCCACACATACACCCTTCTGACCATCCCCTTCTATTGAAAAGGGGAGTACACACTCCGGTACACCTGGGTTACAACACTTTTCAGTGCTTACAGTGTTTTCTTGGGCTGATGGCGACCTGCCCATCAACTGAGGTGGAGAGGAGTGAAAATTATGACAACAGCTGAGTCTACACAAACTTGCTAGTATGCTGAGCTTGCCACAAATGATACCTTCATCACTGACATCAGTATTTGTCTGATATAAATGGCTGCCTGCATTCACTCTAGGTGCTTCTCTGTTCTCTGTCTGTAAAATGTGAGCAATGGTATTTTAAAGTATCTCTATAATGATTTCCCTCCCACCCCTGGGTCTGCTGGTGACAAAGAAAGCCTCACCCATTTTCTCCCCCTGGAGCACACCAGAGACTAGCAATTAGGCCCTGGGTGCTCTCTGTCTGCACTGAAGAGACTCAGGGATAATACTTTATCAATGTCAGTTCTTATCCACCATTTCCTGCACCATTTGTACATGTGCAAAATAACACAAAAGAGCTATAGATAGCACCATGTTACACTTGGAATCCAAGTGAATAAACATGTCCCACATTTCTACAGCAATCCCAGATATAAACTCATGGAAATAAGGGACACATTTTCCATACATGGGAAGAAATCTAGTAGCATCTGGTAAATATTTAACAAGGGAAACTCCCTTCCCTTTTGGCTCTTCTCAGACATGCAACACATTAGTTGATGCCCAGTTTAAAAGCGAAAATGTATTCTCATAGGAGACTCTTCTCCTCTCCTCTGCTTCCCTCCCCCACAGCCCCCAGAAAGCTCTGTCCATAAATACAGGAAGGTTTTCTTCAAACCAGATCACTGAAAGTATTTCAATGGGAAACAGCAGTTTAGAAATAGCACAAGGAGCTGTCCTCTGTTAAAGACAAACAAAGTATACAGAAGGCCCTCTGTGGATCCCAAACCAGGAACCTCTCTACACATGAGAGGGGAAGTGGGGGACAGTTCAAAAGGGTCCAGATTTCCAACTGGCATAAATCATCCTATGAAGTTCTGCCACTTTACACCAGCTGAGGATCCATAGAGTATGCTGAAGAACATCAGTCCAGTATCTGTTTGTGTCTGGGAAGGAAAGAATCTGGTCTTAAGATAGAGGAAATGGCAAAAGCCCCCTGACAGGTACAGTATAAGATAATCTAGAACTGCCCTGAGCCTCTGAGAAGGCAATGCGTGTATGCATTTGCTAGTGAGAAGGAGTTTGTGCCCCTTTCATCACCTATTCCATCCACCGCCCCTGGCATCTTAAACACGCCAGGTAGCATCCCACACACTTAGACTGTGAGAAAGAACATTGCTACGCAAGATGCCAAACAAAAGTTGAGGCATGTAAGATATATTAGGAAGTGTCGCTTGGCAGTACTGCACATCCTCAGCCTCCCGCCGAGAGACTGGAATTGTATCCATGCCAGGAAATCAAGCATTCAGTAAGTAGGCAAAGCAACAGAAGCAGCAGCCGCAGCAGGCACAGTAGCAGAAGGGAGCCACTGAGCCCAAGAGACATGCTTGCTCTCTTTCCCCCCCCCCATGTACCACAATGAATAGTAAGAGGAAAAGAAATATAGAGGTCCCAGCTAGCACTGCAGCAGCAGGAGATGGTATAGATAGGTGCAGCATGCTTTAGTTTTTAACTAACATGGCTTAATTAGATTGGCTTCAATACAACATTAAGGATGTAGGAAAATGATTTAGGATGGTAAAAGAGGACATGACGTAGAGTGAAGGGGTATAAAAAACTTGGCTCTTTTCAGCAGACTATGAGTAAAAACATTCTGTACACCAAGATGCAAACAATTGGGAATGATACTGCAGTGGCAGGGAGAATGGCCTGATGACCTGACAGGTCTCCATTCTATGATCTGAGTCTATAATAGCAAGCTTGATTCTGCTGGTTGGTAGTAGGAATACAGCAGTGAGCAAGCAAGACACCATCACACGCTGTACTGACAGAGAAATGGTTACCTCAGCCCAGAGACTTATTTCTATCTATCCCTCAGTCTGAAAGCGCCAGTGATCCCTTCTATTATGGTTTTATTTTTCACACTTTTATTTTATACACTGGTAAGTAAAAATAAAGCTGTAGCTTTCCGAAATATCCTTGTCGAGCACTTGCTGACAGGAGCATTTTATTAATAATTCATGGGTATAGGTTACCCTCCGAGCTCTTGCAACAGCTGCTCATTAGTTTCTTTATGTCTTTTGAAGAAGGTGCTGCTGAAATATCAGCCTCGCATCTTCTTCCAACCTTGACTAGTATAAGTCAGGAACAATTCCACTGAAGCCAGTGAAGTTACACCAAGACGTGAGCCTGGAATCAGACCTCACTGTGAAGTAAATATGATGCATTTATGCCCTCCAGAAACCCCAGGATGCACAGCATTAACAACGAGAGAGATGAGTTCTCAAACTTTGGGCTGTAATTCAGTCACTTTCTGAAGGGACATGGGAAATGCCCCCTACAGCAAAAAATTGTATACCTGGGCACAATCTGTAGAAATTACCTCCATTTCTCTAAGTGACCTGGTGTTGGAGATTATTGGAGACTCAATGAAATTTGTGTCTACTCCAGCACAGCAATTCCTGCATGCTTCTCTGTTCACCCATTTAAAATGTACTGCTTGGTACCCCACTAACCAAAAGTGTCTATAGTTACTATAGTTACAAAGCCTGCAGTCCCCTCTGTCCCCCTTCCCCCGCCATATATTCTAGGACAAAGATACACAGTAGGCCTGTTTTTTTTCTCTCACTTGCACCATTTTTGCACTGGTGCAGAAATGAAGTTGAAGCTACTTTGATTTACAGCAGGGCTGTCCAACTGGCAGCTCTCCTGCTGGATCCAGACTCTCTGGGCTTTTCCTCTTTCCTCCACCTGGGAGTGGGGCAGGTCAGGGAAGCTGCAGGGCTGAGGGAGCCTTCAGCTGGGAGGCTCAGGATGATCCAAAAACCTAAGTCATGGGGCCACTGGTACATTATGCCAGGGGTGGTGAAAGGAAGGAGACCACACAGTGTGGCACATAGCAGTGTGAAGGGGACCAATGCGGTGCTGCATGGGGTACATGGCATATGGTGTGACATGTGGCCGGGGTGCCTCTGGCCCCCAGCCACACAGAAGTTAGCAGAAGTTGCAGAGCTCCAGTGAAGTCAGAAGGCCTATGCCAGTTTATCCCCAGGTGTGGACCCACTGCAAAGTATGTCATTTAGGCTGCAAATCTTTTTCCCTTCTATAAACCCACCTTAACCAAAACATTCCTTCATCAGCTGTGCCTATAACACCCCAGTATTTGTTGTCACACATTACTGCTGTCACATCTGCTTCTAAGATCACCTTCTGCAGCTGTCTTTCTCTAGTGCCCTTTTAGCCAAACAGGGTTCTAGCATCGTACAAGTAAAAAAGAAACTAGAATGTGCCAGCAGCATGCATTCCAAGCATTATTCATGAAGGGGGGGGGAGGTGAAATGAGAAAATGAACATATTAAAAGCAAACTAATAGGCCTCGCATTATCTGAACCAGACAGCACAACCTTAAGTGCTCAGCCCAAAGCGGCACCTAAGAGCAAGCATCTGCAGGTTTGAAGCTACTATTGAAGTCCTGACTGGTTCTCTAGAGAGTTGTTCCTCTAACCAGAAAGCTCTTCTTACCAGGTGGTGCTAATAAGGAGGGAGCTCTCTCATACAGGCAGAACAGGCGGTTGCCTGGGGCAGCAAAAATGTTTTATGACTCTCCACTATATGAGTGGCTGAAGCCTAGAAAGAAGGCCAATAGTTCTTAGTTTGCCTAAGGCAGCAAACGCCCTCAAGCCGGATCTGAATAGGGGCAACTGTGATAAGACTTGCAACCCTGAGAGGGAATATTAGGGAAAAGCAAAACAAAGAGCTCACATTTTGTCAAGACAGGATGAGGAGGCGGCTGTGGCCATACCCAACATGTTTCCTTCTGCTCCAGACACTTTTTCCATATATAGTGCAGCCAGTATAAATCGCTGCACTCCTGTGTCAGGTTCCTTCTGTGTGCCTTGTGAAGTACTGCTCTTTGCAACTGAACTGTGTCGTCCGCTAAGACATCTTCCCTGCAAGGGGGGAAAAAAAAAGAAAGCTTCAGGTCAAACGATTGATTACAGTTTTGAATTACAGGGGGCTATTGATTTTTCATTAAACACCATGTAGTGCTGTAAAGCGAAAAAAAGTAATTCATTGATCAGAGCTGTGGGCCATGTTCACTTATTGGCTTCCTGCCACATCCCATTATTCCTGGTTCTAAATGTATATTGAAGTCAGTTTATTCTAATCATTGCCTCCTGTCACCAGAAATGTCTCTCAGTAACTATTAGTTTAATCATCCCTTTCTTACAATGGTAATGAGTGATAATATCTAACATTATGGCAGATTCATGAATATTATTCATTGTATTACAGTGTTGTGTTTCACAATGCTATAGTTAAGGATCTGTCAGCATTTCCATTACAAAAACCTGAGGTCCAGGGGTTTATAAATCACTCCTAAAAATTTCCTTATGGCAGAAATAAAGCATAGAAGAAATCTCAACACAGAAGAGAATATTTGAACTGTTTTGGTGGGGGGGGGGTAAAAATATTTTGACCATTGTCTAGTTGCACTAAATGAAAGGGGGCTTAGGGAGAAAGATGGGGAAAACAGCTTTTGTCTGTTCAAGCTCTTTTCTCCACTAGAGGGTAATGCCCTCACTTCAGAACTATGATTTTTGTGGATAAGTCACTGCACTAAGATTCAGGAAATAGAATTTCAATTCCTAGCTCTGACACAGACTTCCTCTGTGATCTTGGGCAAGTCACTTAATCTCCCTGTGCCTCAATTCCTCATGTGTAAAATACGGAGAATCCTTCCCTTCCCCCGCCCCAACCTCAGTCTTCCTGGTTCTGTTTGACTGTATAGTCTCCAGGATGGAAGCACTGCTTCTTATCATATGTATGTACACCTCTTAGCACAAAGATGCTCTAATCCTAGTCAAATCCAGAAGGCTGAAAAGCTTTCAGATTATTCAAGATTACGGTCACTCTATAAAATGTGAAACAACTCTGAATAGGGGATAAATGGAACTCTCCCAAATGTAGTACATTCAAGATATTCAAGTAGGTAGGTCCATTGTAAATCAATTGTTCATATACTAGTTAGTATATATTTAGATCATACTTGGAAGAAGTCTAGTACCTTTCACATCCCACCTGATGGTGTGTGTGTGTGTGTGTGTGTGTGTGTGTGTGTGTGTGATAAAATAAATAAAAACAAGATTTTTAGATCAAGGACAAGTTAATTCATTTACAGTGGGCACGTCTACACAAGATGCTATATTGCTGTAGCTACAAGCTACAGTGACTTAGCATCAGCTGGCACAAACCACGATGCCAACACTCCTGCACAGTAATGCAGTGACAGTGGTTACTGCACAGTCATTTAGTGTTTGCTAATGCAAGTACTAAATGACTGTGCAATAACAACTGCACATTCAGGTGCATGTGTAGACACGCCCAGTATTCAAAAAAGGGTAAACTGAAGTGCAAATAAACTTCTCTGTTTGCATTGGCCAGAAATTGCAAAGTACAGTGTAAGATTGCTAATAATGTTCTAGCTTGCACCTGTGTCTAGAGAAGAGGTATCACAGTAAAGAGGCAAAAGCATTGGTCTAGGTCCTAGCAAACAGGAAGAATGGAGTGAAGTACCAACCCTCTTAGAGATGCTTCCTACACCAGAAGTCCAGACAGTTGTTTCTATTGTAAAATGGTTTTATGCTGAAATGTTCCAAAATTAATTTAAAATTCTTTTTAAACCCTAACACTTTATCATAACTTTATTTATTGACTTCCTGAGGGGAATTACTTGCTTCCTAAAAGATGCATAATAGTGCCAGTTGGAGTGCTACACAGATTGATGTGCTGTTACACTAGCTTTCTGATGTCAGCGTTCTGGATCCAAGAGGCACCTCTGTTGGAAACTGATGTAGTCTTTGCTATGGTATTTGGCTCCAGTAGTAGGCTTTTCTCCACAAGGGCTCCTTCATGACAAGCAATTGGCAGGCCGGCTTCTTTGTTCTTAACCATATACCATAGGTCTTCACATTTTACTCAGGCAAAACCCCTATTGAAGCTCATAACAGAAAACCTTAGCAAAACCTGTATTGACTCCAGAATCCAGCCCAGATGCTTAAAAGGAATGAGGTTAAAGTCTACTCTTCCTTATACCAATGTAACCCTTTTGATTTCATCAGCTTTAAGCCCTGGTGACTTAATTGAGAATGCACTGGAGAAACCAAGAGCAGCAGCTGGCTTCTCATTTTCAAAACCATATTATACCACCCTGCATAGATTTGCTTAGGTAAGTAGCCTCTCACACTACTATCAAGTATATTGATGAAATAGAGATAAACAGGAGGACATGTATGATCCAGAGCTGTGTACTGGGGACGTGGATGAAAAAGTATATTTCTATTTCTTTGTAGCAGGAGAGCTAAGTAGAAACTGAATGCGAGGTAACATGCACTTACACACAACAGAAAACACTTATGTAAAAATGTCCAAAATAATAAAAACAAAAAAGTAGTATCGCTCAAAAAGAAACACAGTGACCCAGAGAGTCAAACACAGGGAAAAAGTAAAAAGAACATTAGTAAAAATGAAGGATAAATATCAAAGTAATTCAGCCAAATGACCAAACTAAATAATTGTTTTTAGGTTATTTTGGTGACTTGCCATGAAAATCTGCTTAGTTGTGGAAGTCTAGATACTACCTACAAGGACTGATTACATTTCTGCAGAGTTTCTTTGTTATTCTGTTGTATCATCAGCACCTTCCTTATGAACCACATCATGCCAGCAAGAATTTCTCTCATTCATTTGTTCTTATAACTTGATATATTCTGTGAGGAGACCAAAACAGGTACAGAACAAACACTCATAGAGTAATAAATATAAGACAGATTTATTTACAGCAGTATCTGAAAGCATTAAGAGAAGAACAGACCCATTATAGCAGAAAACATGTAAACAAAACAGATGAGCACTAAACTCCAACTTAGCCCGAACACTAATTAGCTAGACTTCCATGAGTTAAACCCTCTTCCTTTCACCAGTGCTCACCTACTAAGGGCTTTATCTGCAGTAAAATGTAGCCCTTGCTGTTGAAACTCCAAGCAAAGAGTCTAAACCTGCCCGCACTGATGCAACAACCAAACTTGCTTTGATCTCAATGGCACAGGATATTTGAGCTGTTCCAAAGCAACCCTCTCATGCTGAGAGCACTCTCTCTCAGATAGCACTCCTGAGAGAAATAACAGCTAAAGCTGACCACACTCAGATACCCAGTACCTACCTCTTACCTCTGCCCACACCTACTCTGCCTTTGCCTTCTAAGAGAATATTAACATGCAGTAAGACACAAAAGAAATGTATAAATCGTTAAATGTAAACACTACAGCTCCTCAGGGTGCTAGTCTTCAGCACTGCTCCTGGAACGCAGAGCGTGCCTTGTTTTGCTGGACACCTGTCTGCACAGGTGTGTTGTGTCACCTACATGGCATCCACCATCCTGCTTACCAGGCGGGAGGGATGGCGGGGGAGAGGGAGAGGGGGCTCCCAGAACATTCAGATTTGGAAGCAGCAGTTAAAACAGATTGAAACAGAATGGGCAAGTCTCACTACACCAGTCCAAGAGGAGGGACAGCTGTGCAGGGATCCTGCTTATGCCAATCCAGAAGGATGCTGAAGAGCTCCCCTCTGCTTTCGCGGAGGTCTCTAATTCCTTTTAGTTTAACCTCTGTCTAAAAAGTGCACCTCAGAGACAGGCAGAGAAAGGGAGTGCTCCATTTGCTCGCTCAGAGCAAACTGCCCGTAGTTTCCTGTATGCAGTGCCTTTTACGCTTTGCTTCTCTGTGTTCCGATATACTGCCTCTCCCTGATGCCAAGAACTCCTGCTGAAGCTATTTACAGTGTGTTGCTAAGGAGAAACTGCAGCTTGCTATTTTCTGCCTTTGAGCCCTCTGCCTGTACTTGGAAGGTCAACTAGGGCTCAGAGTCACCATCTGGTAGGAAAAGGAACGGCAAATTTCAGCCCCAAAACTGGCTGGGGCTGAAGTTTCCTGCATGGCATGAGTTGATCTAGCATTGTGAAGCATTAAAGGAGAACCCTGCAAACACCACATAAAACCCAGCTTCTGGCGTGTGGATTTCAGGCCATTGCTCACAGTGAATGATTTTATTTTCAAGGAAAAGTGCAATAGGGCCTGGGGAAATAGTCACAAAAGATATTCAGGAGAGTGATTGCGCCTGAGTCAGTGGCAAAAGTGCACAAAGACAGACCACAACTTGGAAAGGGTTCTCCTGTAACAGGGCCCCTGGTGAGCCTGCTATTGTAAAAAACACCTTTCAGGACATGGTACCTACATAAAACAGCAGCTTCTCAACATCAAATGCTTCCATGGCCCTTACTATCATAGTATTTGAGCACCTCACAACCTTTGATGTATTTATTCCTGCAACAGGCCTGTGAATAAATTTGATCCTCTCCCTTTTACAGATGCAAAATGAAAACACAAAGAAATTAAAGTCCAGATTCTTAGAGGTATTTAGGCACCTACTTCCCAGTAATATCAATGGGAGTTCAGCATGGAAATCCTCTGGGGAGCTGAGCTTAAGTAACTTGCTGAAGGTCACACAAGAAGTCCCTGTGGCAGAGCAGGGAATTTATACTAGGCTTGCTAGGTCCCTCAGTGCTGGGCAATCTTTCTTACTGTTCACATGAGAGTATTATAACCAGATGCTAAGTGGAGCATTTGCTCCATTGGTTTTTCTCTCTTCTGTCCATAGAGAACAGGGCTGTTGCTCTGGCACTTTTCTCTAGGACTCAATTCACTTAGCATTTTTAAGTTTCAAAGAAATCAGTTACTGTTGCTATTTTGGCTGCATACACACAGGTTGCCTCTCAAGCTGGCCTCAACTTACATTGGCTGGGGTTATTTGAAACTGAACTGGACAAAGCAATAGAAAATATGCCATGGGGAACAATCCTATACTGGCAAGGTCTTTTCTTTTTCTAATGTCCGTACTTCATGCCAAGTAAGTAATGCTGATTTCACATCATTTACGAGGGACAGAGAGCCACAACAGACAAACAACCTCTCTCCCATTCCCCTGCACCTCTGAGAGCAATGATGGTTCCATTTCATGCTTCAGCTGTAGCAGGACCCTGATTCAGCAAGGTACTTAAGCACATGCCTAACTTTATTGGGATGACTTGAATACTTTTATGCAACCACTTGCACTATATTTAATCCGTAAGGGAAAAAAAGGTTCCCCTGACAAAACGCACAACAATATCTATTTATTGATACCAGAATCTCAGCTGGTTTAAATTGATTTAGTTCCATTTATTTCAACAGAACTGCAGCAACTAACCCCCACCCAATAGCTGGTCCATTCCTCCTCCTTTTTTTTTCCATCCCTGCTTTTGTTAAAATATTTTTCCCCCATTGGATATGGCATGATCAAAATGTGTTATAGTTCAATCAGACTGAGCTCAAGCAGCACCATCACTCCATAAATATGCATGTGCTTGTTAGGAGCATAACTTAAATAGTTAAAGTGCTGTAAATATAAATTCAACAGCTGCTGTACCTTACAGTTCAAGGTAAAAAAGAATAGCTGATGTAAATTTTATCAGTGCACTATCAACATAAACCAGCAGGGCACAATATATTACTGGGCAACCTGAGCACTTCACATATATCTTGATACCATCACAATTTTGACACCAATCAGTTCAAAAGATAAAATACAGTTCATAAGGGAATAATTTGAACACTGAATAAAACAGCTCACGCCCACAAAGGAAACACTTATTCTCTCTGTAGTCAGTGTTAGGCAATACAGACAAAACAAATGTTGCTCTGACTCTGCTGGAAGATGCTTATCAATGTAGGTCCTGATCCAGCATAGCACTTATGCAGGAGTGTAGCCTCCAACATATAAGAAGCCTGCTAATGTCAGTACCATAACTCACATGACTAAAATTATGCACAAATTTAAGTGCTTTAGCTGGACTGGGATATGCTACTGTATGATCCATCAGACACTAACTCATAAGTTGTTCCACTCAATATTACTCATCTGCATAAAAACTTATCTCTGTTCATCACCATTTAGCCCCAAATTTCACCCCATATATTACATCCTCAGCTGAATTACAGAGGTAAAACACTGGTTGACCGCTCATTAGTCACAATCCACATGGACATTTCCTCCTATTAATTACTATTCCAGTTTCCCTAGTCTAACTGAAGGTTACCCTAGCACAAAGAAGTCCTTCTAGCCCTGTGGGCTAGGTGAGTGGCCGAGGATAAGATCCTACACAGGGTCCATGTATGAGATCCATTTGCAGGTGCTAGCCTTAGCACTGGCCTGAATGCAGGTGGCTGGATCTGGCTGTAAGCCAGTCCAACCTAGTGCACAGGGCCATATTATCTGGCCTAGAATCAAATTTCCAGACTTATTGGGAGCCCCAGAAACCAGATGACACAGCTCTGTGGGCAGATCTGGCCCACAGTGGTTGAGCACCACTATCCTATTGCCTCTGTGCACTTTTTTCCTGGTCCTTTATGAGCTAACAGAAAAAGCTCTTCAGTAGAAAGGTGCAACCCCATCGATTCCAATGACACTGCATCAGGATAACTGATACCTGGATTTTGGCCTAATGCCCATAAAACATCCTGCTTTCAGTAAATGCAATAATGCATGGGTATGCCTTATATGTAATTGGTGCTATCTCATTCCTACAAAGGCAACAATGCATAGGTACACCCAAAAGGAGCCCTGTTAGCTAAAAACTTTAAAGCAGTGTCAAGTCAGATGGAATTTTAATGGAGGATCTACAGATAAATCCCCCTTGCCTATTTTGAAGGTCTCTACCACTGATGTCCAGTGTATATTCTTTTGGGATTCTTTATGGGAGTGAGTTTATAGTATGGATGGAAACTAAAATGTTATTGTACCTGCAGGGGAGTCAATAGAAGAAGCTATGCAAAAAACAAATGCTTAGTCTTTGCAAAATACCATATACCATTGTCTCTCTGATTGCCAATGAAAATTAATTTATTTTCTTGAAGACATATCTTTTCCTTTCCTGAAGCCATGGAAATGTATTATGTATTTATCATTTCTAGTGAGACAGGACCTCAAGGTTCCATCCTTGTTGTGCTAGGTGCTGTATAAACTCAAAGGACAAAAGAATTTACAAGCTAAGATCTTGAAAAGAGAAAAGAGCTAGACTGAGCAAAGCCTTGATGCTTGTTACAAGTCAAATAAATAAACATTTTAGTGGATTAAAATCATTACCTACTTAACAGATGCTACAGCCAGCTGTCAGCACCTCCAGCTGGTTGGGGACAGAAAACTGTTGGCTTCCTCTCATCCCCAAGAAAAGATTTCTGCTTGGTCAACCCGTTTGCTTCTCTTGAGTAGAAGACATCAGAAGAGATGAGCAAATTCACTTACTAGAAGGCACCTAGCTTCTCTATAGCCAAAGGCATTGGAGAAAAAAAAAGATCCCAGAAGTGATGAGTTTGTGTGTAATATATACACCTCTTTACTTCTGTTCACACCCCTTTACTTGTTTAAAATTTAATTTTGTAAATTTAACAGCAACACTGTGCATGAATAGCAGAGCACAGAGTATGTATAGTATAGTATGCAGCCTTAAATAGTATATAAACTGTTATACTACATTTCAGCACATTGTTGAAAAGCTGATATGTTCCATACCAGAACTGACTGCACTTCAGTGACTGGAGATGCAACTTTAGATTAGAGCTATAGCTAATACAAAGTGCTGAGATAAAACTCACCTTCAACATAAAAAGCTTTGCATAAATAAGAGATGCTATATTTTTCTTCTTTTAGGCTTCCAACACAAATATGTAAACCCAAAAGCTTAGGTGCAGGATGTAAACCATGCAGTAAAATTGATAAGGTGTGCTTAGTACATCTTATAGTTGTTACAAGTATCCTCAATGGGAGTTAGACATTTATAAGCTGAATATTGGCTAAAACACATTAAGTCAAAAACTTGGTAGTTGTTCAAACACAAACCCTTTCTTTTTACACAGTTGTCCATTAATGTCTCACTTGGGAGTGTCTCCATGTGAATTTAAGCGGGCTTAAATTTAATGCTCACTAAGTGTTTTTGGCAGGTGTCTATACATAGTGGGACTTGGGACTAGCTTTAGTCCCAGGTCAGTGCAGCCCTGCCATGTGCCCCTGGGAGAAGCTTCAGCCTCCAGACACATGACTGCCAGCACTTGGCAGCCATGCTGAAGCCACAGCCAGCTGCCAGTCATCTTGAAAGCACACCCTCTGTAATGTGACCTCTGGGCTGATGCTTCTTGTGTCAGAGCAACAGCATGGCAGAGACACAGGCAGCATGTGTATGCTCTGTTCCTGCCACAGCTCTGCTTCCCAGCTCTGCCTGCCCCAGCTTCTGGCCCTCGCACTCAGAGACAGGGTCCCCTGATCCTCAGGGCTTTTGCAGCTGTCTTGCTCGCCCACCGCCATTCTGAGCACCTGCTGCTCAGCCACCTAGTGCCACCTGACTCCCCCACAGAACTCCAGCTGCCTGCTGGATGACTGGCGCGTGGCCTTCTGGGGCCCCCACCACTGCACAGTGGCTCCCGCCAGTCCCAGTGCCCACGGGCTTCAAAACACCACCACCAGGGTCCACCATGCCAGCCAGCACGGATGGCAGCATATTGTGATGCAGAAATGGGACAGCAACCAGTGGGTCAAAATGTTTCAGATGGCCCGGGCCACCTGCTCACCTGCTGCCATTTTGAGCCAATTCTGGTCCCACCTGGAACACCAGGAGACAGAGAAGCACCAGGCCATACCCACCAACACCTGCCTGCCCCACTGCCCACACATCCCCAACCTCCTGCTCACCCACAGGACACACACGTTTATAATGAAAACCTTTATTCCACTCACAATCCCCCCATCCCCCCCACTCTCCCCCTCAACCAACAGAGCCCCCTCTCTCCTCTCTCCCCAACTCACAGGGCACTTCTACCACCCTCCCCACCCACCAACAATAAAAAACCCTCTTCCCAAACTGAAAACTATATACATCAGTCTCAGTCTTTGTCTGTGTCCTGGAGCAGAGGCACCAAGGGTGCAGAGCACAGCAGCAGGTGACCAGCACCCTGGCCATGGACAGTTTCCTTGACATTGTTACCTTCCTTGTGGGTCCAGGATCTGTGGTGAATGCAAGAGGTTCCTGCATGTGGGAGGTGGAGAAAGACTTCCTCCAAGGCCCAGGTGGTGGCCTGTTGTGGGGAAGCAGGCAAGACCCAGGGCCCCTGGCTGATCTGTTGCACTTGAGCAGCTCCACATGGCACTACTCCAGGGCCTCCAGCTGGGCACCGTGCACCTGCTGCACCCAATCCTGTGCATCCTCCCGGCAATGTCCTCATTCTGCCAAGTCAGCTCCCATTCCTCCTGCACCTGCTGCCACGTCAGGTCCCACAGCACCCAGTTCTCAACTGCTACCACCAGGTGCTGGAGCAGGAGGATCCAGTCCCTGGTGCAGTCCTGGAGCATTCAGCACAACTGGGTAGCTCCAGTGGTGGGTGGTGGTGACCCTGCTGCAGCACTCTCGCAGGGTCCTGCAGCCTCTCCCCTGTCCAGATGTTGGCCCTGCAGAGGCAAGAAACAGAAGGTTTTTGTGTGAGTTTGCAACTTTGCAGAGATAAAATGCTCTTCATCAGAGACCCTCTGCCGTCCGGCCTCAATTCAGAGGTTGGCCATGTGCGGGCGCCCAGGGACAATGGTAAGCTGCCTGGGCAAGGCTGGGCCCAGGCAGCTGCTGACCGAGCCCCCTCGCTCTGCTTGCTCCTCTGGGGCCAGTGGCCCACTGGGTGCTGGTCATAGGCAGCCTGTCTGCCCTGCCCCCTACCCAGGACAGCCCAGGCCAGGCTGCCGCAGCTCCTGACTCCACTCCCCCCATCTCTCCCTGTAGGCCAGCCACTCTACCATGCTACTGCCCAACTCATGGCACCCAGGCTTGGGGCATGCACGGCTACCAGACAACTGGGGTTATGGACTGGACACACCCCTGCCCTCCCTGCAGGGGGACTCTCTGGGGAGGGACCCCAAGGCTGGCCCCACCTTTCCCATGTCTACACCCCGAGCATGTCCCTGCTGTGTGTGCCCCAAGAGATGTGCAATGAACTGTCTGTGCAAACAAAGGACTGCCTAAGCCACTATGCCCTGCTGCCGCGGATCCTGCTGGTGCCCTGTGCACAGGTGCAATCCTGGTTTGGGACCCTGAGCTACAACAGTGCATGGGACAAACCCAGGCTGCCCTGCAACCTTCACCGCCACCTGGAGGGCTACCTGTCCCTGCCCCCCAATGCCAAGGAGGACATCACCACTGACATTGATACCTTCCTTGGCATGTGAGAGGCCTGGGCCCACCCAGCTGTAGGGACATGGGCTGCTCAATAATGTTTTTAACTGTGTCCCACTTCTCTGTATGCTGTGGGAGGGAGGGAAACCTGGGGTCAGGGGAGTACAGGCAGGGAATGGTGGCATGGACTGTGGACAGGGGGAAGGGGCAGGCACTTACTATGTGTCTGGGACTGGTGATGCTGGAAACTCAGCATGGGGGTCCCCAGCATCAATGGCGTCTAGCTGCACCCAGTGTCCATGGCCTGCAGTGAGTGGCAGGCTGGCACGCATCCAAGGGACACCCCCAAGGAGAAGATGGTGCTGCTGGAGTCTGGCAGTGGTGTGGCCGGCTGCTCTTCATGGCAGGGTGTAGGGGTAGGCCAAGGGTGAGGTATCCACTGGACAAGGCTCCCCAAGTTGCCAGTGGTTGCAGCAGCCAGGGAGGTGGGTGGAGTGCTGAAAACCCAAAGTCCTCTCCTCCAGTGATGCATGACTGAAGGCATCAGGGCAGGGTGTGGGTAAGGGCAAGCTGCCCTTGCAGATGGCACTCACAGGGGTGCAGCCTGACTCCCAGGGCACCAAAACATGCATCATCTCCTGAATGAAGGCATGGTCTTCTGGACACAACCGGACCAATGACTGAAGTTGGTCATAGTCACCCACTGTACCTGTAAGACCTTGGCCTTCATGTGGCACTGCCGCACCATCTGGAAGTGGCCCTGCACATGCATCCTGGCTGAAATGACCTCATAAATGTGGGCATTCAAGCACTTGCCCTATGCAAACTGCCTCTGGAAATCAGCCCTGGCCCAGAGCACCATGAGGTTGTGCACCTCCTCCTGGGTCCAGTTGGGGCCCTGAGCACTTGAGATGGGCATGGGCATGCAGGCAGGGCTAGGGCTGAATGGGGAAGCTGTGCTGGACATGTTCCCTGTGCCAGCTGTTTGGGACCCCATGTAGCTGTCCCTGCAATGCCAGCCCTGGAGGGCTGCCAGCAGCACCCAGGACAGGGGACTGCCAAGGATGGGGAGCTTTGCATCAGAGGTGCTTCACCATAGTGCCTGCAAAGAGACAGAGCTGGGGTTGAGCAGAAGCAGGGAGCAAGCAGGGGGCAGCCCTGGGGGAATCTCAGGGCTGGGCAAGGCTACAGCCCTTTGCCACATTCACCTGTGACCAAGGAATACCCACTAACTCCAAATCGGAGAGTAGGAAGGTAATTTTATGCATTCAGCTTCCCAACTTGTTAGACTCTGCTACTTTTACCCATCAGGTATTATATTACATGGACACAAAGGGACTGATCAAAAACCCATTGCAGTCAATGGGTTAGGAAATAAAAAAAAAACAGTGTCAAATCCTCCACTGGTCTCAACTGTCATAGCTCCATTGACTATAATTGATATCATAAGAAGGTCTGCCTTCCAAAGCAGCAAGAATACTTTTGAGGTGTTGGTCAGTTTCAGTCATTGTTCGAGTGAAATAGTAAATACCAAATTTTGGAGGAACCTGGGCTGTGACCCATGGCATGTTAGCAGGGAAGAAAATTCAATATAGGTTCCCATGGTGAAAGTAGGACAGAAAGGGTGATACCTTTACACATAAATGGCTATTCAAAAAGCAGTGGTTATAGCAGAAACAGCTTCTGGACTTGATCAAAAATCAGAGGCTCCTGGATAACAGACAAAAAGGAGAAGGTTGATGAACCAAGTTTTCCTTCACTTTAATAATGAAAACATTTTCTGTTCCAACCTAGGAAAATAAGGTCACTACTATTTGTTTTCTGTTCAGTTTTACATAAAAATGTCTGCAGGACTGTAAGAATTAGTATAGTTTTTTGAAGAATAACAATTGTAAAGTTTATGCTCCCATATTTGAACCAATAGGAAAATATACAGTAGATCCCACTTATCGTGAACTCCAGCAAAATGATTGCATTAGTTCAGAATGAGACTATTCAATTGTTAAATGAATTACAATGTGCAACTTGCCATTGTGATGGCAGTGAATCTCTGGCTCCTAATTAAGTTATTCTGAGGGGGGAAATGTCTGCATTTCCATTTATTTCGTTCAATTTAGTTTATGTGGAACTTGCATAACTGCTCTATATTTGTATAAATATATTTATATTTATGGGGTGGATAACGTTCTAGAGGGGGCAACAGATAGCCAGTGCAAAACACATATAACAAAAACAAAAAAATCATAAAGAAATGCACTAAGAAAACAAAGGACAAAGCAACATGGCCATGGAAGAAAACATGTGTGTTATTATTATTATTATGATGCAGCCATTTCTCAAAGAACATAATGAGCCAGCCAAAGCACAAGTCTACACCCTCTTCCAGGTAGTAATGCATGTTGAATTGGCTTTGTAACAGAACTGTTTTGACTTGTACGCTTATCTCAGTATAATGAAACCAGCTTCTCCATTTGGCCTCTGAGGTTCAATGGAGTGACTACTGTCTTCTCTCAGCACAGGCTTCTTTCTACTTGGTAGCCCTACTCTTTATGATAGAGGGGGCATTCACCGTCCGATTATTCCATGCATGCAATGGCCATCTTGGCCTTTTCTAGACCTATTAAAATCCCAATTGGCTCTACCTGCAAAGGATTAGAAGCTTGGGATGCTCAAAACACAGATTGGGATCCTTTTTTGACCTTTCTTGGTTCTTTCCCAAGACCAAATGGAGGGGGAGGAGGAAGCAGGCGGCAACAATATGCTTGATTTGTATTCAGAGTATAATAGGGAAACTGACCCACCCTCCAGCCAGTGCTTTAGGGGGTATGTCTGAGCCAATGAGGGGGGGAGATGTACTGACTACAGCTTCCAGCAAACATAAAACATGATTCCCAACATGAACCAAGCTGCTTCTAATCAAAAAGAGGGGCTGTTAATAGCCACCCAGCATTTGGAAGATTAGATTGATGGGACAAATAAAAAAAAAAAGCAGAGCAGAAGTATAGTAGGTGGCTTATTACACTATTTGCGTAACAAAAAGGAAGTGGGCAAGACACCGTGGGGACCTCCAAAACAATTAAAGCTTTCTCTGTTTTCACAGACAAGCAGGCCTGGCTGCCGTGTCAGTTGTGTGCAAGCCTGCAGGCATGGCAACCTTCTCTCCGGAAGCCCACGGCTGGCATAACAAGAGCGTCAAAACACAGAGCTGTTTTAATGCGAAAGGGAAAAAAATTGTGCAGTGTGCATATGGGGTGGTGAGTGAGGCTGTCAGGGAAGCAGAGACTAGCACTGCTCCTGCACATGGCTAAAGACTGGAAGAGTACATCATTTCTTTAAACTCATCTTGCATTCAGCCAGCTGCATATAAATTTCCCTCTATCTCATCAAGCTCTCACTGTTTGGCCTCCTCTGACTGATATTGGCTCATCATACTTAATCTAGGGTGAAATTTCCTCGTCTGAGCTAAATTACTCGCAGCCATCAAGGGAAGCGATATTTATTTTTCGTGGGGCTAATGACCTGTCCCCCGGACCCACCCACTGATGGTTATTTACTAGAGCCCAGATGCTTGAGCTCAAAATGAGTGCTAATGTCAGCAGGTGCCATCCCTCATTCAGCTCTCTGATTGAATTGGAGCGATCCCATTGACATTGACTCTGTGACTTTTAAGGCCATTACCCTCAGCAAGAGATGAACCTCTCATCATTGCTCCAACACTGACAGCTGATTAGCGACAAATTACAAGCAGAAAGAACCCAAGACTTCATTGGGTGGGGGCAGGGGCAGAAGGAGAGAGGAGTCTGGGAAGGTGGAGTGAGAAAAAAGGCTAAGAAAGGAGTGGGAGGGGAGAGAAACAATAAGAAAAGGATGCATCTCTTTGGTGCCCAGGTTGTTCTGTATGATTTATGCAGATGCAGAGAAAGGGCCTGATCCACAGTCTGTTAAAAAGTCAATGACAAGACTCTTATTATTGACTTAAATGGTCTTTGCATCAGACCCAGAGTTATCAGCTTTGCACAGTGAATGGACCAAATTAAAAACCAGTGCCCTTCCTGTTTTACTAGCTCAGGAAGGAAAGGACAATAGAGGCAGATCTTGGCTGGTATAAAGTGTCACAGCAGAAAGATTACCCTTTAAATTGATATATATGCATAAGCTTCACCTGAAGCCGCGACATTGGATAAGGAGAGCAGAATCCAGGTGAGGGATAGGCTACTGCAGCACAGTGAACTCCTGAGGTCTAATCTGAATCCTACCACTGACTCACTGAACAAGTCATTTCACCAGTTTTCCCAGGAACTAGAGAGAGAAGCAGTAAGACAGTCCCTGACTTTTGCTTTAGAAGTTGTATATGGTTGTAGGAGTATTTGAGAGATACGAGGTCAGTATTAAGCACTTGGCAAGCCCCAGTTGATATCTAATGTACACGACTTATTTCCTAAGTAGAAGGGAACTGTAGCATCCTAGATATCACTGTACGATAACAATTGGCTAATATTGGCATTTCAGTGATAGTCATTAATTTACTGTCAATGCTGGACAGGCAATAACTAATACATAATAATACACAGTCTCTTCAGCTGTATTCTTGTTATATTTTGCACAGTGCCAAGCATAATGAGGCTCAAAGTTCTGTTATACTGATTTTACAAAAGCTACAGTTTTAAAAGATTTCAAGCCAAATTTGCCTTTTTTCTTCTAGTGACATTTCCATCTTTGGTTTCTAAGAAGTGACTTACAATAAAACACTATTACGCTCTCAGCCATTTTTTAATAATAGCACTAAAGACTTGTATTTCAAGCCAATCAATCCCAAATCCTGCTACTATGCACGTATGTGCATGTGTGTGTGTATGTAGATGGAGAAAGAGAGTAAGAGTGAGCAGTATTCTGTGTATGGAAAGTATAACCACATCACCCTCTCCACAAATGCAGCAGCTTCCAAGGTAGTGTGCAGCAGCTGTCCAACAATACCCCAGGACTGCTGCATATCAATGTACACAAAAAAGCAAGGTGTATGGTAAATTAAAACTGCTAGTGAAAATTCATCCTAAACATTTTATTCAAGCAGACAGGTCTACAGGCATAATTTTTATAAACAAGACATTCTTCATTTATTAAGTAAATTATGCTCCCATAAGTAAAAGGAAATATTGTCAGCGATTACAATTCATTGTACAAATGAAGTCAAGCAAGAAAGATTTTGCACTGCAGAGATTGTTATTCTACAGGTCTCTATACAGTACATGAGCTCCATTAGGCTAGGACCCCCAAAAGGGATTGTGGCTTTGTAACTCATATATCAAAACTCGCATGTAAAGGAAACTCATTCAGAGAAAATAAAAATGGAAAGTACTTTTGAGGTTGGCCAGTACAACAGACTAGTGTCTTATTTTTTGTTTTGTTTTTTACCTCTATCGATGTGGGTTTGAGTCTGGATGTAGCCACATAAAAATGGATCTGGAGTTTCAACTTAGTCCCCAGTGACATTTTGTTCACATCACAAACAAGTCTGAACAAACCTATTTAAATGTAATATGCTTTAGTGATGCCAGAATGCTTTAATGTGTTTTATAGTGATGTTAAAAAAGAGTGAGTTCAGATTCAGGTGCTGCTGTAAATATGAACTCATTCAGTCAAGTGAGTTACACCAGTGTGAAACCAGCCTGCCTGGGAACAGACCCTATTGATATGCACTTGAAGAGCAACCCAATAACAGTGCCTTTCCTCTAAAAGCTACAGGCTATGTTCTGCCCTCCAGTACAAAAATGTATTTCCCATCTAACAGAAGCCATACTCTCATCAGTGATCTGTATCTGGGCCCAGTTAGCATGACTCTCATTAATTGGCCTCTCCTATTCCCTTTTGCTGCCCAAAAGGAAGAAATAAGAAGGAAAGAAAAGAAAATCCCAAAATGAACTGAATGGTGATGTGGATGGACAGGCAAAGGACTCAGTCTTGAGAAAAAGACTGGAATATACAAAATAGTTCATTGAAAACTATGAGCCAGGAGAAAGAGAAGACACAAACAACAGGTAGGGGCACAGGAGTTTGTTATTTTAGACTGAACCAGATGGGTTGTCCATGTAGTTCAATGTGTTCTCCCTAAAAGTGGCCAGTTCCTGCCTACAATAAACACCCGTGGGACAGCTGGAATGTCAACTCCTAACTCTGAAAAGTTAACAGCCAATTTGAACCATGAAGCCTAAGGTTTTATGCCCCTTGCAAATCTCTTTTTATTCACCAGAATTTACCATTCTAGCTCTACATTAGTTTATATGGCTAACAAGGTTAAGGACCTCCATCCAACTGCCAGTTCAGGCTTGCTCCCTACTGTATACCTCCTAATGTTTTGTCCAGTCTAGTTTTAGAAGTCCCATGTAATGAAGCTCCCTCTCCTTCCCCTGACAAAATGTTCCACAGCTCAGCACCTCTCACTGACACAAAGATCTCCCTGGTACTGGGAAAGAATTTCAAAAGCCTGAAGGACAAAGAAGAACAAGTCTTCTCTTCCATTACTCCATTTATCACAATAAATTATTTTTCTCCCTTCCTGGTATTTGCACTCTTTAAGTATTTCTAGGCGTATTGTGGCTTCTCTTAATTACCAATAACATCACAAAAAATCACAGAATGATTTAAAATAAGTGCTGGAAGGAACTTCCAAACATCACTTCATCCAACCCTCTGTGCTGAAGTATACATAGTGTTCCCAATAGAAATCCAAATAGTCTGAATAAAAGTGTTGATTTTGACAATTTTTAGATAGAATTAAACAACATCAAATAAGGTCTAAGAAAGTGAATTCTATTAAATCTTTCTGTAATGAAAAGCCTAGACTATCCATTTCATAACGATATTATAACACATATGATAACAATGTAATAATAACATATAATATATATACTGTAATAAATTGTTTTGTATTGTGTTGTACTATGACAAACTCAGAAACATTTTGATCATCTTTAAATAATATTTTTCAAAATGCCATTCATGAAAAAATTAGAAAATATGATTTTGTTCTGATTCAGAATGGGAAAACCTTCAACACTGTGGAATTTCCCCAAAACAGCTCTGTGTATCATTTAGCCAAACAAAACCCAGTCCATTCAGTACAGCAATAGCATCAGTGCTTAGTACTTACATTGCACTTTGCAATATTCAAATATTATCTAAAATTCCCTATATGTGCGCATCTCAAACAAGGAGTTCCCAATATGCCTGGGCTGTGAAACAAAATGAAGCCCAACAGTTTTAGGCTGCCTCCAGTAAGTTGTTGGTTCAGTAAAACAGCGTCTGATTGCAAGCTGCTGAGCAGCAGCAGGAAAGAAAGGATGATGGAGTGTCTGACTGACTCCATGAGCTGCACAGTTGCTGGGGTGGGCTTGTAAGACTAAGTATCCAAACAGGCTAATGTTCCCCTCAACATCCTGATTGGTCAATTTGGATGACATATTTTGGGCATCTCTGCTTACTCGGTGACTGCAACTTGTACACCGTCCACAAATCCCCATCTGCAACTACAGATGGTCCACTTTTTTTTTCCTTTCTTCATTGTGTGTAACAGCTCTTTGGGGGTGCAGAGAAGTGAGACAGAGATGTAGTTTTACAGTATACAGCCACACAAGCCAGGTAGACATTAAATTCTATTGAAGTAAGGTACAGCCAAATGCTGAATTTATAACACTGTATTTATTCTGTGCTGGCAAAATGTACATCTCTAGTGCAAACTCACACGTGCATCACAACCAAGCAGCAGCATTTAATTGCTGACATACAGCTGTTTTGGTAAAGGGAAGGAAAAAAACACTGAAGGTCTAACTACATCTTCATTTTTACTTCAGCCACTTACATACTCACTTCTGTATTCAACAAAATATTTCTTTTCCCAAGCTGTGTATCCTGCATACAATCACAGCCCTGTATTCCCTTGCACCTAAAGGCAGCTTCCTACTGCTAAGTACAGCTCTACTTAAGGATCACAGTAGAACCATGCTTCAGTTTCATTGCAGCTGCAGAATACCTGCCTGTTCCCCATTGTGGGGGGTTTTTTACCTGCAATCCACTCTATTCAAACCCCTCTTAACTCCCTGCCTTTTTCTCCGATGCCTGCAAGTCTGAGACAAACACGAGCACTCTCCTTGTACCTGTATATGTGACATGGGGCCTGAATCACCTGTGAGTGACTCCGATTTTTGTGGTTGTGACTCTATGGAAAGGAACAGCATTATGCCAGTGTAAGAAATGGAGTCACAAAATGTTGAATGTAATGCCAAAACAGAAAAGTCAGTGTGGACTGGAAAACTTTAGATAGACACAATCTGCAACTGCAGGTATCAGTGCAGATATACAGATACCTATGCAGCTACAAGTACAATTCCAAACTTTTTTTCTTATTAAATAGGAATTACATGCTTGCTTACTATTTAATGCCACTAGGTATTACATATAGTTGATGTTTTGTAGATTTAGCAATTCTTGAGGCACTCAGAGCTCCCATATTATTCTCAAATGATAGATTTTTTCACATTTAAATTGTTTACTCTAAAGAGAAAGAATACAGATTTCATTGGGTCAGTAATCATTTGACAGACCTCATTAGGACCCTGTCCTACACAGACTTGAACACGTTCTTTACTTCTCTCCTCAGCCCCTGCGCTTGTTGAACTCTGTGGCTAATCTCCCATGGCCTTGAAGGATGCAGATTCAAACCTGGGAAATACATCAGTGAAACCACTTACAGTGTGTAAATTAAGCATGAGCAAAAGTCTTTGTAGAATCAGGGCCTGTGCATTTATCAGGGTTCTTACAACATGCCAAGCACTGTAGTGTTGGAGTGTCTCAGTGCCAGGGAACCAGCACTGGGGATTTAAAAGGTGATATTTTTCCAGATGCACTCACTTAATTCTGGCAGTCATGCACTGTCCTAGGTCAACGCCGCTGCATTATGGAGGCTCCCATTTTTTTAGACAGAACTGAAACCTTTCATACTGACCATGTTGAGTCACTGAGGATCCTATGGCACTGTTCATAAGCATAGGAGAGCTAACCCAAGTTACCTGGCCAAATTCTAACTCAGCGGGCAATGACATTCTACCTGCTTAATTCCCCTTTCAGTTTCATTTGGATGTGGTACTTTTCATATCTAGTCCTAAAGAGTTATATGTCATGCTGTGTGCTGTCAAACAGTTGCCTTTGTCACTCTAGAAGTGGTTGAATGTCAGCGGCAAATGAAATGAAGCTGACGCGTAATTCTTATGCCAGTTTTCTTATAGTTAAATAGTTTTGGATCCAAGCTGCATCCACATATTTTTTTTAAAAGTATTGTTCTGTTTTATGCCTGCATTTCTCCATATCTCAGCTTACCTCAGCCCAATGTCAGACATCTTGATGAGACTTCGCCTTCTGTACTGAGCATCTACCCTCCAAAACCCTTGAAGATTTTTCCATCTGGATCCAAAACTAGTCACTCTTGAAAATATAGAGACCTATTATTTCACCTGCACACTTCTCTTTTGAATTGGGAGCATTACAATCCTTGGAGTTTTGTAATTTTCCACTTGACTTATTTTGGATTTAATGAGCTGATAATAATTTCTATTTCCAGCACACTGCCTGAAACATGGAGGAGAAAGCCCCACTCATGAAGACATTTAGGAAGGAACATTTTAGTTTTAAATTTTACAGAAAAAAGGAAAAAGCCGGTTGAGCCATTTCCACCATTGTGCGCACAAAAAAATCTTGCGTAATTACTTTCAACATATTGAAAGAAAGTGTTTACTCTTCCTGGTATAAAATAGCTTGCGTCTTCTAGGAAATGTTACCCTTTTTGCCAAAAATAGTTTATGAGAATAGGTACAGGTCTTGCCCTTAAAAAGCAAACAATTCCAAAGGTTAGCACACCATATACTAGGAAGTAAATGAGATCTGTCAGATACCATAGATAAAAGCTGATTTTTCAACAGCTTCTATTATTTATTTATTTATTTTATTTTTTTGCCTCTAGATGAACACTCTTAATTTTCAGAGGTTCTAAGCAACCAACCATTTCCAGTGATCTTGAAAATTAGGCCAATTAAGGTACCTAAATATGGATTTAGGACTCTTACCCTGATCCCTTCAGTTTGAAAATGTATGGCAATCTGTTGTGGCCTTACGTATATACCTTATTACTCACTGTATTTCTATCAGCTTTCAAAGATGCAGGCTCCACTTTTTCTCTGTTACAGCAAAGCAATAATTTGATCCAAAGACATGTCAGAGAAAGTTTCATGTATTAAAATATATGCTGATATTCAATGGCTTCCAAGTGCCATCCTATCCCTGTGAGCATCAAAGCATGTCCTGAAGAAATTATAATGTGATTATACTGCTTAAAGTCTACCAGAGTTACTAACCACTTACTACTTAGCTTTTAATGTTGATGATTTCAAATGTGGATCAGGACACGTCCCTATTTCTCCTCATCTGTTTGTTTCACGATGTCGTGATATAAAACCAATCGCTGTCTCTCTTTTCATTCGGCACTATCAAGCTGATTTAATAGAAAGAATATTTACAGGAGCTCTATTCTTGGACCTAATCACCAGGTGATGTAAAAACAAAATAAAACAAAAACAAAGCTATGTCTATTGATATGAAATGCAGCTATATTAATTACAGTAGCTGAAAATCTGGCTTGCTACATTTTAAATACAACATTTAGGCTGCTTGCAGACATAAAAAAACCAAAACACACTTTACTGGAAGAAACAGCATGTTACTTTGGCCCAGTTCTTCTGCATCTGTATAGATCAGGTGCTTCAGCAGGGCTTTTTGGCACTTTTATCTAATAGCTGATTCAATCAGCTACTAAATAAAAGCACCAACACACACCCCCTCACACACACACACACACACACACACACCTGAAGTGCCCAGTTTATACAGACTTTGGGCAAGTTGGGTCCAACTAGGTGCTGCCTCTTCTGGCCATGTGCTGGGCTCAGCGTGGAAATGAGCTGAGTTTAAACTAAAGCATTTATGGGGGGCAGTTAACATCTGCAAGCAGCCTTAGTTCTTAAAAAAAGGAATTTGTTTCTTGAAAATCATCTAATTTTAAGACTGATGTAAAAATGTTATCTTAACTATCAAATTCATAGTCCTATCCTACATGTTATAACAAAGGTTGATTAGCCAAAGACATTTTTCCCTATAATCAGATTAATTCTTCAATAAAAAAAAAAGGAAAATCTGAAAGACAAAAAGAGAATGTGATGTTCCGGTGCTTTAGCATGGAGCTATCTGAAAAATGTGTTTGTGCTAATTGGTATCTATTAGGACATGAGCTCCAAATCATGCTGCCCCGGACTGGCTACCTTCTCTTGATAACTGTTAACACTAGAAACTAAAATCTCAACAACTTCTAGACTAAGAACAACCAATCATGTTCTTAATGTAACGTTGCATTATTCAAAAATATAATGAAATTTCCAGAACCATCAGATGCAGCAGGTACATGAAGATAATTTTGTTTTTATAACCAATTTCAGGCAGATAAATACTAGGATCCTTTCCAATTTTCCCCCCATGAAACTAAAGTGTCAGTGAGATTTACAGCACCCTCAAGTTCTCTTTTCAGAGGAACATTCATTTACATAAACAGATAATCCCAGATAAAAATTTCCATTAGACAAAGGTGAAATGGATCAATTTTCTCTGCCAAGACAAATCTTAAATCTTGAACAGATAGGGTCATTATTACACCAGGCCCATTTCAGAAATAATGTATTTAAAAAAAAAATCAGCCGATAGCAGCCATTTCCAGCTTTCCAATTATCTTTAAGAAAAGCTTATTCTGTGGACAATAAAGCACATTACTGCACAATATGATACAGTCCATAAAGATCACAATGTTTTATGAAAGGTTAAAGAAAGCTCAGCACATTTAGGGGAATGTCATAACCCACAAAGTCTTTCAAGACTTAACCGAATCCATGTACATGCTGTGCAAATATTGTGCTACGCAATGCAGTGTTCCTTTTCCGGTATCAAAACAGTTCCCCAGCACACATCTGCCACACTGGCTTTGCTATGAAAGGAGGTACTCACATGAGCTACAAAGGGAATGAAGACACCAGCAGAGTCTCTTCCTCCTCAAGGGAAGGAGCTATTTCACCCAGGCCTGCTTTACAGACTGAGGAGAAAGGAACTGTCTCTCATGAATACTCACTATCCAAGTGAAAACTTTCACCCTCCTCTTCAAGTTCAGATTGCATCTGCGGCAACTTATGCACGCAGCTGGGCTAATGGGTACTGGATGCAAGGTGGGGAGACAGTATGATCTCGTGTCCATTTCAATGGGGAAGATGGTGTCATCTCTTATCCATTTCTCTTTGTGGTACCTTACTTGCCAACTCACTGATTCACATGAAAGGAATGAAAGGAGGCTTCGCCACCCAAATGTGTACTGCATCTGTATACATGCAGGCTGCATGCTACCGTGACATGAAGTTTGAGCCAAATCATACGATGTTCTGGGCAACCCCCCGCCAGACAACTCTGGAATGCAGGTTAACAGGGACAGAGCTCAGGAGAGATACATTCCTCCCTCCTCAAAGTCACATCATTCTAAAGTATAGCACAAGTCCCTGAGGCCCTTGGGAATGGGGTTTATGATGGGTGAAAGTAACGAGAGGAACGAGCTAGAAATTATTGGCTAATCGACACAGACATCAAAGCAAAAACAAGCAGCAACATATTTGACTCATGTTTTCTTCTAAGAGGATTCACATTTATCTGCCAGTTAACGAACTGCTACCTACAGGCATCACTCTAGGGACTGAAGTTCTGAATAGGTGTGGAGGATGAGGAATTGACAGTAACCATGCCCATTGCATAAATCACATGACAGCATATATCTGTCATACAAACCAATGCCACACCCCAAAGTGGAAAGTATTCCCAACTCCCAGTGCATCAGAGGTTGCTGAAGTCGTGCAGTACTTCACAAGTTCACGGCCTAGGGAGACCAGTATGCATTAGGTGCTAGCTGTGTAGTCAGATGAAGAGAACTGAGGCCTCCTCTCTAGACAGGCAGCTTCACTGAGACCAGGAAAACTAAAATTACGGGGAAAAAATTAGAAACCAACGAACATGCCCTGATCCCTTATTCAGATTATTCCTTTGCTGTTTCACGGCAGGCAAATCCAGTCTATGGTGAAATTCCTTCCTTTCCAAAAAAACATCAGAAGTTCTCTGGAACAGCTAAGGGCTATGTAAGCCCATAAAATGTATGTCATATTCTGATTAAGGGTAAATTCCTTCTATTATCTGCCTCCCATATCCTCTCTCTCCACCTACTAGTTTGCTCCATTCACCTTTTACATTTGGTCTTCTAAACCAGGGCTTTTACTGAATGTGGCCTGCAGACCTCCACACAGGTCTGGAAGTTTGGTGATGGAAGAGCAGTTGCCATTAATTTGGCCACCCTCCCCGCTGCCAAATTCCCAACCCCCTGCATGTACACGCTTTCCCAGCCATACCAGTCCATGCCCCCATCCTGCTGGATAGGGGTCGGGCCATGATCCCTTCCCCCCGCCAGGGCTGAGCTGGAGCTGGGCCATACACTCTGCCCCACACAGGGCCAAGTTGTTGCCAGGCCGCATCCCCTCCCCCCACTTGTAGGACAAGGTTGGGGCTGGGCCATTCCCCTCTGCCCTTCCCGCTGTGGGACTGGGCCAAGCTCCTTTCCCTTGCAGGGCTGGCTTGGGGCTGGCCCACCCCTCACACCTCTCTGTATAGCCAGGTGATGCTTGCCAGATGATGCAGCCCTGGAGGGCTGGATTAGGACCACCATCTGGAGATGCTGCCCATCCGGCCTACCAGGCAAAAAGGTTGGGCACTACTGGTCTAGACAGCAGGTTCTTTGTGGTATTTCACTCTTCTCCATAGCTGGGACGACCCTTGCCCATGTCCTCCTCAATAGACTCACCTTCCTTGCTGAGGAGATTCTACTTGAGTCCCAATGTGGTTTCAGTCCACACAGGAGATACAACAGATATGATCTGTTGCCAGACAGCTGCACAAGTGCTACAAGCAACATGCATCTTTACATGGCCTTCATTGACCTGGAAAAGGCCTCTGATTCAATCAACAGAGAGGACCCATGGAAGATTCTGATGAGATCTGGATGCCTGCCAAAATTTGTTACCATTATCAGACTACTTCACAATAACATGTCAGCAACTGTCCTAAGTAATGGCTTAGAAACAGAGCCCTTCACCAGTAGAACTGGAGTCAAACAAGGACATGTGATTGCACCAACATGCTTTTCTATCTATATTGCACTTATTCTGCATCTCATTGCTGACAGACTTCCATTTAGAGTCAGCATCCAGTATTGCATGGATAGGAAACTCTTTAACATTAACCAGTTGTGTTCCAAATCCAGAGTAATCAACACCTCTGCTAAGGATCTTCAATATATTGACAGCTGTCATGTGTGTCCACTCAACTGAGTAGCTCTAGGCTACTCTTGACTGCTTCTGCGAAGCCTGTGAAATGCCTGGACTCACTGTCAACTTCAAAAAAAACAAGATCCTTTACCAAGCCAACACAAACCAACCAGCGTCTCCCTCCACATACTACAATTAGGAGGCAGTCCTTGAAGAATGTTGAGAAATTCCCCTACCTGGTTAGCCAGCCTTTCCTAAAAGCAAACACAGAAGACGATATTCAGCACCAGAGAAAATCTGCCAGTGCTGCCTTTGAACATCTCTGAAATTATGTCTTTGATGATCATGCCATCAGAACCCAAACCAACTACCTGCTGGGCTGTTGTCATGCCTACCTTGTTGTATAGCTGTAAAGCTTGGACTTATAACAGAAATACCCCAAAACTTTTGAATGTCACCATCAGTGATGCCTTTGAAAAAATCCTCTATATCCAGTGGAAGGACAGAAAAATGAATGCCAGCATTCTGGTTCAAGCAAACACCACTAGTATCAAAGTCATATTTATATAGCACCAGCTCCATTGATCAGGATTCTAATACAATAAAAGGCATAGTTTGTCTGTGTGTCTGTTGGCTTGACTGTCTGTCCTTAACACTTCTGGCCAACTGCGCACACACCACAAGAGTGCAGACGGCAACTGGCTGGGTGGCCCGGGCTGTGTGGCCCCAAGTTTGTGCCACTGTTGGGGATGTTTGGCAATAGGGAACGCGCCACAGCTGTCTAAGCAGCAGGGCTTCCCCATACCTCCCTGCCTGAGGGCGAAGCAGGGAATCACAGTAGTGGTGTTGCCCTGCTGCCTGGCCTGGATGCCCCCCAAAACAGACATCAGGGAGGGGGAGGTGGCAGGCAGGAAGGGATGGAGGGAAGCAGGGAGGCAGGCGGACGTGGGCCAGGCAGACCTGGAGTGGCGGAGGGAGCAGGGCCAGACCCAAACAGGCGGGGGGGAGCAGGGTCAGACCCAAAGAGGCAGGGGGAAGGAGGTGGGGCTGGACTGAAGGGGGGGGGTGAGGACTGGAGAGAGATTGAACCTGAAACAGCAGGGGGAGGAATGGAGCAAGGGTGGACCCGATGCAGCAGGCATGGGGAGCGGAGTCAGACACAAGGCACCAGAAGGGGGGTGGAGGTAGAGTGGGGCCAGGCAAGGAGCTGCAGAGGTGGGGGTGGCACACAACCAGCCCCCAAAACAGGCCGTATACTTCCAATTCCAATGGTCACTGCTCTAGAGGTAGGCAAAATAAGAGATTCCTAGGAGACCTTGAAGGCCAGTTTGAAGAAAAGCAATTCTAACATAAATACCTTGGAGACTCAAGTGCTGAGTCATCTGCAGTGGTACCAAGATGTATGACAAGGCATTGATCATTTCAAGCAAACTTACTTCACTATGAAGGCAGATAGATGAGAGAAATAAAGAAAAAGAGCTGTGACCTAACATTACCAAGATCTACTCCTTCCTCCCAGAACTATTTGCCATAGCAAAAGTTGAACACTGTTAAGTCCTGGCACATGGGCAGTCTTGCCTTAGGGGTTAGTTACCCAAAGAATAGGTGTAGTTCAGCTGGGGTTTGGAGGGGTCTGGTGTCAGAATTAGATTTGGAAGCCAAAGCCAAAGTCAAACAAGCTTAGGTTATAAGCTGAAGCTGAAAACTGGGTTAACGGGCTCAGAAGCTACAAGCCAGAGCCAAAGGTCAAACCAGAATCACAAGCAGGGAACCAGGATCAGGGAATAGCAGATGCCTTGCCAGAGTCAGAGCCAGGAGTAAAAACCAGAAGATCAGCAAGAAAGTACAGTGGTCAGAAGTAAGAACTTTTTCCTTTGCCCAGACAAAGAGACTGTGGGCTGGGCCTGGCTTTTAATGACTGAAGCAGTCCGGTTTGCTGCCTGTGGCTTCAGGGAATTGGTTGCCCTGATTGCCTACTCAGCCCAGCTGGGACCAGGATGCTGCTCTGGGCTTGCTGCAAGTGGTGCTTATTTCAGGGACAACTTGTCCTGATCTCTTAATTAGGACTGGCTGGGTCTAGGGTTCTGGCCTGGCCTCATTACAGACATGCAGATCTTGGATCAGCCTCAGTCATCTATGGAGTCTCTGATGACTTCCTTATTTACTGGAGGACTCATCTTCGTACCAAGGGACTGCCACTGACAATGATAGATAATGTATTTATCTTCACAAAACCCACGTACTTAGAACTACCAAACTTCACAAATTCACCCACAAAAACACAGAAACCTGTGAAGAAGCAAGGATTTCAAACTCATCCTGCCAAGCTATAGGTTAGTTCCCTATCCACCGCACTATTCTTCCTCATTAAATCTGCCCTTCTGCCTTTGTATCCCCACTGCTTTGCTTTACTAACAAAAAATCAAGTTTCTACTGTGAGCTGATGGAGCTACAGAATAGTGAGCTGAATTCTAGTCTGCCTCCTTGTCCTCACGTTAGATAAATCTGAACTAAAGACTTTCTGTCAGACGGAAAATTCCCAGCTTGATTTTTCAAATTCCCAGGTTTAGTATGCAGAGCTGACAGGTACAAAAATCACCTGCTGATGGTATAAACTGCACATATTTGAACTGAAATGAGACAATAAACATGAAGGTTCACAATGTCATTTCTTAGAGGCACTTTTCAGAGTAGATGTGCTCTTTAACTGTTAAGTTGAAACTTTTTTATATGCGTAAATAGTTACTATTTCAGTTGCTGGAATATCAGTCATAACATCTAATGATGTGAAGATTGTTGCCTTATAAAATTCACAGCTGGATAGCTACATGGCTCAAGGCAAAAGCCTATTTTAAAATCCAGTGTTTTAGGAGGGGAGATGTTTATTAAAACATTCTGTCTATTAAAAATATATGATGCATCATTGGTCATTCCATGTGATGCAGTGCCAGCCCTTTTTTAGGCAGTCCGCTTGGGATGATTTCTGACAACCTGGCAAACCTATTTGACAAGTCCACATCCTACTAATTTACTAATCCATCAAAAAAAGTACATTCCAACAACCAGAAAGTAAATCACCAGTGACCTTCACACCACGTGCCCATAAACTTGCGTTTATGTATGGGAGCCACAGTTGGTCTCTTTGCCACTGTGAGTCAAAGACTGACATTCAAAAAAGGTGACAATGGCTTGATCTCCTCGTGTCTGAAGTTATATGAAATAATAATGTGGCCAGGGCACTTCTGGACATGGTGGAGAGAAAAACAATTATAAATAATTCTTTCACTGATTTCATAGACATTTTGCATCCCCACATGGGAAAAGGGCTACACAGCTTCAAGAATGGAGGAGGTAAAATTGCATACCTTAACACAATCCAAAATAACAATCCACCCATCTCATGCCCATCACTGTGGTATCTGGGCATCTCACTTCCGTATTCTCATTAAAAATTCAAACACAGTAGGGCCCCGCGTTTCAGGACAGACTGTTCCTTGCCTATACCTGCTGGTGAGTAGCTCCTCATACAAGTCATCCCACCAAAATCAGTGGGGTTACCTATGTGATTAGCTAATCTCTGACGTGAGCTGGGGCGTTGACAATCTCACCTTGCTGTAAGAACAGGGCTTTAAGGGATACTATTTCCAGCCACTGCTTTAGAACAGTATGTTTTTCTTTATTAAAAAAGCACAGTTAAGTCATCTTTCCTGTTGGCTCCCATCGTGTGTAGAAATTGTCTTTCCTCAAGATTTTACAGTAAAAATAGCAGCAAATCATTGTCAAGTGGAATCAAAATACATAAAACAAATTTCTAGGAAAGGGCAACAGAGACAGTGCTGCTATTGAAAAAAATTGGACATTGCAGGTCAGGACTCAGGAGTATCCACCCACCCTTTCACTTTGTAGGGAATAGAAATTTCCCATTTCTTTCATGTTTTTATGCACCTTTGTAGCTCTTTTCATTAAGAAAGGAATCCCAAGAATACTGATCAAACATTACTGAAATAAGTTTGCTATCAATATGTTTTTCAACTGACCCCAGGTTCTTCACTGCTCCCCTCCACAGTCTCCCAGGGCCAGCTTTTGGGATCACAGCATTCAAGGCCAAGAGTCCATCTGTTTTGTACAAAACCTCATAGCAATTCACAGTTATGATTGCTGCTTTTGGTACTACAGCCAACATGAGCTTCTTGCCAACAAGCTCACTTAAGATGAGTTGACTATTCCATTGAACAATCAATGTGGCCTCTGAACACAAGAGTGAGCAAGTCAAAAGCAGGGGAAGTAATGTGATCTACTGAACTGCAAACAGGATCAATATGTTCTAGTCCCAAACAAGAGTGCACAGTTTTTGTCATGTCACTAATGGGCTCCAGAAATGCTAAGCATCCACAGATCTTAAAGAAGTCAATAGCAGCAACAGGTGCATGGAATATCTGAGGGTCACTCCTTTGGCCATTAAACTCCACAAATGCTTAAAACCATTAAGCTTTTTTTTTTGTTTTAAGGGAAAATATAGTATTGTAGGAGGTCAGATGGTTAATAAACAAAAACAAAAATTGAAGAGCTTTTGAAATTTGTAAGCTGGTATAAAATGTCAGTAGGTCTGATTCTGCAAGTGCCAGAACCAGTGAAGAATGAAGTTTTACAAGACACCCAATTGTTGAGGCTTCTATGGGAAGTTGTGATACTGCCAACATTTTTGTATGTTTGCAGAAAAGTTTGCAGGGGCAACAGCCATGGAGACCAAAATCTTCTACACAGCTGTAAAACAACTATAGCACAGATAGTACCCATGGTGCCCCGCCAATTTTCGTCAACCCTCACCTCCAAGAATCAATCAGAGGTCTCCACACCAATTCATTATTTGGCCTCTTTGCTGAAAGAATCAACAGTGGTGTTAACCGTAGTGGTCACTTTTGGTTTGGTTTGATTTTGTTGGTTTTTTTGTTTGCTTTGTTTTTGTGATGGTGTTCTGGCTTATTGGGAAATCCTTAGGGACCCCTTATACTTAGAATAGCTAATAAACAAAAGATGGTACTGGTTTTTAATCACCAGCAAGCATGGTCTCACTTCTGCTTCCTCTGTATATAGCTGGAAGGAGACACCCTCTCAAGCTGTGCCCTGGGTCATACATGGCGAACACTTAAAGAGTGGGTTTTGGACTTTTTAAAGCTTCTCATGTCCTTAAGCACCACCTTTGACAATTTTTGCCCTCATTCAAAATGGCTGTCACTTCCCATTACTTCTGGTAGAACTAAAGCAACCTGCTACCCTTCGTCAAGATGGTTACTATGTCCTTACTGTTTTTACCCATGCAATAGATGCCCCTAGCATCTCTTATGATTCTCAGTGGTATGGAAGCCAGGACACCCTCAAAGATGACTGACCCACGGACTTTACAATTTAGGAAACTGAACCCAAGAACTGTGAGGAGGCAGGGAAATATGGAGAGGCCTAAAGGCACAGTAGAAAATGTGTAGCTGAAAACCGGACATATTTCTACTGGGGAGGATCGGCACAGTTGCTGGCTAACTGTTCCATCAGTGTTAGCTGCAAATGTGCATCCCAGGTATCCCTGTAGCAGCTCAAACTGACTTTGATCTGAACATCTCCTAGGGTAGTTATCACTGCAATTCTCTCTCCCCCTCCACCCCACACCCTGCACTCCCCTTCTGCCCCCAGCCCCGGGGTGAATTTCTGGTTACAAAAACCTGAATTTAGCCTACACTCAAAATAATTCCCCAGGAACAACATTTTTTTCTCAAAATACATTATATTAAGAAGTCATTAATGCTTATGTCCAGCAAAATAAATCTGACCTTATTATGATCCTATTAAACAGCCACATGACAAAGCATGGATATTGTTATTCATATTAATACAGCACAAATGTTCCCAAAATATCATCCTTCCATAATGGTTCTAAAGTGATTTCAAAATTTAAGTGCTGTTCTGGGCAGAGAAGCTACTCTATAAAAAAAAGAAGCCATGGAACTGCCCATAGCTGTTCCCTATATGACTTCCAAGTTCTATATATTTACTTAGCTTATGTACAAAAACAATTTTTTTAACTACTGTTAGCACTGCAGAGTCAATACACCAGCAATAGAGCAAGCTGTTCTGCCTCATGCCTCATCAACATTTCTCACACACTATATCAAAACACAGAACATTAGTGAATTCAGCTGCCTTTCAAAATTCCAGCTCTGTTCAGGAGAAAGCATCTGTGACTCTTCAGCTTCTTGTGGGGCTGACCCAGGGAAAAATGGTTGGCTTGCCAGAGAAGCCCATAATAGTCAAATCTAACTGCTCTGGATGACTAATGGCTACAAACCCAAAGGAGAGCCCTGGTTTCTTTCCATCGTTCCATAATATTTTCTCCTCACTCCAATTACCTACTCCAAATCCACCCCTGCAGAATAGTACAAACAAGTTTACTCTTAGCCCTGAACTCACTCGTACCACAAAGCATGTAAGAATTGAAGATGTAGAAGTGGAACAGATGTACTTCTGCTTTTTTTGGATTATGGCACTTGCACTGTTGACAAGAGTGAGACTAGAAATAAGATCATCATTATAGGGCAAGTCAACTGTGAGTCAAATAATTTCAATTGGTCAACTACCAGGAAAAAGAGTCAGAATGCATATGCATTTTTAAAATAAATGTTAAGAGAACACTTGATACTCTATTAAAGAGCAGAATGTCCAACAATGAAGGATTTGAAAATTCATGTTAAAATTATTAGGATAGTGCAACTGTCTGCATTTGTGGCTCTAATAAACAGAGTAGGAGTAGAAAGTGAAATCGCTTCCCTATTTGACAACCATGTGGAATACTCTTCAATGTGGCTAAGGTACAAGTGATATAATCATTGTGAAACATTCAGGATGGGGTAAATTTAAATGGCTCACACCACATTATGAGATAGGTTGGTGACCTAGATATTGTGGGAGAGACAGAAGATGGGGTACAAAGGATAGATTAGAGTGTTGAAGGGTGTGGCAAGGAAGACAGAACTTGTAATTAATTAATATAAAACTAAATATGGGGTTGTAAGATAAGGTTTTAGATTTGCTTACCTAGCAGTTAGAAGGGAAAGTAGAGGTGCACCTTGTAGACTAATTGAATCAGAGATGGATAGCACCTGAAGTAAACTGTTGCTTGCAAAAGCTTATGTATCTCTGATTCAGTTAGTCTATAAGGTCTCTACCCTGCCTCCTGCCTGACTTCAAACTAACCTGACTCATTACATCTGTACCTACCAGCTGATAACCTCAGATATCAAACTATTAGCTTAAGAAGCTAGAAGTAGTAATTGCAATTGAGGTGTGGGTATGCTTGTCTGCAGAGAATTTTTAATTTCAACAATCACTGAGAAAACCATGCTGCAAATAACACTTGCCTATTATTTTCTATGTTCAGGTAATATCTGTGCATTTATTAGGAAGGAGTAATGATAACTAAATACTTCTGAAAATAAAGAATTGAAATGAATTTTTGGGCTAGTAAAGGAGAAGATCTAATACTAAATTGTGGGAGATCTATGAAGACACAAGTATGGTAAACAGTGAGAACTCAGTGTGGGTAAGGCACGTAGGATGTGGGTAAGGCATGTAGCATGATAAAAGGTAGTTTAGCTAAGTCTTTTGGAATTTTTATGGGATTTAACCAGAAAAACATGAGAGCTCCTGAAGTAAATTATTAGCAATGGGATAAAATATGCTCTCAATAGAAAAAGATGGAGGCTAGTGACAGTGGCCAATGACTTCTAAGGTCTACAAAGCTAGAAGAGTAATAGTATCCTTTCTTCTGAACTTCCCAGTGCATTATGGCTATACCACATCTGACCCAGATTGCAAGTTCTTCAGGGCATGGGCAGCTTGCATCTTGAATCACTCAAGTATGTTATGAGTAGTTAAAGGTATCCTTAATAATTAATGATGAATTAATAAAAGAAATGTCTTTTATCTAAGCCCATCCTAGTAGATCACAAACTTTAAAAAACACAAGATAAAGCATACTACCATAACTAATCCAAATGGCACACTGCAATTTAAAACATAATACTGTACGAAGTATTGTACTGCTTTCCTCCTTTGATGTCATCTCCAATATCCCATTGCCAGCACCTATAGGAGTCATTTGTCAGTGCATTCCATATTTAGAGAAGATATACAGAAAATAGAATGAAACAAACAAAAACTGTTCAATGAAGAGGGATGTCTTGTCCCAAGTGCAGGATGCATGTCAGTGAAAAAAGGACATATCTGATATTAAACATGCCAAGTGCAAAGAAATTAACATTAAAGAGCCACAAATGGCACCTATTTGCGTACTGATTGAACTTATATCTGCATTTCACAGTTCAGATCTAGGTGTTTATGCTGTGCAAGAGAAGTAGTTTGGATGGGATTTTCAAAGGACTCTACCAAAGTTAGAAAATGAACTCCTAGTGAATAAGAAACCAAGGCCAGAATGACATGCCATATTTTCTTGCATATAACCAACACTTTTTCACACAAAGCCAGCTGGGGAAAATTGGGATGTGTATTATATGTGAAGAATAGGGATCCCCATGGATCTGGAATTTTTTGGGGGTGGAAAATAACACTCCAACTTGTTCCTCACCATCACATTTTTAGACCTGTGGGGAACCTCCCTCCCCATCTGCACTGGGTTTCATAGTTTCTAGGGTTGGAAGAGACCTGAGTGGATCATCTAGTCCAACCCCCCACCATGGCAGGAAATAATACTGGGGTCAAATGACCCCAGCAAGATGTGCATCCAACCTCCTCTTAAAATCCCCCAGGGTAGGACCCAGCACCACTTCTCTTGGAAGTTGGTTCCAGATCCTAGCTGCCCTGACCGTGAAGTAGTGCTTCCTGATATCTAGCCTAAACCTGCCCTCTGCCAGCTTGTGACCGTTATTCCTGGTCACTCCTGACGGTGCACGAGGGAACAGTGACTCCCCCAGTGCCTGCTGATCCCCCCTGACTAGTTTATAACAGGCCACAAGATCCCCCCTCAGCCTTCTCTTTTGGAGGCTGAACAGGTTCAGGTCCCGCAGCCTGTCCTCATAGGGCCTGCCCTGCTGTCCCCTGATCATGCAAGTGGCCCTCCTCTGGACCCTCTCCATGCTGTCCACATCCCTCTTGAAGTGTTGCGCCCAGAACTGGATCTGGTGTACTAGGCACAGTCCCCCTCACTGGCTCTGGAGCCATGTGCCAGGTCCGACCCAGTGCCTGAATCCAAGAACATGCTGTGGCTCCAGGGCAAGCACCAGATTAGACCTGATGTGGCGGGTCTGGGACTGTGTGCTGGCTCTAGGGCCATGTGCCAGGTTGGACCTGGCACATAACTCCAGAGCCAGCGTGTGGCCCAGGACTTGTCATGCAGCCCCTGAACAATGTGAAGGGTCAGACGTGGCATGTGGTTCTGGGGCCAGTGCACAGCCTCAAACCTAACATGTGGTCCCAGACTCAGTGTGCTGGGTCAGTTCAATGGCCTCATCCACTGCACAGGGCTGGCAACAGGCTCAGCTCCCTAGCTCCTGCCACACATATTTATCTCAAAGATCTTTTCTCTTATCTGTAGGCTCCCATTCAAAATGAATGTGTGTGTTATATATGAGGCATGCTATATGCAAAATATATAGTAGTTTGAAGATGCAGCTGGGCAGCTATTAAAATTTACAGAGACACCTGCAGAGGTTAAGCGCCTAACTCAGATTATTCTGGGAAATAGCTATATGATGGAAATAGCTATATGCTGCTTTATGCACCTAAGCAACTTTGAAAATCTGCCCCTCCCCCTCCAAAATACCATTGAAAATACCAGCCTGGTTTGTTGTCTATAGAAAGGCTATTTTCTGACAAGATTGTTTCACACAGTTGGGATGCCTTAGTATCCCAGCTCCTCCCTACAGCAGTTTGCTATTGACATTTGGCTGAACATGGGCAGACAGTTATTTCTGCAAGAACACAAGGTTGCACATAAGGGCAGGGAGGCTGGCTAGCACCAAAACAATTGTATTAACCAAAGCCAAGTTCTGAGTCACCCACAAGTTTCACCTCACTGTAAATAAGCTGGACAAATTCTCCTAAAACTAGACATGCTGAATCACCATAGCCAAAGTATTTCGTCTAGAAATGCTTTTTGCCTTGTTCTGCTCTGTTACAATTTTATATACAAAAAGGAGCTTTATATACAAGACATTTAAATACGGAAAACAACAGTGCCAGAATTACAAACACTGCAGAAAACATACAGAAAACCATGGACCTTTACCAGTGATTTCAGTCAAAGCAGGATGTTTGGTTATGAACTGCCAAGGCCCTTAATATTAAGCAGATTTCCAAACTGTCCTTTTTTCTCAAAATATATCTGTTTATCAAGAAAATTACAACTCCTTCATTGCAGAACCTACCCAATCCAACCATTTGTTAATTAATTTGAGTCCTTTTGTTGTTTAGTTCTATTCTGTTGCACAACTGTGCATGTGCGTCTGCTTAATATGGATGGAAAAGATGCTTCTATGTTGGAGGAAAATAGTTAGCTGTGCAAAAAAGGTGCCTTTTATTGTGTGTGAAGTGCATTTTTGCTGACTGTCGGCACTCACACAATAGGAAAGAGCCAAAATTCCATCCTTAGTCCTGCTATTGGCAGCTGTTCTCTTATCACCAAAGAGAATTTATCGCACCACTGACAGATGCTGAGGTTCAGAAGCTTGAGCTGAGAGCCAAAGGGACTAAAACAGAAAAACAAAAACACCAAAAAAACAAAACCCTACCAAAACAACACACATCACTACATGCATGTCTCCCTATGGGGAGAGGATGAGAGAGACTGAACCACATATGACAGATGTTAGGGCCATTGCTTTATGCACTACTGGAAGGCAGTCAGGTACTACGGTGATAAGTACAATATAAGAACCTATATAGAAGAGAACATCACCAGAAAGACAAAAACAACAGACTCAATGTATTGTAGACAGGAAGAAAAACTTCTCAGAGGAAGCAAGAAAAGTCTAGAAAGTCAAGATCAGGAATCTTCATATTAAATTCACACTAGTTATGGAAACAAGACACATAGTTTCAAAGTGTTCATTAAATGTTAAAATATTCCCAACGATTCCTGGATCTAGTTGGTCTAATAAAAGATATCACCTCTACCACAAATTCTGATTGCTTTTTCCTCTAGACCAATATGGCTACAACCTGGATACTTGACACATGAAAGATATCAAATTTTAGCTGGTTTTTTAAAATGAAATCTTCATAATTTCACAAGGAGGAAGTAACTTTACCCACCTGAAATCTAAGATACTGCTCCTGCCTTTGTTTGAGGTAATTTGCATCTTCACAGAGCGCCACAGCAAAGCTCAGAGACACCTCACTAGATAAGAACTTCCTGCCCAGAAAAGGATCCCCTCTATTTACTCCTCTGTGAAATATGAAACACCATAACCAGAAGGAAATATGAATATATCCTGCTTACCAACAAACAACTTTGAGGTAAACAGACTATTCCACCTTTTCTCTGAGCCTAAGGAAACGCCATGTATTTGAGCCCATGAAGGCAGTTTTCCTTAAGCGTTCACAGGGATAACTGTTCTTCTGGCGTTGTTTAGTACCCATCAAGGTGTTGGGGCTTAAAGCTAACTTTATAGAAATGGGAGATTCTCCCTAGCTTGCTTCTGCAGCCATATGGCTGAGGGCAGGCAAAACTTGGGGACATCTGAACCCCAAGCCTCCAGGCTTCTTGGGCCTGCACATAGGATGCCTGCCAAAAGACTTTGGAAATATCTGAAGTGCCTGGTGGAGGTGGAGAAAGTCTGCTGGTTGTAGGGCCACTTATGGTTCTGGACTGACTCATGGATTAGGACTTGATTCGGCTGATTTGGCTTGGAACACAAAAAATTTCTTTTAAAAAAACCCCAAAAAGCATAGAAAAGGAACTTTTCCAAACTTTCAACTCTCCTATGAAATATGAACTTTCATTTCTACCCAGAACTTTTACAATCTTTTCTCCAATGCCTGATTAAAGCTGTTTGTGCCCGGAAGTTTGCAATTAAAGAATATTTTTTTGCAAAAACCTAGTTGGTCTAATAAAAGATATCACTTCTGCCACGAGTCCTGATTGCTTTATCCTCTAGACCAATACAGCTACAACCTGGATACCTAACCCAAGGATTTTTAGCATGTTTTTCCTTTCTTAAGCCTCTGTCTTGCTGCAAGTACAGTACATTCTAGCCTAAATAAACTGGTAATCAGTTTAGGTAAATGCTTTGACTAATTAAGAGATCAGATGTCATAGAACCATGGGTCGTGTCCACAGCAGCATGGACATTTGGTTCCCCGGGGACAACTAGCGGCAGGACATCTTGTTCCACTTCTAGTTATTCCCAGGGAACACCTGTGCCACATGCTGTCTGGCATGCAACATGTTACCCTGAGTGTGATAGATAAGGCTGGGCCCAGCAACCTTACCTGAAGTGCTGGAGGTCCCTTCGGGCTGCAGCGGCAGCGATCCTGCCACTTGGAACCTGGCCAGCAGCTGGAGTGTGGCTCCAGCTGGCAGGGCTCTGGTTTTGAGCTGCACACGTTGCCCCAGCATGTGCCACTCCACTTCTTTTTTGTGCAGGTTTTTTGACTCCTGGATATCCAGGTCAACCCCCCCCCCCAAACCCTGCCCCCCTCCCTTGCAGTGTGGAGAACAGCTGAACGTGTGGAATGTGACATTGCAAACATGTCTGTGGCACCACATACCACATGGCCACACTCATATGGACATGGCCATGGTGTTCAATCTTCTAGTTCTGCACTGCTACTGTACACCAGAAGCAGGCCCCACATCCCGCACCCACCAGAATCACCCAGGCACCCCCACACCACCTCACACACCAGGATCAGGCCTTGCACAGGACCCAATCCAGTCCACAGGGCCATGCTATTTAGCCCTGGACTTCCCATAGGTCCAGAAGTTTGGAAGCAGAAGATTGGTGCTACTGCTCCACAACTGCCAAATATTTGGACTTGTGGGGAGCCAAGCAGGCCAGCTGACAGAGTGTCAGGGGCCAGATCTGGCCCAAGGTCTGGGTTTTGATTATCCCCGTCATAGAACTTAGGCCTGCTTCTGAAACCAGAGAGTTTACCAAGTTGCTGACAGTCATGTTCTGTACATAACATGCACAAGTGTGCACACTTGCAAATCTTCTTTGCACCTTCTTTCCATATGACACACAGCTAATACACACATATCCTACATACATGAACAAATATATTGCATCCTACATCCATGAACAAAGTTAACGCACCAGAGGGTAGGGAATGGATGCAGGCAGATTTGGACAGATTGGAAAAATGAGCAGAACAAAATAGGATGCAGTTCAGCAAAGACAAGTGCAAAGTGCTGCACCTGGGCAAAAAGAACCACCAACACACTTACAGGCTGGGGGATGACCTTCTCAGCAGCACAGCAGCAGAAAGGGATCTTGGAGTCATAGCTGACTCCAAGATGAACATGAGCCATCGATGTGACAAGTGATTAACACGGCTAACCACTTTGTCATGCATTAGCAGATGCATGACAATCAGGTCCAGGGAGGGGATGCTCTATGTGGCACTGGTCAGACCACAGTTGGGGTACTGCATCCAGGTTTGGGTGCTGCACTTCAAGAGGGATGTGAAGAATCTTGAGATGGTTCAGAGGAGGGCCCCTCGTATGATCAGAGGCTGGTAGGCAAGGTCCTACGAGGAGAGGCTGAGGGACCTAGATCACTTCAGCCTTCACAAGAGAAGGCTGAGAGGTGATCTTGTGACTGCCTATAAATTCATCAGAGGAAAGCAGCAGGAAATAGGAGATGCTCTGTTTACTAGGCCACCCCCTGGAGTAAGGAGGAACAATGGCTACAAATTGTTGGAGAGCAGATTTAAGTTGGACATTAGAAAGAACTTCTTCACAGTAAAGGGTGCCAGAATCTGAAATAGTCTTTCAAACGAGGTGGTGCTCTCCCCTACCTTGGGGGTCTTTAAGAAGAGGCTAGATATGCACCTACCTCAGGTCGTCTGACCCCAGAGTTCTTTCCTGCCCAGGGGAGGGGTTAGACTCAATGACCTACTGAGGTTCCTTCCGACCCTAACGTCTATGAATCTATATGAAGTCTTACCCTATACGTCAATTTCCACATCCTACAACCAGGCTTTAATCAAAATATACATGTATGTGCTCAGTGCCATCATACACATGCAAGTATTGTATGCAAAAAAGGAAGCTTTAAGTTTGCGTATGCTTAAAAACAACCAAGGTACACCCTGACACAACATAACCAAAAGAAACCAAAAACAGAAAGGGAAAAACAAATGAAAACAAAACAGCTCTCTTCTGTATGCATTGTAAACTAAAGGTAGACAAGGTTCTTTAAGTAGATGTGAAATCTTTTATTAAACCAAGTAAATAGTTGGAAAAATTGTTTTTTGCAAACTTTTC